>NW_026263017.1:682241-1023362 GCF_947179515.1 Apodemus sylvaticus
ACTCTCCTGTGGGTTCTCTTTTGAGGATACACGTTTAGACGAACACGCCACAGCAAATCTTTTCGAGTTACAACATGTTGTTTAGGACATACAAGCTAATTTTGCAAGATGCGTTATTTCTCTCATAAAGTGTTTCCAGTATGTACGTATTTGTCTTTATTCTGCCACACTGTATTTCCTTATAACGTGGTATTCTTACATATTCTTTCGAGAGAAAACTCTCCTATGCATTCTCTTTTGGGGCTACATGCTTAGACATACACGCAACACCAAAGCTTTTCGAGTTAAAACGTGTTGTTTAGGAAGAACAAGATAATTTCTCACGATGCGCGATTTCCTTAAAACGTGGATTTCTGAAAAATTTTGACGAAAGAAAATTGTCCTGTGGGTTCTCTTTTGAGGCTACAGGTTTAGACGTACATGCCACACCAAATCTTTTCGAGTTACAACGTGTTGTTTAGGAGATACAAGCTAATTTTGTACTATGCTTTATTTCATCTCATAAAGTTTAAGGGTTTCCAATACATACGTGTTTGTCTTTACTCTGCAACACTGTATTTCCTTATAACGTGGTATTCTTTCATATTCTTTCGAGAGAAAACTCTCCTGTGCGTTCTCTTTTGAGGCTACACGCTTAGACATACACGCAACAGCAAAGCTTTTCGAGTTACAACATGTTGTTTAGGAACAACAAGATAATTTCCCATGATGCGGGATTTCCTTAAAACGTGGTGTTCTGACAAATTTTGATGAAAGAAAATTCTCCTGTGGGTTCTCTTTTGAGGCTACACCTTTAGACGTACACACCACACCAAATCTTTTTGAGTTACACCGTGCTGTTTAGGAGATACAAGCTAATTTTTTTTACGATGCATTATTTCTTCCCGTAGAGTTTAAGTGTTTCCAATACATACGTTTTTGTCTTTACACTGCAACTCTGTATTTCCTTATAACGTGGTATTCTTACATACTCTTTCGAGAGAAAACTCTCCTGTGCGTTCTCTTTTGAGGCTACACGCTTAGACATACAGGCAACACCACAGCTTTTCGAGTTACAATGTGTTGTTTAGGAAAAACAAGATAATTTAGCACGATGCGGGATTTCCTTAAAACGTGGTTTTCTGACAAATTTTGATGAAAGAAAATACTCCTGTGGGTTCTCTTTTGAGGCTACACGTTTAGCCGTACACGCCACACCAAATCTTTTCGAGTTACAACCTGTTGTTTAGGAGATACAAGCTAATTTTTTTACGATGCGTTATTTCTTCTCGTAAAGTGTTTCCAATAAGTACGTATTTGTCTTTACTCTGCAACAGTGTGTTTCCTTATAACGTGGTATTCTTACATATTCTTTCGAGAGAAAACTCTCCTGTGCATTCTCTTTTGAGGCTACATGCTTAGACATACACGCAACACCAAAGCTTTTCGAGTTACAACGTGTTTTTTAGGAAGAACAAGGTAATTTCTCACGATGCGGGATTTCCTTAAAACGTGGTTTTCTGACAAATCTTGATGAAAGAAAATACTCCTGTGGGTTCTCTTTTGAGGCTACACGTTTAGCCGTACACGCCACACCAAATCTTTTCGAGTTACAACCTGTTGTTTAGGAGATACAAGGTAATTTTTTTACGATGCGTTATTTCTTCTCGTAAAGTGTTTCCAATAAGTACGTATTCGTCTTTACTCTGCAACACTGTGTTTCCTTATAACGTGGTATTCTTACATATTCTTTCGAGAGAAAACTCTCCTGTGCGTTCTCTTTTAAGGCTACATGCTTAGACATACACGCAACACCAAAGCTTTTCGAGTTACAACGTGTTTTTTAGGAAGAACAAGGTAATTTCTCACGATGCGGGATTTCCTTAAAATGTGGTTTTCTGACAAATTTTGACGAAAGAAATTTGTCCTGTGGTTCTCTTTGAGGCTACACGTTTAGATGTACACGCCACACCAAATCTTTTCGAGTTACAACGTGTTGTTTAGGAGATACAAGCTAATTTTGTACGATGCTTTATTTCATCTCGTAAAGTTTAAGGGTTTCCAATACGAAAGTAGTTGTCATTATTCTGCAACAGTGTACTTCCTTATAATGTGGTATTCTTACATATTCTTTCGGGAGAAAACTCTCCTGTGTGTTCTCTTTTGAGGCTACACGCTTAGACATACACGCAACACTAAAGCTTTTCGAGTTACAACGCGTTGTTTAGGAAAAACAAGATAATTTCGCACGATGCGGGATTTCCTTAATACGTGGTTTTCTGACAAATTTTGACCAAAGAAAATTCTCCTGTGGGTTCTCTTTTGAGGCTACACGTTTAGACCTACAGGTCACACCAAATCTTTTCGAGTTACAACGTGTTGTTTAGGAGATACAAGCTAATTTTTTACGATGCGTTTTTTCTTCTCATAAAGTGTTTCCAATAAGTACGTATTTGTCTTTACTCTGCAACACTGTATTTCCTTATAAGGTGGTATTCTTACATATTCTTTTTAGAGAAAACTCTCCTGTGTGCTCTCTTTTGAGTCTACACGCTTAGACATACACGCAACTCCAAAGCTTTTCGAGTTACAACGCACTGTTTAGGAAAAACAAGATAATTTTGCACGATAAGGGATTTCCTTAAAACGTGGTTTTCTTAAATATTTTGACGATAAAAAAGTCTCCTGTCGGTTCTCTTTTTAGGCTACACATTTAGACGTACACATCACACCAAATATTTTCGAGTTACAACGTGTTGTTTAGGAGATACAAGCTAATTTTGTATGATTTTTTTATTTCTTCTCTTAAAGTTTTACAATATGTACGTATTTGTCTTTACTCTTCAACACTGTATTTCCTTATAACGTGGTATTCTTACATATTCTTTCGAGAGAAAACTCTCCTTGCATTCCTTTTAGAGGCTACACACTTAGACATACACGCAACACCAAAGCTTTTCGAGTTACAACGTGTTGTTTAGGAAAAACAAGATAATTTCACATGATGCGGGATTTCCTTAAAACGTGGTTTTCTGACAAATTTTGATGAAAGAAAACTCTCCTCTGGGTTCTCTTTTGAGGATACACGTTTAGACGTACACGCCACACCAAATCTTTTCGAGTTACAACATGTTGTTTAGGACATACAAACAAATTTTGCAAGATGCGTTATTTCTCTCATAAAGTGTTTCCAGTATGTACGTATTTGTCTTTACTCTGCCACACTGTATTTCCTTATAACGTGGTATTCTTATATATTCTTTCGAGAGAAAACTCTCCTATGCGTTCTCTTTTGGGGCTACATGCTTAGACATACACCCAACACCAAAGCTTTTCGAGTTAAAACGTGTTGTTTAGGAAGAACAAGATAATTTCTCACGATGCGCGATTTCCTTAAAACGTGGTTTTCTGAAAAATTTTGACGAAAGAAAATTGTCCTGTGGGTTCTCTTTTGAGGCTACACGTTTAGACGTACATGGCACACCAAATCTTTTCGAGTTACAACGTGTTGTTTAGGAGATACAAGCTAATTTTGTACGATGCTTTAATTCATCTCGTAAAGTTTAAGGGTTTCCAATACATACGTGTTTGTCTTTACTCTGTAACACTGTATTTCCTTATAACGTGGTATTCTTTCATATTCTTTCGAGAGAAAACTCTCCTGTGCATTCTCTTTTGAGGCTACAAGCTTAGACATACACGCAACAGCAAAGCCTTTCGAGTTACAACATGTTGTTTAGGAAGAACAAGATAATTTCCCACGATGCGGGATTTCCTTAAAACGTGGTGTTCTGACAAATTTTGATGAAAGAAATACTCCTGTGGGTTCTCTTTTGAGGCTACACCTTTAGACGTACACACCACACCAAATCTTTTTGAGTTACACCGTGCTGTTTAGGAGATACAAGCTAATTTTTTTTACGATGCGTTATTTCTTCTCATAAAGTTTAAGTGTTTCCAATACATACATTTTTGTCTTTACACTGCAACTCTGTATTTCCTTATAACTTGGTATTCTTACATATTCTTTCGAGAGAAAACTCTCCTGTGCATTCTCTTTTGAGGCTACACGCTTAGACATACAGGAAACACCACAGCTTTTCGAGTTACAATGTGTTGTTTAGGAAAAACAAGATAATTTAGCACGATGCTGGATTTCCTTAAAACGTGGTTTTCTGACAAATTTTGACGAAAGAAAATACTCCCGAGGTTTCTCTTTTGAGGCTAGACGTTTAGACGTACACGCCACACCAAATCTTTTCGAGTTACAACGTGTTGTTTAGGAGATACAAGCTAATTTTTTAAGATGCGTTATTTCTTCTCGTAAAGTTTAAGTGTTTCCAATACGTACGTATTTGCCTTTACTCTGCAACACTGTTTTCCTAATAACGTGGTATTCTTACATATTCTTTCGAGAGAAAACTCTCCTGTGCGTTCTCTTTTGAGGCTACACGCTTAGACATACATGCAACACCAAAACTTTTCGAGTTACAACGTGTTGTTTAGGAAGAACAAGATAATTTCTCACGATGCGGGATTTCCTTAAAACGAGGTTTGCTGACAAATTTTGACGAAAGAAAATTGTCCTGTGGGTTCTCTTTTGGGGCTACACGTTTAGACGTACAAGCCACACCAAATCTTTTCCAGTAAAAACGTGTTGTTTAGGAGATACAAGCTAATTTTGTACGATGCTTTAATACATCTCGTAAAGTTTAAGTGTTTCCAATATGTACGCTTTTGTCTTTACTCAGCAACACTGTACTTCCTTATAAAGTGGTATTCTTAACTATTCTTTCGAGAGAAAACTCTCCTGTGCGTTCTCTCTTGAGGCTACATGCTTAGACATACACGCAACACCAAAGCTTTTCGAGTTACAATGTGTTGTTTAGGAAAAACAAGATAATTTCGCACGATGCGGGGTTTCCTTAGTACGTGGTTTTCTGACAAATTTTGACCAAAGAAAATTCTCCTGTGCGTTCTCTTTTGAGGCTACACGTTTAGCCGTACACGCCACACCAAATCTTTTTGAGTTACAACCTGTTGTTTAGGAGATACAAGCTAATTTTTTTACGATGCGTTATTTCTTCTCGTAAAGTGTTTCCAATAAGTACATATTTGTCTTTACTCTGCAACACTGTGTTTCCTTATAACGTGGTATTCTTACATATTCTTTCGAGAGAAAACTCTCCTGTGCGTTCTCTTTTGAGGCTACATGCTTAGACATACATGCAACACCAAAGCTTTTCGAGTTACAACATGTTTTTTAGGAAGAACAAGATAATTTCTCACGATGCGGGATTTCCTTAAGACGTGGTTTTCTGACAAATTTTGACGAAAGAAATTTGTCCTGTGGTTCTCTTTGAGGCTACACGTTTAGATGTACACGCCACACCAAATCTTTTCGAGTTACAACGTGTTGTTTAGGAGATACAAGCTAATTTTGTACGATGCTTTATTTCATCTCGTAAAGTTTAAGGGTTTCCAATACGAAAGTATTTGTCATTATTCTGCAACAGTGTACTTCCTTATAACGTGGTATTCTTACATATTCTTTCGAGAGAAAACTCTCCTGTGTGTTCTCTTTTGAGGCTACACGCTTAGACATACACCCAACACCAAAGCTTTTCGAGTTACAACGCGTTGTTTAGGAAAAACAAGATAATTTCACACGATGCGGGATTTCCTTAATACGTGGTTTTCTGACAAATTTTGACCAAAGAAAATTCTCCTGTGGGTTCTCTTTTGAGGCTACACGTTTAGACGTACACGCCACACCAAATCTTTTGGAGTTTCAACGTGTTGTTTAGGAGATACAAGCTAATTTTTTACGATATGTTATTTCTTCTCATAAAGTATTTCCAATAAGTACGTATTTGTCTTTAATCTGCAACACTGTATTTTCTTATAACGTGGTATTCTTACACATTCTTTCGAGAGAAAACTCTCCTCTGTGCTCTCTTTTGAGTCTACACGCTTAAACATACATGCAACACCTAAGCTTTTCGAGTTACAAGGTTTTGTTTAGGAAAAACAAGATAATTTCGCACGATGCGGGATTTCATAAACGTGGTTTTCTGAATATTTGACGAAAGAAAATTCTCCTATGGGTTCTCTCTTGAGGCTACACGTTTAGACGTACACGCCACACAAAGTCTTTTCGAGTTACAACGTGTTGTTTAGGAGATACGAGCTAATTTTGTACGATGCTTTATTTCATCTCGTAAAGTTTAAGGGTTTCCAATACGTACCTATTTGTCTTTACTCTGAAACACTGTATTTCCTTATAACGTGGTATTCTTACATATTCTTTTGAGAGAAAACTCTCCTGTGTGTTCTCTTTTGAGGCTACATGCTGAGACATACACGCAACACCAAAGCTTTTCGAGTTAAAACGTGTTGTTTAGGAAAAACAAGATAATTTCGCACGATGCAGGATTTCCTTAATACGTGGTTTTCTGACAAATTTGACCAAAGAAAATTCTCCTGTGGGTTCTCTTTTGAGGCTACACGTTTAGACGTACATGCCACACCAAATCATTTAGAGTTACAACGTGTTGTTTACGAGATACAAGCTAATTTTGTACGATGCATTATTTCTTCTCGTAAAGTGTTTCCAATATGTACGTATTTGTCTTTACTCTGCAACACTGTATTTACTTATAACGTGGTATTCTTATACATTCTTTCGAGAAAGAACTCTCCTTTGCCTTCTCTTTTGAGGCTACATGCTTAGACATACACGCAACACCAAAGCTTTTCGAGTTACAACGTGTTGTTTAAGAAAAACAAGATAATTTTGCACGATGAGGGATTTCCTTAAAACGTAGTTTTCTCACAAATTTTGACGATAGAAAATTCTCCTGTGGGTTCGCTTTTGAGGCTACACGTTTAGACGTACATGCCCCACCAAATCCTTTCGAGTTACAACCTGTTGTTTAGGAGATACAAGCTAATTTTGTATGGTGCGTTATTGCTTCTCGTAAAGTGTTTCCAATAAGTACGTATTTGTCTTTACTCTGCAACACTGTATTTCCTTATAACCTGGTATTCTTACATATTCTTTCTAATGAAAACTCTCCTGTGTGTTCTCTTTTGAGGCTACACACTGAGACAAACACGCAACACCAAACCTTTTCGAGTTACAACGTGTTGTTTAGGAAAAACAAGATAATTTCCCACAATGCAGGATTTCCTTAATACGTGGTTTTCTGACAAATTTGACCAAAGAAAATTCTCCTGTGTGTTCTCTTTTGAGGCTACACGTTTAGACGTACACACCACATCAAATCTTTTCAAGTTACAACGTGTTGTTTAGGAGATACAAGCTAATTTTGTATGATGCATTATTTCTTCTCGTAAAGTATTTCCAATATGTACGTATTTGTCTTTACTCTGCAACACTGTATTTCCTTATAACGTGGTATTCTTACATATTCTTTCGAGAAAAAACTCTCCTTTGCATTCTCTTTTGAGGCTACACGCTTAGACATACACGAAACACCAAAACTTTTCGAGTTACAACTTGTTGTTTAGGAAAAACAAGATAATTTTGCACGCTGAGGGATTTCAATAAACGTGGTTTTCGTACATATTTTGACGATAAAAAATTCTCCTGTCGGTTCTCTTTTGAGGCTACACGTTTAGACGTACACGTCACACCAAATATTTTCGAGTTACAACGTGTTGTTTATGAGATACAAGCTAATTTTGTACGAATTTTTATTTCTTCTCTTAAAGTGTTTACAATATGTACGTATTTGTCTTTACGCTGCAACACTGTATTTCCTTATAACGTGGTATTCTTACATATTCTTTCGAGAGAAAACTCTCCTTGCATTCCCTTTAGAGGCTACACACTTAGACATACACGCAACCCCAAAGCTTTTCGAGTTACAACGTGTTGTTTAGGAAAAACAAGATAATTTCGCACGATGCGGGATTTCCTTAAAACGTGGTTTTCTGACAAATTTTGACGCAAGAAAACTCTCCTGTGGGATCTCTTTTGAGGATACACGTTTAGACGTACACGCCACACCAAATCTTTTCGAGTTACAACATATTGTTTAGGACATACAAGCTAATTTTGCAAGATGCGTTATTTCTCTCATAAAGTGTTTCCAGTACGTACGTATTTGTCTTTACTCTGCCACACTGTATTTCCTTATAATGTGGTATTCTTACATATTCTTTCGAGAGAAAACTCTCCTATGCGTTCTCTTTTGGGGCTACACGCTTAGACATACACCCAACACCAAAGCTTTTCGAGTTAAAACGTGTTGTTTAGGAAGAACAAGATAATTTCTCACGATGCGGTATTTCCTTAAAACGTGGTTTTCTGAAAAATTTTGACGAAAGAAAATTGTCCTGTGGGTTCTCTTTTGAGGCTACACGTTTAGACGTACATGCCACACCAAATCTTTTCGAGTTACAACGTGTTGTTTAGGAGATACAATCTAATTTTGTACGATGCTTTATTTCATCTCGTAAAGTTTAAGGGTTTCCAATACATACGTGTTTGTCTTTACTCTGCAACACTGTATTTCCTTATAACGTGGTATTCTTTCATATTCTTTTGAGAGAAAACTCTCCTGTGCGTTCTCTTTTGAGGCTACAAGCTTAGACATACACGCAACAGCAAAGCTTTTCTAGTTACAACGTGTTGTTTAGGAAGAACAAGATAATTTCCCACGATGCAGGATTTCCTTAAACGTGGTGTTCTGACAAATTTTGACGAAAGAAAATACTCCTGTGGGTTCTCTTTTGAGGCTACACCTTTAGACGTACACACCACACCAAATCTTTTTGAGTTACACCGTGCTGTTTAGGAGATACAAGCTAATTTTTTTTACGATGCGTTATTTCTTCTCGTAAAGTTTAAGTGTTTCCAATACATACGTTTTTGTCTTTACTCTGCAACTCTCTATTTCCTAATAACGTGGTATTCTTACATATTCTTTCGAGAGAAAACTCCCCTGTGCGTTCTCTTTTGAGGCTACACACTTAGACATACACGCAACAACAAAGCTTTTCGAGTTACAACGTGTTTTTAACGAAAAACAAGATAATTTTCACGATGCGGGATTTACTTAAAACGTGGTTTTCTGAAAAATTTTGAAGAAAGAAAGTTATTCTGTGGGTTCTCTTTTGAGGCTACACGTGTAGACGTACACGCCACACCAAATCTTTTTGAGTTACAACGTGTTGTTTAGGAGATACAAGCTAATTTTTTAAGATGCGTTATTTCTTCTCGTAAAGTTTAAGTGTTTCCAATTCGTACGTATTTGCCTTTACTCTGCAACACTGTTTTCCTTATAATGTGGTATTCTTGCATATTCTTTCGAGAGAAAACTCTCCTGTGCATTCTTTTTTGAGGCTACACGCTTAGACATACAAGCAACACCAAAGCTTTTCGAGTTACAACTTGTTGTTTTCGAAGAACAAGATAATTTCACACGATGCGGGGTTTCCTTAATACGTGGTTTTCTGACAAATTTTGACCAAAGAAAATTCTCCTTGTGGTTTCTCTTTTGAGGCTACACGTTTAGCCGTACACGCCACATCAAATCTTTTCGAGTTACAACCTGTTGTTTAGGAGATACAAGCTAATTTTGAACGATGCGTTATTTCTTCTCTTAAAGTGTTTCCAATAAGTATGTATTTGTCTTTACTCTGCAACACTGTATTTCCTTATAACGTGGTATTCTTCCATATTCTTTCGAGAGAAAACTCTCCTGTGCGTTCTCTTTTGAGGCTACATGCTTAGGCATACACGCAACACCAAAGCTTTTCGAGTTACAACGTGTTTTTTAGGAAGAACAAGATAATTTCTCACGATGCGGGATTTCCTTAAAACGTGGTTTTCTGACAAATTTTGACGAAAGAAAATTGTTCTGTGGTTCTCTTTTGAGGCTACACGTTTAGATGTACATGCCACACCAAATCTTTTCGAGTTACAACGTG
Source organism: Apodemus sylvaticus (assembly GCF_947179515.1). Classification (NCBI taxonomy): domain Eukaryota; kingdom Metazoa; phylum Chordata; class Mammalia; order Rodentia; family Muridae; genus Apodemus; species Apodemus sylvaticus. The sequence goes on from NW_026263017.1 coordinate 692,181, forward strand.
TTGTTTAGGAGATACAAGCTAATTTTGTGCGATGCTTTATTTAATCTCGTAAAGTTTAAGGGTTTCCAATACGTAAGTATTTGTCATTATTCTGCAACAGTGTACTTCCTTATAACGTGGTATTCTTACATATTCTTTCGAGAGAAAACTCTCCTGTGTGTTCTCTTTTGAGGCTACACGCTTAGACATACACGCAACACCAAAGCTTTTCGAGTTACAACGCGTTGTTTAGGAAAAACAAGATAATTTCGCACGATGCGGGATTTCCTTAATACGTGGTTTTCTGACAAATTTGACCAAAGAAAATTCTCCTGTGGGTTCTCTTTTGAGGCTACACATTTAGACGTACACGCCACACCAAATCATTTAGAGTTACAACGTGTGTTTAGGAGATACAAGCTAATTTTGTACGATGTGTTTTTTCTTCTCGTAAAGTGTTTCCAATATGTACGTATTTGTCTTTACTCTACAACACTGTATTTCCTTATAACGTGGTATTCTTATATATTCTTTCGAGAAAGAACTCTCCTTTGCGTTCTCTTTTGAGGCTACATGCTTAGACATACACGCAACACCAAAGCTTTTCGAGTTACAACGTGTTGTTTAAGAAAAACAAGATAATTTTTCACGATGAGGGATTTCCTTAAAACGTGGTTTTCTCACAAATTTTGACGATAGAAAATTCTCCTGTGGGTTCTCTTTTGACGCTACACGTTTAGACGTACATGCCACACCAAATCCTTTCGAGTTACAACCTGTTGTTTAGGAGATACAAGCTAATTTTGTATGATGCGTTATTTCTTCTTGTAAAGTGTTTCCAATAAGTACGTATTTGTCTTTACTCTGCAACACTGTATTTCCTTATAACCTGGTATTCTTACATATTTTTTCTAGTGAAAACTCTACTGTGTGTTCTCTTTTGAGGCTACACACTGAGACAAACACGCAACACCAAATCTTTTCGAGTTACAACGTGTTGTTTAGGAAAAACAAGATAATTTCCCACGATGCAGGATTTCCTTCATATGTGGTTTTCTGACAAATTTGACCAAAGAAAATTCTCCTGTGGGTTCTCTTTTGAGGCTACACTTTTATACGTACATGCGACATCAAATCTTTTCGAGTTACAACGTGTTGTTTAGGAGATACAAGCTAATTTTGTATGATGTGTTATTTCTTCTCTAAAGTGTTTCCAATATGTACGTATTTGTCTTTACTCTGCAACTCTGTATTTCCTTATAACGTGGTATTCTTACATATTCTTTCGAGAAAAAAACTCTCCTTTGCATTCTCTTTTGAGGCTACACGCTTAGACATACACACAACACCAAAGATTTCGAGTTACAACTTGTTGTTTAGGAAAAACAAGATAATATTGCACGATGAGGGATTTCCTTAAAACGTGGTTTTCTCACATATTTTGACGATAAAAAATTCTCCTGTCGGTTCTCTTTTGAGGCTACACGTTTAGACGTACACGGCACACCAAATATTTTCGAGTTACAACCTGTTGTTTAGGAGATACAAGCTAATTTTGTACGATTTTTTATTTCTTCTCTTAAAGTTTTTCCAATATGTACGTATTTGTCTTTACTCTGCAACACTGTATTTCCTTATAACGTGGTATTCTTACATATTCTTTCGAGAGAAAACTCTCCTTGCATATCCTTTTGAGGCTACACACTTAGACATACACGCAACACCAAAGCTTTTCGAGTTACAACTTGTTGTTTAGGAAAAACAAGATAATTTTGCAGGATGCGGGATTTCGTTAAAACGTGGTTTTCTGACAAATTTTGAAGAAAGAAAATTCTCCAGTGCGCTCTCTTTTGAGGCTACACGTTTAGACATACACACCAAACGAAATGTTTGTGAGTTTCCACTTTTTGTTTAGGAGATACAAGCTAATATTTCATGATGCGTAATTTCTTCTCGTAAAGTGTTTCCAATATGTACGTATTTGTCTTTACTCTGCAACACTGTATTTCCATATAACGTTGTATTCTTACATGTTCTTTTGAGAGAAAATTCTCCTGTGCATTCTCTTTTGAGGCTACACGCTTAGACATACACGCAACACCAAAGCTTTTCGAGTTACAACGTGTTGTTTAGGAAAAACAAGATAATTTCGCATTATGCGGGATTTCCTTAAAACGTGGTTTTCTGACAAATTTTGACGAAAGAAAATTCTCCTTTGTGTTCTCTTTTGAGGCTACACGTTTAGACATACACGCCAAACCAAAACTTTTCATGTTACAACGTGTTGTTTAGGAGATACAAGCTAATTTTGTACGATGCGTTATTTCTTTTCCTAAAGTGTTTCCAATATGTACTTATTTGCCTTTACTCTGCAAAATTGTATTTCTTTATAACGTGGTATTCTTACATATTCTTTCGAGAGAAAACTCACCTGTGCCTTCGCTTTTGAGGCTCCACGCTTAAACATACACGCAACACCAAAGCTTTTTGAGTTACAACATGTTGTTTAGGAAAAACAAGATGATTTTGCATGATGCGGGATTTCCTTAAAACGTGGTTTTCTGAAAAATTTAACGAAAGAAAATTGTCCGGTGGGTTCACTTTTGAGGCTACACGTTTAGACGTACACGCCACACCAAATCTTTTCCAGTTACAACATGTTGTTTAGGAGATACAAGTTAATTTTTTACGATGCGTTATTTCTTCTCATAAAGTATTTCCAATATGTACGTATTTGTCTTTACTCTGCAACACTGTTTTTCCTTATAACGTGGTATTCTTACATATTCTTTCTAGAAAAAACTCTCCTTTACATTCTCTTTTGAGGCTGCACGCTTAGACATACACGCAACACCAAAGCTTTTCGAGTTACAACTTGTTGTTTAGGAAAAACAAGATAATTTTGCACGATGAGGGATTTCCTTAAAACGTGGTTTTCTCACATATTTTGACGAAAGAAAATTCTTCTGTGGGTTCTCTTTTGAGGCTACACGTTTAGCTGTACACGCCACACCAAATCCTTTCGAGTTACAACCTGTTGTTTAGGAGATACAAGCTAATAATGTGTGTTGCGTTATTTCTTCTCGTAAAGTGTTTCCAATACATACGTATTTGTCTTTACTCTGCAACTCTGTATTTCCTTATAATGTGATATTCTTACATATTCTTTCGAGGGAAAACTCTCCTGTGTGTTCTCTTTTGAGGCTACATGCTTAGATATACATGCAACACCAAAGCTTTTCGAGTTACAACGTGTTGTTTAGGGAAAACAAGATAATTTCGCACGATGCGAGATTTCCTTAAAACGTGGTTTCTGACAAATTTTGTTGAAAGAAAATTCTCCTGTGGGTTCTCTTTTAAGGCTACACGTTTAGACGTATACATCACACCAAATCTTTTCGAGTTACAACGTGATGTTTAGGAGATACAATCTAATTTTGTACGATGCGTTATTTCTTCTCTTAAAGTGTTTCCAATATGTACGTATTTGTCTTTACTCTGCAACACTGTATTTCCTACAACGTGGTATTCTTACATATTCTTTCGAGAGAAAACTCTCCTGTGCATTCGCTTTTGTGGCTACACACGTAGACATACACGCAACACCAAAGCTTTTCGAGTTACAACTTGTTGTTTAGGAAAAACAAGATAATTTCGCAGGATGCGGGATTTCGTTAAAACGTGATTTTCTGACAAATTTTGAAGAAAGAAAATTCTCCTATTGGTTCTCTTTTGAGGCTACACGTTTAGACGTACACGCCACATGAAGTCCTTTCGAGTTACCACGTGTTGTTTAGGAGATACATGCTAATTTTTTACGATGCATTATTTCTTCTTGTAAAGTGTTTCCAACAAGTATGTATTTGTCTTTACTCTGCAACACTGTATTTCCTTATAACGTTGTATTCTTACATGTTCTTTCTAGAGAAAACTCTCCTGTGCATACTCTTTAGAGGCTACACGCTTAGACATACACGCAACAACAAAGCTTTTCGAGTTACAACGTGTTTTTAAGGAAAAACAAGATAATTTTCACGATGCGGGATTTACTTAAAACGTGGTTTTCTGAAAAATTTTGAAGAAAGAAAATTATCCTGTGGGTTCTCTTTTGAGGCTACACGTGTAGACGTACGAGCCACACCAAATCTTTTCGAGTTACAACGTGTTGTTTAGGAGATACAAGCTAATTTTGTACGATGCATTATTTCTTCTCTTAAAGTGTTTCCAATGGTACGTAATTGTCTTTTCTGTGCAACACTGTATTTCCTTATAACGTGGTATTCTTACATATTCGTTCAAGAGAAAACTCTCCTGTGCGTTCTCTTTTGAGGCTACACGCTTAGACATACACGCAACACCAAAGCTTTTCGAGTTACAATGTGTTGTTTAGGAAAAACTAGAAAATTTCACACGAAGCGAGATTTCCATACAACGTGTTTTCTGACAAATTTTGATAAAAGAAAATTCTCCTATGGGTTCTCTTTTGAGGCTACACATTTAGACGTACACGCCACACCAAGTCCTTTCGAGTTACCACGTGTTGTTTAGGAGATACAAGCTAATTTTTTACAATGCGTTATTTCTTCTCGTAAAGTGTTTCCAACAAGTATGTTTTTGTCTTTACTCTGCAACACTGTATTCCTTATAACGTTGTATTCTTACATGTTCTTTCGAGAGAAAACACTCCTGTGTGTACTCTTTAGAGGCTACACGCTTAGACATACTCGCAACACCAAAGCTTTTCGAGTTACAACGTGTTGTTTAGGAAAAACAAGATAATTTCTCACGATGCGGGATTTCCTTAAAACGTGGCTTTCTGACAAATTTTGACGAAAGAAAATTCTCCTGTGGGTTCTCTTTTGAGGCTACACGTGTAGACATACGGGCCACACCAAATCTTTTCGAGTTACAACGTGTTGTTTAGGAGATACAAGCTAATTTTGAACGATGCGTTATTTCTTCTCATAAAGTGTTTCCAATATGTACGTATTTGTCTTTACTCTGCAACACTGTATTTCCTTATAACGTGGTATTCTTACATATTCGTTCGATAGAAAACTCTCCTGGGCATTCCCTTTAGAGGCTACACACTTAAACATACATGAAACACCAAAGCTTTTCGAGTTACAACTTGTTGTTTAGGAAAAACAAGATAATTTCCCAGGATGCGGGATTTCCTTATAACGTGGTTTTCTGACAAATTTTGAAGAAAGAAAATTCTCCTGTGGGGTCTTTTTTGAGGCTACACTTTTAGACGTACACGCCAAACCAAATCTTTTCGAGTTACCACTTGTTGTTTAGGAGATACAAGCTTATATTTTATGATGCGTCATTTCTTCTCGTAAAGTGTTTCCAATATTTATGTTTTTGTCTTTACTCTGCAACACTGTATTTCCTTATAACGTTGTAGTCTTACATGTTCCTTTGAGAGAAAACTCTCCTGTGCATTCTCTTTTGAGGCTACACGCTTAGATATACACGCAACACCAAAGCTTTTCGAGTTACAACGTGTTTTTTAGGAAAAACAAGATAATTTTGCACGATGCGGGATTTCCTTAAAACGTGGTTATCTAATTTTGATGAAAGAAAATTCTCCTGTTGGTTCTCTTTTGAGGCTACACGTTTAGACGTACACGCCAAACCAAATCTTTTCGAGTTACCACGTGTTGTTAGGAGATACAAGGTAAGTTTGTATGATGTATTATTTCTTCTCGTAAAGTGTTTCCAATATGTACTTATTTGTCTTTACTCTGCAAAATTGTATTTCCTAATAACGTGGTATTCTTACATATTCTCTCGAGAGAAAACTATCCTGTGCCTTCTCTTTTGAGGCTCCACGCTTAGACATACACGCAACACTAAAGTTTTTCGAGTTACAATATGTTGTTTAGGAAAAAGAAGATGGTTTCACACGATGCGGGATTTCCTTAAAACTTGGTTCTGTGAAAAATTTTGATGAAAGAAAATTCTCCTGTGGGTTCTCCTTTGAGGCTACACGTTTAGACGTACAGGCCACACCAAATCTTTTCGAGTTACAACTTGTTGTTTAGGAGATACAAGCTAATTTTGTACTACGCGTTAATTCTTCTCGTAAAGTGTTTCCAATACGTATGTGTTTGTCTTTACTCTGCAACTCTGTATTTCCTTATAACGTGGCATTCTTACATATTCTTTCGAGAGAAAACTCTCCTGTGCTTTCTCTTTTGAGGCTACACGCTTAGACATACACGCAACACCAGAGCTTTTCGAGTTACAACGTGTTGTTTAGGAAAAACTAGATAATTTCGCACAATGCGAGATTTCCTTAAAACGTGGTTTCTGACAAATTTTGATGAAAGAAAAATCTCCTGTGGGATCTCTTTTGAGGCTACACGTTTAGACGTACACGGCACACCAAATATTTTCGAGTTACAACCTGTTGTTTAGGAGATACAAGCTAATTTTGTACGATTTTTTATTTCTTCTCTTAAAGTGTTTCCAATATGTACGTATTTGTCTTTACTCTGCAACACTGTATTTCCTTATAACGTGGTATTCTTACATATTCTTTCGAGAGAAAACTCTCCTTGCATATCCTTTTGAGGCTACACACTTAGACATACACGCAACACCAAAGCTTTTCGAGTTACAACTTGTTGTTTAGGAAAAACAAGATAATTTTGCAGGATGCGGGATTTCGTTAAAACGTGGTTTTCTGACAAATTTTGAAGAAAGAAAATTCTCCAGTGCGCTCTCTTTTGAGGCTACACGTTTAGACATACACACCAAACGAAATGTTTGTGAGTTTCCACTTTTTGTTTAGGAGATACAAGCTAATATTTCATGATGCGTAATTTCTTCTCGTAAAGTGTTTCCAATATGTACGTATTTGTCTTTACTCTGCAACACTGTATTTCCATATAACGTTGTATTCTTACATGTTCTTTTGAGAGAAAATTCTCCTGTGCATTCTCTTTTGAGGCTACACGCTTAGACATACACGCAACACCAAAGCTTTTCGAGTTACAACGTGTTGTTTAGGAAAAACAAGATAATTTCGCATTATGCGGGATTTCCTTAAAACGTGGTTTTCTGACAAATTTTGACGAAAGAAAATTCTCCTTTGTGTTCTCTTTTGAGGCTACACGTTTAGACATACACGCCAAACCAAAACTTTTCATGTTACAACGTGTTGTTTAGGAGATACAAGCTAATTTTGTACGATGCGTTATTTCTTTTCCTAAAGTGTTTCCAATATGTACTTATTTGCCTTTACTCTGCAAAATTGTATTTCTTTATAACGTGGTATTCTTACATATTCTTTCGAGAGAAAACTCACCTGTGCCTTCGCTTTTGAGGCTCCACGCTTAAACATACACGCAACACCAAAGCTTTTTGAGTTACAACAGGTTGTTTAGGAAAAACAAGATGATTTTGCATGATGCGGGATTTCCTTAAAACGTGGTTTTCTGAAAAATTTAACGAAAGAAAATTGTCCGGTGGGTTCACTTTTGAGGCTACACGTTTAGACGTACACGCCACACCAAATCTTTTCCAGTTACAACGTGTTGTTTAGGAGATACAAGTTAATTTTTTACGATGCGTTATTTCTTCTCATAAAGTATTTCCAATATGTACGTATTTGTCTTTACTCTGCAACACTGTTTTTCCTTATAACGTGGTATTCTTACATATTCTTTCTAGAAAAAACTCTCCTTTACATTCTCTTTTGAGGCTGCACGCTTAGACATACACGCAACACCAAAGCTTTTCGAGTTACAACTTGTTGTTTAGGAAAAACAAGATAATTTTGCACGATGAGGGATTTCCTTAAAACGTGGTTTTCTCACATATTTTGACGAAAGAAAATTCTTCTGTGGGTTCTCTTTTGAGGCTACACGTTTAGCTGTACACGCCACACCAAATCCTTTCGAGTTACAACCTGTTGTTTAGGAGATACAAGCTAATAATGTGTGTTGCGTTATTTCTTCTCGTAAAGTGTTTCCAATACATACGTATTTGTCTTTACTCTGCAACTCTGTATTTCCTTATAATGTGATATTCTTACATATTCTTTCGAGGGAAAACTCTCCTGTGTGTTCTCTTTTGAGGCTACATGCTTAGATATACATGCAACACCAAAGCTTTTCGAGTTACAACGTGTTGTTTAGGGAAAACAAGATAATTTCGCACGATGCGAGATTTCCTTAAAACGTGGTTTCTGACAAATTTTGTTGAAAGAAAATTCTCCTGTGGGTTCTCTTTTAAGGCTACACGTTTAGACGTATACATCACACCAAATCTTTTCGAGTTACAACGTGATGTTTAGGAGATACAATCTAATTTTGTACGATGCGTTATTTCTTCTCTTAAAGTGTTTCCAATATGTACGTATTTGTCTTTACTCTGCAACACTGTATTTCCTACAACGTGGTATTCTTACATATTCTTTCGAGAGAAAACTCTCCTGTGCATTCGCTTTTGTGGCTACACACGTAGACATACACGCAACACCAAAGCTTTTCGAGTTACAACTTGTTGTTTAGGAAAAACAAGATAATTTCGCAGGATGCGGGATTTCGTTAAAACGTGATTTTCTGACAAATTTTGAAGAAAGAAAATTCTCCTATTGGTTCTCTTTTGAGGCTACACGTTTAGACGTACACGCCACATGAAGTCCTTTCGAGTTACCACGTGTTGTTTAGGAGATACATGCTAATTTTTTACGATGCATTATTTCTTCTTGTAAAGTGTTTCCAACAAGTATGTATTTGTCTTTACTCTGCAACACTGTATTTCCTTATAACGTTGTATTCTTACATGTTCTTTCTAGAGAAAACTCTCCTGTGCATACTCTTTAGAGGCTACACGCTTAGACATACACGCAACAATAAAGCTTTTCGAGTTACAACGTGTTTTTAAGGAAAAACAAGATAATTTTCACGATGCGGGATTTACTTAAAACGTGGTTTTCTGAAAAATTTTGAAGAAAGAAAGTTATCCTGTGGGTTCTCTTTTGAGGCTACACGTGTAGACGTACGAGCCACACCAAATCTTTTCGAGTTACAACGTGTTGTTTAGGAGATACAAGCTAATTTTGTACGATGCATTATTTCTTCTCTTAAAGTGTTTCCAATGGTACGTAATTGTCTTTTCTGTGCAACACTGTATTTCCTTATAACGTGGTATTCTTACATATTCGTTCAAGAGAAAACTCTCCTGTGCGTTCTCTTTTGAGGCTACACGCTTAGACATACACGCAACACCAAAGCTTTTCGAGTTACAATGTGTTGTTTAGGAAAAACTAGAAAATTTCACACGAAGCGAGATTTCCATACAACGTGTTTTCTGACAAATTTTGATGAAAGAAAATTCTCCTATGGGTTCTCTTTTGAGGCTACACATTTAGACGTACACGCCACACCAAGTCCTTTCGAGTTACCACGTGTTGTTTAGGAGATACAAGCTAATTTTTTACAATGCGTTATTTCTTCTCGTAAAGTGTTTCCAACAAGTATGTTTTTGTCTTTACTCTGCAACACTGTATTCCTTATAACGTTGTATTCTTACATGTTCTTTCGAGAGAAAACACTCCTGTGTTTACTCTTTAGAGGCTACACGCTTAGACATACGCGCAACACCAAAGCTTTTCGAGTTACAACGTGTTGTTTAGGAAAAACAAGATAATTTCTCACGATGCGGGATTTCCTTAAAACGTGGCTTTCTGACAAATTTTGACGAAAGAAAATTCTCCTGTGGGTTCTCTTTTGAGGCTACACGTGTAGACATACGGGCCACACCAAATCTTTTCGAGTTACAACGTGTTGTTTAGGAGATACAAGCTAATTTTGAACGATGCGTTATTTCTTCTCATAAAGTGTTTCCAATATGTACGTATTTGTCTTTACTCTGCAACACTGTATTTCCTTATAACGTGGTATTCTTACATATTCGTTCGATAGAAAACTCTCCTGGGCATTCCCTTTAGAGGCTACACACTTAAACATACATGAAACACCAAAGCTTTTCGAGTTACAACTTGTTGTTTAGGAAAAACAAGATAATTTCCCAGGATGCGGGATTTCCTTATAACGTGGTTTTCTGACAAATTTTGAAGAAAGAAAATTCTCCTGTGGGGTCTTTTTTGAGGCTACACTTTTAGACGTACACGCCAAACCAAATCTTTTCGAGTTACCACTTGTTGTTTAGGAGATACAAGCTTATATTTTATGATGCGTCATTTCTTCTCGTAAAGTGTTTCCAATATTTATGTTTTTGTCTTTACTCTGCAACACTGTATTTCCTTATAACGTTGTAGTCTTACATGTTCCTTTGAGAGAAAACTCTCCTGTGCATTCTCTTTTGAGGCTACACGCTTAGATATACACGCAACACCAAAGCTTTTCGAGTTACAACGTGTTTTTTAGGAAAAACAAGATAATTTTGCACGATGCGGGATTTCCTTAAAACGTGGTTATCTAATTTTGATGAAAGAAAATTCTCCTGTTGGTTCTCTTTTGAGGCTACACGTTTAGACGTACACGCCAAACCAAATCTTTTCGAGTTACCACGTGTTGTTAGGAGATACAAGGTAAGTTTGTATGATGTATTATTTCTTCTCGTAAAGTGTTTCCAATATGTACTTATTTGTCTTTACTCTGCAAAATTGTATTTCCTAATAACGTGGTATTCTTACATATTCTCTCGAGAGAAAACTATCCTGTGCCTTCTCTTTTGAGGCTCCACGCTTAGACATACACGCAACACTAAAGGTTTTCGAGTTACAATATGTTGTTTAGGAAAAAGAAGATGGTTTCACACGATGCGGGATTTCCTTAAAACTTGGTTCTGTGAAAAATTTTGATGAAAGAAAATTCTCCTGTGGGTTCTCCTTTGAGGCTACACGTTTAGACGTACAGGACACACCAAATCTTTTCGAGTTACAACTTGTTGTTTAGGAGATACAAGCTAATTTTGTACTACGCGTTAATTCTTCTCGTAAAGTGTTTCCAATACGTATGTGTTTGTCTTTACTCTGCAACATTGTATTTCCTTATAACGTGGCATTCTTACATATTCTTTCGAGAGAAAACTCTCCTGTGCTTTCTCTTTTGAGGCTACACGCTTAGACATACACGCAACACCAGAGCTTTTCGAGTTACAACGTGTTGTTTAGGAAAAACTAGATAATTTCGCACAATGCGAGATTTCCTTAAAACGTGGTTTCTGACAAATTTTGATGAAAGAAAATTCTCCTGTGGGATCTCTTTTGAGGCTACACGTTTAGACGTACACGGCACACCAAATATTTTCGAGTTACAACCTGTTGTTTAGGAGATACAAGCTAATTTTGTACGATTTTTTATTTCTTCTCTTAAAGTGTTTCCAATATGTACGTATTTGTCTTTACTCTGCAACACTGTATTTCCTTATAACGTGGTATTCTTACATATTCTTTCGAGAGAAAACTCTCCTTGCATATCCTTTTGAGGCTACACACTTAGACATACACGCAACACCAAAGCTTTTCGAGTTACAACTTGTTGTTTAGGAAAAACAAGATAATTTTGCAGGATGCGGGATTTCGTTAAAACGTGGTTTTCTGACAAATTTTGAAGAAAGAAAATTCTCCAGTGCGCTCTCTTTTGAGGCTACACGTTTAGACATACACACCAAACGAAATGTTTGTGAGTTTCCACTTTTTGTTTAGGAGATACAAGCTAATATTTCATGATGCGTAATTTCTTCTCGTAAAGTGTTTCCAATATGTACGTATTTGTCTTTACTCTGCAACACTGTATTTCCATATAACGTTGTATTCTTACATGTTCTTTTGAGAGAAAATTCTCCTGTGCATTCTCTTTTGAGGCTACACGCTTAGACATACACGCAACACCAAAGCTTTTCGAGTTACAACGTGTTGTTTAGGAAAAACAAGATAATTTCGCATTATGCGGGATTTCCTTAAAACGTGGTTTTCTGACAAATTTTGACGAAAGAAAATTCTCCTTTGTGTTCTCTTTTGAGGCTACACGTTTAGACATACACGCCAAACCAAAACTTTTCATGTTACAACGTGTTGTTTAGGAGATACAAGCTAATTTTGTACGATGCGTTATTTCTTTTCCTAAAGTGTTTCCAATATGTACTTATTTGCCTTTACTCTGCAAAATTGTATTTCTTTATAACGTGGTATTCTTACATATTCTTTCGAGAGAAAACTCACCTGTGCCTTCGCTTTTGAGGCTCCACGCTTAAACATACACGCAACACCAAAGCTTTTTGAGTTACAACATGTTGTTTAGGAAAAACAAGATGATTTTGCATGATGCGGGATTTCCTTAAAACGTGGTTTTCTGAAAAAATTTAACGAAAGAAAATTGTCCGGTGGGTTCACTTTTGAGGGTACACGTTTAGACGTACACGCCACACCAAATCTTTTCCAGTTACAACGTGTTGTTTAGGAGATACAAGTTAATTTTTTACGATGCGTTATTTCTTCTCATAAAGTATTTCCAATATGTACGTATTTGTCTTTACTCTGCAACACTGTTTTTCCTTATAACGTGGTATTCTTACATATTCTTTCTAGAAAAAACTCTCCTTTACATTCTCTTTTGAGGCTACACGCTTAGACATGCACGCAACACCAAAGCTTTTCGAGTTACAACTTGTTGTTTAGGAAAAACAAGATAATTTTGCACGATGAGGGATTTCCTTAAAACGTGGTTTTCTCACATATTTTGACGAAAGAAAATTCTTCTGTGGGTTCTCTTTTGAGGCTACACGTTTAGCTGTACACGCCACACCAAATCCTTTCGAGTTACAACCTGTTGTTTAGGAGATACAAGCTAATAATGTGTGTTGCGTTATTTCTTCTCGTAAAGTGTTTCCAATACATACGTATTTGTCTTTACTCTGCAACTCTGTATTTCCTTATAATGTGATATTCTTACATATTCTTTCGAGGGAAAACTCTCCTGTGTGTTCTCTTTTGAGGCTACATGCTTAGATATACATGCAACACCAAAGCTTTTCGAGTTACAACGTGTTGTTTAGGGAAAACAAGATAATTTCGCACGATGCGAGATTTCCTTAAAACGTGGTTTCTGACAAATTTTGTTGAAAGAAAATTCTCCTGTGGGTTCTCTTTTAAGGCTACACGTTTAGACGTATACATCACACCAAATCTTTTCGAGTTACAACGTGATGTTTAGGAGATACAATCTAATTTTGTACGATGCGTTATTTCTTCTCTTAAAGTGTTTCCAATATGTACGTATTTGTCTTTACTCTGCAACACTGTATTTCCTACAACGTGGTATTCTTACATATTCTTTCGAGAGAAAACTCTCCTGTGCATTCGCTTTTGTGGCTACACACGTAGACATACACGCAACACCAAAGCTTTTCGAGTTACAACTTGTTGTTTAGGAAAAACAAGATAATTTCGCAGGATGCGGGATTTCGTTAAAACGTGATTTTCTGACAAATTTTGAAGAAAGAAAATTCTCCTATTGGTTCTCTTTTGAGGCTACACGTTTAGACGTACACGCCACATGAAGTCCTTTCGAGTTACCACGTGTTGTTTAGGAGATACAAGCTAATTTTTTATGATGCATTATTTCTTCTTGTAAAGTGTTTCCAACAAGTATGTATTTGTCTTTACTCTGCAACACTGTATTTCCTTATAACGTTGTATTCTTACATGTTCTTTCTAGAGAAAACTCTCCTGTGCATACTCTTTAGAGGCTACACGCTTAGACATACACGCAACAACAAAGCTTTTCGAGTTACAACGTGTTTTTAAGGAAAAACAAGATAATTTTCACGATGCGGGATTTACTTAAAACGTGGTTTTCTGAAAAATTTTGAAGAAAGAAAGTTATCCTGTGGGTTCTCTTTTGAGGCTACACGTGTAGACGTACGAGCCACACCAAATCTTTTCGAGTTACAACGTGTTGTTTAGGAGATACAAGCTAATTTTGTACGATGCATTATTTCTTCTCTTAAAGTGTTTCCAATGGTACGTAATTGTCTTTTCTGTGCAACACTGTATTTCCTTATAACGTGGTATTCTTACATATTCGTTCAAGAGAAAACTCTCCTGTGCGTTCTCTTTTGAGGCTACACGCTTAGACATACACGCAACACCAAAGCTTTTCGAGTTACAATGTGTTGTTTAGGAAAAACTAGAAAATTTCACACGAAGCGAGATTTCCATACAACGTGTTTTCTGACAAATTTTGATGAAAGAAAATTCTCCTATGGGTTCTCTTTTGAGGCTACACATTTAGACGTACACGCCACACCAAGTCCTTTCGAGTTACCACGTGTTGTTTAGGAGATACAAGCTAATTTTTTACAATGCGTTATTTCTTCTCGTAAAGTGTTTCCAACAAGTATGTTTTTGTCTTTACTCTGCAACACTGTATTCCTTATAACGTTGTATTCTTACATGTTCTTTCGAGAGAAAACACTCCTGTGTTTACTCTTTAGAGGCTACACGCTTAGACATACGCGCAACACCAAAGCTTTTCGAGTTACAACGTGTTGTTTAGGAAAAACAAGATAATTTCTCACGATGCGGGATTTCCTTAAAACGTGGCTTTCTGACAAATTTTGACGAAAGAAAATTCTCCTGTGGGTTCTCTTTTGAGGCTACACGTGTAGACATACGGGCCACACCAAATCTTTTCGAGTTACAACGTGTTGTTTAGGAGATACAAGCTAATTTTGAACGATGCGTTATTTCTTCTCATAAAGTGTTTCCAATATGTACGTATTTGTCTTTACTCTGCAACACTGTATTTCCTTATAACGTGGTATTCTTACATATTCGTTCGATAGAAAACTCTCCTGGGCATTCCCTTTAGAGGCTACACACTTAAACATACATGAAACACCAAAGCTTTTCGAGTTACAACTTGTTGTTTAGGAAAAACAAGATAATTTCCCAGGATGCGGGATTTCCTTATAACGTGGTTTTCTGACAAATTTTGAAGAAAGAAAATTCTCCTGTGGGGTCTTTTTTGAGGCTACACTTTTAGACGTACACGCCAAACCAAACCTTTTCGAGTCACCACTTGTTGTTTAGGAGATACAAGCTTATATTTTATGATGCGTCATTTCTTCTCGTAAAGTGTTTCCAATATTTATGTTTTTGTCTTTACTCTGCAACACTGTATTTCCTTATAACGTTGTAGTCTTACATGTTCCTTTGAGAGAAAACTCTCCTGTGCATTCTCTTTTGAGGCTACACGCTTAGATATACACGCAACACCAAAGCTTTTCGAATTACAACGTGTTGTTTAGGAAAAACAAGATAATTTTGCGCGATGCGGGATTTCCTTAAAACGTGGTTATCTAATTTTGATGAAAGAAAATTCTCCTGTTGGTTCTCTTTTGAGGCTACACGTTTAGACGTACACGCCAAACCAAATCTTTTCGAGTTACCACGTGTTGTTAGGAGATACAAGGTAAGTTTGTATGATGTATTATTTCTTCTCGTAAAGTGTTTCCAATATGTACTTATTTGTCTTTACTCTGCAAAATTGTATTTCCTAATAACGTGGTATTCTTACATATTCTCTCGAGAGAAAACTATCCTGTGCCTTCTCTTTTGAGGCTCCACGCTTAGACATACACGCAACACTAAAGGTTTTCGAGTTACAATATGTTGTTTAGGAAAAAGAAGATGGTTTCACACGATGCGGGATTTCCTTAAAACTTGGTTCTGTGAAAAATTTTGATGAAAGAAAATTCTCCTGTGGGTTCTCCTTTGAGGCTACACGTTTAGACGTACAGGACACACCAAATCTTTTCGAGTTACAACTTGTTGTTTAGGAGATACAAGCTAATTTTGTACTACGCGTTAATTCTTCTCGTAAAGTGTTTCCAATACGTATGTGTTTGTCTTTACTCTGCAACATTGTATTTCCTTATAACGTGGCATTCTTACATATTCTTTCGAGAGAAAACTCTCCTGTGCTTTCTCTTTTGAGGCTACACGCTTAGACATACACGCAACACCAGAGCTTTTCGAGTTACAACGTGTTGTTTAGGAAAAACTAGATAATTTCGCACAATGCGAGATTTCCTTAAAACGTGGTTTCTGACAAATTTTGATGAAAGAAAATTCTCCTGTGGGATCTCTTTTGAGGCTACACGTTTAGACGTACAGGCCACACCAAATCTTTTCGAGTAACAACGTGTTGTTTAGGAGATTCAAGCTAATTTTGTACGATGCGTTAATTCTTCTCGTAAAGTGTTTCCAATATGTACGTATTTGTCTTTACTCTGCAACACTGTATTTCCTTATAACGGGGTATTCTTACATATTCTTTCGAGAGAAAACTCTCCTGTGCATTCCCTTTTGAGGCTACACATTTAGACATACACGCAACACCAAAGCTTTTCGAGTTACAACTTGTTGTTTAGGAAAAACAAGATAATTTCGCAGGATGCGGGATTTCGTTAAAACGTGGTTTTCTGACAAATTTTGAAGAAAGAAAATTCTCCAGTGGGTTCTCTTTTGAGGCTACACTTTTAGACGTACACGCCAAACCAAATGTTTTCGAGTTTCCACTTTTTGTTTAGGACATACAAGCTAATATTGTATGATGCGTAATTTCTTCTTGTAAAGTGTTTCCAATAAGTACGTATTTGTCTTTACTCTGCAACACTGTATTTCCTTATAACGTTGTATTCTTACATGATCTTTCGAGAGAAAACTCTCCTGTGCATTCTCTTTTGAGGCTACACGCTGAGACATACACGCAACACCAAAGCTTTTCGAGTTACAAGGTGTTGTTTAGGAAAAACAAGATAATTTCGCACGATGCGGGATTTCCTTAAAACGTGGTTTTCTGAAAATTTTGACGAAAGAAAATTCTCCTTTGTGTTCTCTTTTGAGGCTACACGTTTAGACGTACACGCCAAACCAAATCTTTTCGAGTTACCACGTGTTGTTTAGGAGATGCAAGCTAATTTTGTACGATGCGTTATGATGCGTTATTTCTTCTCCTAAAGTGTTTCCAATATGTACTTATTTGCCTTTACTCTGCAAAATTGTATTTCTTTATAACGTGGTATTCTTACATATTCTTTCGAGAGAAAACTCTCCTGTAACTTCGCTTTTGAGGCTCCACGCTTAGACATACACGCAACACCAAAGCTTTTTGAGTTACAACATGTTGTTTAGGAAAAAGAAGATGATTTCGCACGATGCGGGATTTCCTTAAAACGTGGTTTTCTGAAAATTTTTAACGAAAGAAAATTGTCCTGTGGGTTCTCTTTTGAGGCAACACGTTTAGACGTACACGCCACACCGAATTTTTTCGAGTTACAACGTGTTGTTTAGGAGATACAAGTTAATTTTTTACGATGCGTTATTTCTTCTCGTAAAGTGTTTCCAATATGTACGTATCTGTCTTTACTCTGCAACACTCTATTTCCTTATAACGTGGTATTCTTACATATTCTTTCTAGAAAAAACTCTCCTTTACATCCTCTTTTGAGGCTACACGCTTAGACATACAAACAACACCAAAGTTTTTCGAGTTACAACATGTTGTTTAGGAAAAACAAGATAATTTTGCATGATGAGGGATTTCTTTATATCGTGGTTTTCTGACAAATTTTGAAGAAAGAAAATTCTCCTGTGGGGTCTCTTTTGAGGCTACACTTTTAGACGTACACGCCAAACCAAATCTTTTCGAGTTACCACTTGTTGTTTAGGAGATACAAGCTTATATTTTATGATGTGTCATTTCTTCTCGTAAAGTGTTTCCAATATGTACGTATTTGTCTTTACTCTCCAACACTGTATTTCCTTATAACGTTGTATTCTTACATGTTCTTTCGAGAGAAAACTCTCCTGTGCATTCTCTTTTGAGGCTACACACTGAGACATACATGCAACACCAATGCTTTTCGTGTTACAAGTTGTTGTTTAGGAAAAACAAGATAATTTTGCACGATGGGGGATTTCCTTAAAACGTGGTTTTCTGACAAATTATGAGGAAAGAAAATTCTCCTTTGTGTTCTCTTTTGCGGCTACACGTTTAGACGTACACGCCAAACCAAACCTTTTCGAGTTACCACGTGTTGTTTAGGAGATACAAGCTAATTTTGTCCGATGCGTTATTTCTTCTCCTAAAGTGTTTCCAATATGTACTTATTTGCCTTTACTCGGCAAAATTGTATTTCTTTATAACGTATATTCTTACATATTCTTTCGAGAGAAAACTCTCCTGTGCCTTCGCTTTTGAGGCTCCACGCTTAGACATACACGCACCACC
Organism: Apodemus sylvaticus; assembly: GCF_947179515.1. Lineage (NCBI taxonomy): Eukaryota > Metazoa > Chordata > Mammalia > Rodentia > Muridae > Apodemus > Apodemus sylvaticus. Next base: position 710,441 of record NW_026263017.1, read on the forward strand.
AAAGCTTTTTGAGTTACAACATGTTGTTTAGGAAAAAGAAGATGATTTCGCACGATGCTGGATTTCCTTAAAACGCGGTTTTCTGAAAAAAATTTAACGAAAGAAAATTGTCCTGTGGGTTCTCTTTTGAGGCTACACGTTTAGACGTACACGCCACACCAAATCTTTTCGAGTTACAACGTGTTGTTTAGGAGAAACACGTTAATTTTTTAGGATGCGTTATTTCTTCTCGTAGAGAGTTTCCAATATGTACGTATTTGTCTTTACACTGCAACAATGTATTTCCTTATAACGTTGCATTCTTAAATATTCTTTCGAGAAAAAACTCTCCTTTACATTCTTTTTTGAGGCTACACGCTTAGACATACACGCAACACCAAAGCTTTTCGAGTTACAACTTGTTGTTTAGGAAAAACAAGATAATTTTGCACGATGAGGGATTTCCTTAAAACGTGGTTTTCTCACATATTTTGACGAAAGAAAATTCTCCTGTGGGTTCTCTTTTGAGGCTACACGTTTAGCCGTACACGCCACACCAAATCCTTTCGAGTTACAACCGGTTGTTTAGGAGATACGAGCTAATTTTGTATGATGCATTAGTTCTTCTCGTAAAGTGTTTCCAATACATACGTATTTGTCTTTACTCTGCAACACTGTATTTCCTTATAATGTGATATTCTTACATATTCTTTTGAGGGAAAACTCTCCTGTGTGTTCTCTTTTGAGGCTACATGCTTAGACATACACACAACACCAAAGATTTTCGAGTTACAACGTGTTGTTTAGGAAAAACTAGATAATTTTGCACAATGCGAGATTTCCTTAAAACGTGGTTTCTGACAAATTTTGATGAAAGAAAATTCTCCTGTGGGTTCTCTTTTGAGGCTACACGTTGAGACGTACACGTCACACCAAAACTTTTCGAGTTACAACGAGTTGTTTAGGAGACACAAGCTAATTTTGTATGATGCGATATTTCTTCTTTTAAAGTGTTTCCAATATGTACGTATTTGTCTTTACTCCGCAACACTGTATTTCTTTATAACGTGGTATTCTTACATATTCTTTCGAGAGAAAACTCTCCTGTGCATTCCCTTTTGTGGCTACACACTTAGTCATACACGCAACACCAAAGCTTTTCGAGTTACAACTTGTTGTTTAGGAAAAACAAGATAATTTCGCAGGATGCGGGATTTCGTTAAAACGTGATTTTCTGAAAAATTTTGAAGAAAGAAAATTCTCCTATGGGTTCTCTTTTCAGGCTACACGTTTAGACGTACACGCCACACCAAGTCCTTTCGAGTTACCACGTGTTGTTTAGGAGATACAAGCTAATTTTTTACAATGCGTTATTTCTTCTCGTAAAGTGTTTCCATCAAGTATGTTTTTGTCTTTACTCTGCAACACTGTATTCCCTTATAACGTTGTATTCTTACATGTTCTTTTGAGAGAAAACTCTCCTGTGCGTACTCTTTAGAGGCTACACACTTAGACATACACGCAACGGCAAAGATTTTCGAGTTACAATGTGTTGTTTAGGAAAAGCAAGATAATTTCGCACGATGCGAGATTTCCATAAAACGTGGTTTTCTGAAAAATTTTGACGAAAGAAAGTTTTCCTGTGGGTTCTCTTTTGAGGCTACACGTGTAGAAGTACGAGCCACAACAAATCTTTTCGAGTTCCAATTGTTGTTTAGGAGATACAAGATAATTTTGTACGATGTGTTATTTCCTCTCTTAAAGTGTTTCCAATACGTACGTATTTGTCTTTATTCTGCAACACTGTATTTTCTCATAACATGGTATTCTTACAAATTCTTTCGAGAGAAAACTCTCCTGTGCATTCTCTTTTGAGGCTACAAGCTTAGACATACACCCAACTCCAAAGCTTTTCGAGTTACAACATGTTTTTCAGGAAAAAGAAGATGATTTGGCACGATGCGGGATTTCCTTAAAACGTGGTTTTCTGAAAAATTTTGACGAAAGAAAATTCTCCTGTGGGTTCTCTTTTGAGGCTACACGTTTAGACGTACACGCCGCACCAAATCTTTTCGAGTTACAACGTTTTGTTTAGGAGATACAAGCTAATTTTCTACGATGCGTTACTTCTTCTCGTAAAGTGTTTCCAATATGTACATATTTGTCTGCTCTGCAACACTGTGTTTCCTATAACGTGGTATTCGTACATATTATTTCGAGAGAAAACTATCCTGTGCGTTCTCTTTTGAGGCTACACACTTAGACATACAGGCAACACCAAAGCTTTTCGAGTTACAACATGTTGTTTAGGAAAAACAAGATAATTTCGCACGATGCAGGATTTCCTTAAAACGTGGTTTTCTCACAAATTTTGACGAAAGAAAATTCTCCTGTCGGTTCACTTTTGGGGCTACACATTTAGACGTACACGCCACACCAAATCCTTTAGAGTTACCACGTGTTGTTTAGGAGATACAAGCTAATTTTGTATGATGCGTTATTTCTTCACGTAAAGTGTTTCCAATACGTACGTATTTGTCTTTATTCTGCAACACTGTATTTCCTTTTAACGTTGTATTATTACATGTTCTTTTGAGAGAAAACTCTCCTGTGCATTGTCTTTAGAGGCAACATGCTCAGACATACACGCAACACCAAAGCTTTTCGAGTTACAACGTGTTGTTTAGGAAAAACAAGATAATTTTGCACGATGCGGGATTTCCTTAAAACGTGGTTCTTTGACAAATTTTGACGAAAAAAAGTTCTCCTGTTGGTTCTCTTTTGAGGCTACAAGTGTAGAAGTACGAGCCACACCAAATATTTTCGAGTTATAACGTGTTGTTTAGGAGATACAAGCAAATTTTGTACGATGCGTTATTTCTTCCCTAAATTGTTTCCAATATGTCGTTATTTATCTGTACTCTGCAACACTGTATTTTCTTATAACGTGGTATTCTTACATATTCTTTCGAGGGAAAACTCTCCTGTGCATGCTCTTTTGAGGCTACACGCTTAGACGAACACGCACGCCAAAGCTTTTCGAGTTACAACGTGTTGTTTAGGAAAAAGAAGATAATTTCGCACGATGCGAGATTTCCATAAAACGTGGTTTTCAGACAAATTTTGACGGAAGAAAGTTCTCCTCTGGGTTCTCTTTTGAGGCTACACGTGTAGAGGTACGAGCCACACCAAATCTTTTCGAGTTACAATGTGTTGTTTAGGAGATACAAGCTAATTTTGTACAATGCGTTATTTCTTCTCTTAAAGTGTTTCCAATATGTACGTAGTTGTCTTTATTCTGCAACACTGTATTTCCTTATAACGTGGTATTCTTACATATTCTTTCGAGAGAAAACTCTCCTGTGCATTCTCTTTTGAAGCTACATGCTTAGACATACATGCAACACCAAAGCTTTTCGAGTTACAACGTGTTGTTTAGGAAAAACAAGATAATTTCGCACGATGCGCTATTTCCTTAAAAAGTGGTTTCAGACAAATTTTGATGAAAGAAAATTCTCCTGTGGGTTCTCGTTTGAGGCTACACTTTTAGACGTACATGACACACCAAATCTTTTCGAGTTACAACGTGTTGTTTAGGAGATACAAGCTCATTTTTTACGATGCATTATTTCTTCTGGTAAAGTGTTTCCAATATGTACTTATTTGTCTTTACTCTGCAAAATTGTATTTCCTTTTAACGTGGTATTCTTACATATTCTTTCAAGAGAACACTCTGCTGTGCCTTCTCTTTTGAGTCTCCACGCTTACACATACACGCAACACCAACGCTTTTCGAGTTACAACATGTTGTTTAGGAAAAAGAAGATGATTTCGCACGATGCGGGATTTCCTTAAAACGTGGTTTTCTGAAAAATTTTGACGAAAGAAAATTCTCCTGTGGGTTCTCTTTTGAGGCTACATGTTTAGATGTACACGCCACACCAAATCTTTTCGAGTTACAACGTGTTGTTTTGGAGATACAAGCTAATTTTGTACGATGCGTTAATTCTTCTCATAAAGTGTTTCCAATACATACGTATTTGTCTTTATTCTGCAACACTGTATTTCCTTATAACGTGGTATTCTTACATATTCTTTCGAGAGAAAAGTATCCTGTGCGTTCCCTTTTGAGGCTGCACACTTAGACATACAGGCAACATCAATGCTTTTAGAGTTACAACGTGTTGTTTATGAAAAACAAGATTATTTCGCACGATGCGGGATTTCTTTAAAACGTGATTTTATGACAAATTTTGACGAATGAAAATTCTCCTGTGGGTTCTCTTTTGAGGCTCCACGTTTAGACATACATGCCACACCAAATCCTTTCGAGTTACCACGTGTTGCTTAGGAGAAACAAGCTAATTTTCTACGATGCGTTATTTCTTCTCGTAAAGTGTTTCCAATAATTACGTATTTGTCTTTACTCTGCAACACTGTATTTCCTTATAACGTTGTATTCTTACATGTTATTTCGAGAGAAAACTCTCCTGTGCGTTCTCTTTAGAGGCTACAGGCTTAGACATACACGAAACACCAAAGCTTTTTGAGTTACAACATGTTGTTTATGAAAAACAAGATAATTTTGCACGATGCGGGATTTCCTTAAAACGTGGTTTTCTGACAAATTTTGACGAAAGAAAGTTATCCTGTGGTTTCTCTTTTGAGGGTACATGTGTAGACGTACGAGCCACACCAAATCTTTTCGAGTTACAACGTGTTGTTTAGGAGATACAAGCAAATTTTGTAAGATGCGTTATTTCTTCTCCTAAGTGTTTCCAATATGTACTTATTTGCCTTTACTCTGCAACATTGTATTTCCATATAACGTGGTATTCTTACATATTCTTTCGAGGGAAAACGCTCCTGTGCGTGCTCTTTTGAGGCTACACGTGTAGACATACACGCAACGCCAAAGCTTTTCGAGTTACAACGTGTTGTTTAGGAAAAACAAGATAATTTCGCACGATGCGAGATTTCCATAAAACGTGGTTTTCTGAAAAATTTTGATGAAAGAAAGTTCTCCTGTGGGTTCTCTTTTGAGGCTACACTTCTAGAGGTACGAGCCACACCAAATCTTTTCGAGTTACAAAGTGTTCTTTAGGAGATACAAGCTAATTTTGTACGATGCGTTATTTCTTCTCTTAAAGTGTTTCCAATACGTACGTAGTTGTCTTTACTCTGCAACACTGTATTTCCTTATAACGTGGTATTCCTACATATTCTTTCAAGAGAAAACTCTCCTGTGCGTTCTCTTTTGAGGCTACAAGCTTAGACATACACGCAACACCAAAGCTTTTCGATTTACCACGTGTTGTTTAGGAAAAACAAGATAATTTCGCACGATGCGAGATTTCCTTTAAACGTGGTTTCTGACAAATTTTGATGAAAGAAAATTCTCCTGTGGGTTCTCTTTTGAGGCTAAACGTTTAGACATACACGTCACACCAAATCTTTTCGAGTTACAACGTGTTGTTTAGGAGATACAAGCTAATTTTTTACGATCCATTCTTCCTTCTCATAAAGTGTTTCCAATATATACTTATTTGTCTTTACTCTGCAAAATTGTATTTCCTTATAACGTGGTATTCTTACATATTCTTTCGAGAGAAAACTCTCCTGTGCCTTCTCTTTTGAGGCTCCATGCTTACACATACACGCAACACCAAAGCTTTTCAAGTTACAACATGTTGTTTAGGAAAAAGAAGATGATTTCGCACGATGGGGGATTTCCTTAACACGTGGTTTTCTGAAAAATTTTGACGAAAGAAAATTCTCCTGTGGGTTCTCTTTTGAGGCTACATGTTTAGACGTACACGCCACACCAAATCTGTTCGAGTTACAACGTATTGTTTAGGAGATACAAGTTAATTTTTTACAATGCGTTAATTCTTCTCATAAAGTGTTTCCAATACATACATATTTGTCTTTACCCTGCAGCATTGTATTTCCTTATAACGTGGTATTCTTACATATTCTTTCAATAGAAAACTGTCCTGTGCGTTCTCCTTTGAGGCCACACGTTTAGACATACACGCAACACCAAAGCTTTTCGAATTACAACGTGTTGTTTAGGAAAAACAAGATAATTTCGCACAATGCGGGATTTCCTTAAAACGTGGTTTTCTGACAAATTTTTACGAAAGAAAATTCTCCTGTGGGTTCTCTTTTGAGGCTACACGTTTCAACTTACACGCCACACCAAATCCTTCGAGTTACAACGTGTTGTTTAGGAAATACAAGCTAATTTTTTACGATGTATTATTCCTTCTCGTAAAGTGTTTCCAATAAGTAAGTATCTGTCTTTACTCTGCAACACTGTATTTCCTTATAACGTGGTATTCTTACATATTCTTTCAAGAGAATACTCTCCTGTGCCTTCTCTTTTGAGGCTACACGCTTAGACATACACGCAACACCAAAGCTTTTCGAGTTACAACGTGTTGTTTAGGAAAAACAAGATAATTTCGCACGATGCGGGATTTCCTTAAAACGTGGTTTTCTGAAAAATTTTGACGAAAGAAAATTCTCCTGTGGGTTCTCTTTTGAGGCTACATGTTTAGATGTACACGCCACACCAAATCCTTTCGAGTTACAACGTTTTGTTTAGGAGATACAAGCTAATTTTGTAAGATGCGTTAATTCTTCTCATAAAGTGTTTCCAATACGTACGAATTTGTCTTTACTCTGCAACACTGTATTTCCTTATAACGTGGTATTCTTACATATTCTTTCGAGGGAAAACTCTCCTGTGCGTTCTCTTTCGAGGCTACACGCTTAGACAAACACGCAACACCAAAGCTTTTCGAGTTACAACGTGTTGTTTAGGAAAAAACAAGATAATTTCGCATGATGCGAGATTTCCATAAATCGTGGTTTTCTGAAAATTTTTAACGAAAGAATTTCCTCCTGTGGCTTCTCTTTTGAGGCTACACTTGTAGAGGTATGAGCCACACCAAATCTTTTCGAGTTACAAAGCTTTGTTTAGGAGATACAAGCTAATTTTGTACGATGCGTTATTTCTTCTCTTAAAGTGTTTCCAATATGTACGTATTTGTCTTTACTCTGCAACACTTTATTTCCTTATAACGTGGTATTCCTACATTTTCTTTCGAGAGAAAACTCTCCTGTGCGTTCTCTTTTGAGGCTACACGCTTAGACATACACGCAACACCAAAGCTTTTCGATTTACAATGTGTTGTTTATGAAAAACAAGATAATTTCACACGATGCGAGATTTCCTTAAAACGTGGTTTCTGACAAATTTTGATGAAAGAAAATTCTTGGGCCTGGGAGCGGCGGCAGCAGCAGCAGTAGCAGCAGCAGTGGCTGGTCCAGAGGAAGGGCCATCAGCAGTAGAACCAAGCGGACAGGGTCCAGGCAGACCCGGTGCCCACGACCACTGGCCATCGCTGGCCAGCCAGGCTGCAAGCAGCGGCGGATTTACGGTGCCTTTCACCACACGGAAGCCACATCAGAACTCTGCCTCCCGCCAGTCAGTTACGAGGGCTCCATATTGGTTCTCGGTCGCCAGAGAAATCAGACTGAGGTACGCAAATATAACCCGAGAACAACATCGCGGGGGTCTAAGCCCGACGGGCGTTGGCCTGCACCCAGGCCCTGAGCTGATCGGGGGTCCACCGGGGTGCAAACCCGGCCAGGAGGTTTTTTTCCTCCAGGGTCGGCGCGCGCACCACCACCATTTTGCCTGGGGGAAGCCAGGGAGACCTAGCAGGCAAAACCAAACCGGCTAACAGGCATAGCAGGGGTCTCAAACGGTCAGTCCCTGGACTGCCCCCAGGCCCTGGGCTGCTCGGTGGGCCATCTGTGTGCCGACCCGGCCAGGAGGTTGTTTATCCGGGCCAGTTTGCGCACCACCACCATTTTGCCTACGGGAAGCCAGAGAGACCTAGCAGGCAAAACCAAACCAGCTAACAGGCATAGCCCGAGGCGGACATAGCAGGGGTCTCAGACGGTCAGGCCCTGGACTGACCCCCAGGCCCTGGGCTGCTCGTTGGGCCATCTGTGTGCTGACCCAGCCAGGAGGTTGTTAGCCCAGCAGACTCTCCCAGCACTCTCAGGGAACTCGCACACGCCACCATCCTAGCCACCTGACACACCCAATTAACACCCACAGCTGAGGGGAACTTTGCACCGACATTGGCCTGCCAGGCTTTTGCCTAGACTCAGGGCCTGAGCAGCTAGGATAGCCTTGTGTGCACCAACCCGGTTGGGAGTTCTGCTGCCCAGATCAGCCTGGGCGGCAGCACCACATCTCCAAGTCCTGCAAGTGGCTAGCTGGGTTTCCGGGCGGCCAGCTGGGAGAAGTCAGTGTGCTCCAGTGAATCCAGCGGGCCCCAGCAGGAGCCTTCGGGTGCCTGCTTTGGGATCTGAACAGCCTGGGCAGCAGCACCCTGTCTACAAGCAGTGCAGGAGGTAAGCTGTGCACCAGAGGCCAACGGGGAAGGGGCAGCTTGCACTGGTGAGTCCAGCACTGACAAGACAAACTAACACCAGTGAGAACTAGATGGCAAAATGCAAACGCAGGAACGTCACTAACAGAAATCAAGGCAATATGGCAACATCTGAACCCAATTCTCCTCTACCAACACGTCCTGGATACCCCATCACACCAGTAAAACATGATTTGGATTTAAAATCACTGGTCATGATGCTGGTACAGGAACACATGAAGGACATACTTAAAGAAATTCAGGAGAAAATGGATCAAAAGTTAGAAGCCCTTGCAAGGGAAACACAAAAATCATTGAAAGAAATCCAGGAGAATACAAAAGCCAACAAGGAGGAAATGCAAAAAACACTTAAAGAAATACAGGAGAACTTTGGTCAACAGGCTGAGGTCATGAAAGACGAAACACAAAAATCTCTTAAAGAAATACAGGAGAACTTTGGTCAACAGGCTGAGCTCATGAAAGAGGAAACACAAAAATCTCTTAAAGAATTACAGGAAAACACAAACATGCAAGTGAAGGAGCTAAGCAAAACCATCCAGGATCTAAAATCAGAAGTAGAAACAACTAAGAAAACTCAAAGGGAGACAACTTTGGAGATAGAAAGCCTTGGGAAGAAATCAGGGGACAGAGATGCAAATATCAACAACAGAATACAAGAGATAGAAGAAAGAATCTCAGATGCTGAAGATTCCATAGAAACCATGGACGCAACAGTTAAAGAAAATGCAAAATGCAAAAAGCTTGTAACCCAAAATATCCAGGAAATCCAGGACACAATGAGAAGACCAAACCTAAGGATTATAGGCATAGATGAGAGTGAAGATTTACAACTTAAAGGGCCAGCAAATATCTTCAATAAAATTATGGAAGAAAACTTCCCTAACCTAAAGAGAGAGATGCCCATGAATATACAAGAAGCCTACAGAACTCCAAACAGACTGGACCAGAAGAGAAATACTTCCCGTCACATAATAATCAAAACACCAAATGTTCTAAACAAAGAAAGAATACTAAAGGCAGTAAGAGAAAAAGGCCAAGTAACATATAAAGGAAGACCTATCAGAATCACAGCAGACTTTTCACCGGAGACTATGAAGGCTAGAAGGTCCTGGGCAGATCTCATGCAGACTCTAAGGGAACACAAATGCCAACCAAAACTACTATATCCAGCAAAACTCTCAATCACCATAGATGCAGAAACTAAGATATTTCATGACAAAACCAAGTTTACCCAATATCTATCCACAAACCCGGCCCTAAAAAGGATAATAGGAAGACAACACCAATACAAGGAGGGAAACTTCACCCTGGAAAAAGCAAGATAGTAACCTTTCATCAAACCCAAAAGAAGTTAAGCATTCAAATTTAAAAAATAACGTCAAAAATGATAGGAAGTAACAATCACTATTCCTTAATATCTCTTAACATCAATGGACTTAATGCCCCAACAAAAAGACACAGACTAACTAAATGGATACGTAAACAGGACCCTACATTTTGCTGCTTACAGGAAACACACCTCAGGTTCAAAGACAAACACTACCTTAGAGTAAAAGGCTGGAAGACAATTTTACAAGCAAATGGTCTCAGGAAACAAGCTGGAGTAGCCATTTTAATATCAGATAAAATTGACTTTCAACCCAAAGTCATCAAAAGAGACCCTGAGGGACACTTCTTGCTGGTCAAAGGAAAAATACAAAAAGAAGAACTGTCAATCCTGAACATCTATGCCCCAAATGCAAGGGCACCCTCTTTCGTAAAAGAAACTTTATTAAAACTAAAAGCACACATTGCACCTAACACAATAATTGTGGGTGACTTCAACACTGCACTTTCCTCAATTGACCGATCAGGAAAACAGAAACTAAACAGGGACACAATGAAACTAATTGAAGCTTTGGACCAATTAGATTTAACAGATATATATAGAACATTCTATCCTAAAACAAAAGAATATACCTTTTTCTCAGCACCTCATGGTACCTTCTCCAAAATCGACCATATAATTGGTCACAAGACAGACCTCAACAAATATAAGAAGATAGAACTAATACCATGCCTCCTATCTGATCACTATGGAGTAAAAGTGGTCTTCAATAGCAACAGAAACAACAGAAAACCCACATACACGTGGAAACTGAACAATACTCTACTCAATGATACCTTGGTCAAGGAAGAAATAAAGAAAGAAATTAAAGACTTTTTAGAACACAATAAAAATGAAAACACAACATACCCAAATCTATGGGACACAATGAAAGCAGTGCTAAGAGGAAAACTCATAGCCCTGAGTGCCTCCAAAAAGAAAATGGAGAGAGCATACATTACCAGCTTAATGACACACCTGAAAGCCCTAGAACAAAAAGAAGCTATTTCACCCAGGAGGAGTAGAAGGCAGGAAATCATCAAACTCAGGGCCGAAATCAATCAAGTAGAAACAAAGAGAACCATACAAAAAATCAACAAAACCAGGAGCTGGTTCTTTGAGAAAATCAACAAGATAGATAAACCCTTAGCCAGACTGACCAAAGGGCACAGAGAAAGTATCCAAATTAACAAACTTAGAAATGAAAAGGGAGATATAACAACGGAAACTGAGGAAATCCAAAAAATCATCAGATCCTACTACAAGAGCCTGTACTCAACACAACTGGAGAATCTGGAGGAAATGGACAATTTCCTTGACAGATACCAAATACCAAAATTAAATCAGGACCAACTAGACCATCTAAACAGTCCCATAATGCCTAAAGAAATAGAAGGAGTCATAGAAAGTCTTCCAACCAAAAAAAGCACAGGACCAGATGGCTTCAGTGCAGAATTCTACCAGACCTTCAAAGAAGAGTTAACACCAATACTCTTCAAACTATTCCACAAAATAGAAACAGAAGGAACACTACCCAATTCCTTCTACGAAGCCACAATTCCGCTGATACCAAAGCCACAAAAAGATCCAACAAAGAAAGAGAACTTCAGACCAATTTCCCTTATGAACATCGATGCAAAAATACTCAATAAAATTCTTGCTAACCGAATCCAAAACACATCAAAACGATCATCCACCATGATCAAGTAGGCTTTATCCCGGGAATGCAGGGTTGGTTCAATATACGGAAATCCATCAATACAATCCACTACATAAACAAACTCAAATAACAAAACCACATGGTCATTTCATTGGATGCTGAAAAAGCATTTGACAAAATTCAGCATCCCTTCATGCTTAAAGTCTTGGAGAGAACAGGAATTCAAGGCCCATACCTAAACATAGTAAAAGCAATATACAGCAAACCGGTAGCCAGCATCAAACTAAATGGAGAGAAACTTGAAGCAATCCCACTGAAATCAAGGACCAGACAAGGCTGCCCCCTTTCTCCTTATCTTTTCAATATTGTACTTGAGGTACTATCTCGGGCAATTCGACAACATAAGGAGGTCAAAGGGATACAAATTGGAAAGGAAGAAGTCAAACTATCATTATTTACAGACGACATGATCGTCTACGTAAGTGACCCAAAGAACTCCACTAGAGAGCTCCTACAGCTGATAAACAACTTCAGCAAAGTGGCAGGTTATAAAATCAACTCAAGCAAATCAGTGGCCTTCCTATACTCAAAGGATAAGCAGGCTGAGAAAGAAATTAGGGAAATGACCCCTTTCACAATAGCCTCAAACAGTATAAAGTATCTTGGGGTGACCCTTACCAAACATGTGAAAGATCTGTATGACAAGAACTTCAAGACTCTGAAGAAGGAAATGGAAGAAGACCTCAAAAAATGGGAAAACCTCCCATGCTCATGGATCGGTAGAACCAATATAGTTAAAATGGCCATTCTGCCTAAAGCACTATACAGATTCAATGCAATACCCATCAAAATCCCAACTCAATTCTTCACAGAGTTAGAAAGAGCAATTATCAAATTCATCTGGAACAACAAAAAACCCAGGATACCTAAAACTATTCTCAGCAACAAAAGAAAATCTGGGGGAATCAGTATCCCTGACCTCAAGCAATACTACAGAGCAATAGTGTTAAAAACTGCATGGTGTTGGTACAGTGACAGACAGGAGGATCAATGGAACAGGATTGAAGATCTAGAAATGAACCCACACACCTATGGCCACTTGATCCTTGACAAAGAGGCTGAAAACATCCAATGGAAGAAAGATAGCCTTTTCATCAAATGGTGCTGGTTCAACTGGAGGTCAGCATGCAGAAGAATGCGAATTGATCCATCCTTGTCTCCTTGTACTAAGCTCAAATCCAAATGGATCAAGGACCTCCACATAAAGCCAGACACTCTGAAGCTAATAGAAAAGAAACTGGGGAAGAACCTTGAGGACATCGGTACAGGGAGAAAGTTTCTGAACAGAACACCAATAGCGTATGCTCTAAGAGCAAGAATTGACAAATGGGACCTCATGAAATTACAGTTTCTGTAAGGCAAAGGACACCATCAAGAGGAAAAATCGGCAACCAACAAATTGGGAAAAGATCTTCACCAATCCTACATCATATAGAGGGCTAATATCCAATATATATAAAGAACTCAAGAAGTTAGACTCCAGAAAACCAAACAACCCTATTAAAAAATGGGGTACAGAGTTAAACAAAGAATTCTCACCTGAGGAACTTCGGATGGCGGAGAAGCATCTTAAAAAATGCTCAACTTCATTAGTCATCAGGGAAATGCAAATCAAAACAACCCTAAGATTTCATCTTACACCAGTCAGAATGGCTAAGATTAAAAATTCAGGAGACAGCAGCTGTTGGAGAGGGTGTGGAGAAAGAGGAACACTCCTCCACTGCTGGTGGGGTTGCAAATTGGTAAAACCACTCTGGAAATCAGTCTGGCGGTTCCTCCGAAAACTGGGCACCTCACTTCCAGAAGATCCTGCTATACCACTCCTGGGCATATACCCAGAAGACTCCCCTCCATGTAATAAGGATACATGTTCTACTATGTTCATAGCAGCCCTATTTATAATTGCCAGATGCTGGAAAGAACCCAGGTATCCCTCAACAGAAGAGTGGATGCAAAAAATGTGGTATATCTACACAATGGAGCACTATTCAGCCATTAGAAACAATGAATTCATGAAATTCTTAGGCAAATGGATGGAGCTAGAGAATATCATACTAAGTGAGGTAACCCAGACTCAAAAGGTGAATCATGGTATGCACTCATTAATAAGTGGATAAAAACCTAGAAAACTGGAATACCCAAAACATAATCCACACATCAAATGAGGTACAAGAAGAAAGGAGGAGTGGCCCCTGGTTATGGAAAGACTCAGTGAAACAGTATTTAGCAAAACCAGAACGGGGAAGTGGGAAGGGGTGGATGGGAAGACAGGGGAAGAGAAGGGGGCTTTCGGGACTTTCGGGGAGTGGGGGGGCTAGAAAAGGGGAAATCATTTGAAATGTAAATAAATTATATCGAATAAAAAAGAAGTCAACACTAAAAAAAATAAGACAAAAAAAAAAAAGGAGTGGGAGTGGATGGGTTGGTGAGCAGGGAGAAGGGGTTATGGGATAGTGTGTTTTCAGAGGGGAAACCAGGAATGCAGATAATATTTAAAATGTAAATAAAGAAAATATTTTATTTAAAAAACGTAAAAAAAAAAAGAAAGAAAGAAAATTCTCCTGTGGGTTCTCTTTTGAGGCTACACGTTTAGACGTACACGTCACACCAAATCTTTTCGAGTTACAACATTTTGTTTAGGAGATACAAGCTAATTTTTTACGATGCATTCTTTCTTCTCGTAAAGTGTTTCCAATCTGTACTTATTTGTCTTTAATCTGCAAAATTGTATTTCCTTATAACGTGGGATTCTTACATATTCTTTCGAGAGAAAACTCTCCTGTGCCTTCTCTTTTGAGGCTCCACGCTTACACATACACGCAACACCAAAGCTTTTCGAGTTACAACATGTTGTTTAGGAAAAAGAAGATGAATTCGCACGATGGGGGATTTCCTTAAAACGTGGTTTTCTGAAAAATTTGGACGAAAGAAAATTCTCCTGTGGGTTCTCTTTTGAGGCTACATGTTTAGAAGTACACGCCACGCCAAACCTTTTCGAGTTACAACGTGTTGTTTAGGAGATACAAGCTAATTTTGTACGATGCGTTAATTCTTCTCGTAAAGTGTTTCCAAAACGTACGTATTTGTCTTTACTCTGCAACACTGTATTTCCTTATAACATGGTATTCTTACATATTCTTTCGAGAGAAAACTATCCTTTGCATTCCCTTTTGAGGCTACACATTTAGACATACAGGCAACACCAATGCTTTTCGAATTACAACGTGTTGTTTATGAAAAACAAGATAATTTCGCACAATGCGGGATTTCCTTAAACCATTGTGTTCTGACAAATTTTGAGGAAAGAAAATTCTCCTGTGGGTTCTCTTTTGATGCTACACGTTTAGACGTGCACGCCACACCAAATCCTTTCCAGTTACCAAGTGTTTAGGAGATACAAGCTAATTTTGTACTATGTGTTATTTCTTCTCTTAAAGTGTTTCCAATAAGTACGCATTTGTCTTTACTCTGCAACACTCTATTTCCTTATAACATTGTATTCTTACATGTTCTTTCAAGAGAAAACTCTCCTGGGAGTTCTCTTTAGAGGCTACACGCTTAGACATACATGCAACACCAAAGCTTTTCGAGTTACAACGTGTTGTTTAGGAAAAACAAGATAATTTCGCACGATGCGGGATTTCCTTAAAACGTGGTTTTCTGACAAATTTTGACGAAAGAAAATTCTACTGTGTCTTCTCATTTGAGGCTACAGGTTTAGACGTACACGCCACACTGAATCTTTTCGAGTTACCACGTGTTGTTTAGGAGATACAAGCTAATTTTTTACGATGTGTTATTTCTTCTCGTAAAGTGTTTCCCATACATACGTATTTGTCTTTACTCTGCAACACTGTATTTCCTTATAACGTGGTATTCTTATATATTCTTTCGAGAGAAAACTCTCCTGTCCGTTCTCTTTTGAGGCCACACGTTTAGACATACACGCAACACCAAAGCTTTTCGAGTTATAACGTGTTGTTTAGGAAAAACAAGATAATTTCGCACAATGCGGGATTTCCTTAAAACGTGGTTTTCTGACAAATATTGACAAAAGAAAATTCTCCTGTGGGTTCTCTTTTGAGGCTACAAGTTTCAAATTACATGCCACACCAAATCCTTCGAGTTACAACGTGTTGTTTAGGAAATACAAGCTAATTTTGTACTATGTATTATTCCTTCTCGTAAAGTGTTTCCAATAAGTAAGTATCTGTCTTTACTCTGCAACACTGTATTTCCTTATAACGTGGTATTCTTACATATTCTTTCGAGAGAATACACTACTGTGCCTTCTCTTTAGAGGCTACACGCTTAGACATACACGCAACACCAAAGCTTTTCGAGTTACAACGTGTTGTTTAGGAAAAACAAGATGATTTCGCACGATGCAGGACTTCCTTAAAACGTGGTTTTCTGAAAAAAAATTGACGAAAGAAAATTCTCTTGTGGGTTCTCTTTTGAGGCTACACGTTTAGATGTAAACATCACACCAAATCTTTTCGAGTTACAACGTGTTGTTTAGGAGATACAAGCTAATTTTGTACCATGCGTTATTTCTTCTCATTAAGTGTTTCCAATACATAAGTATTTCTCTTTTCTCTGCAACACCGTATCCTTATTACGTGGTATTCTTACATATTCTTTCGAGAGAAAACTCTCCTGTGGGTTCGCTTTTGAGGCTACATGCTTAGACATACATGTAACACCAAAGCTTTTCGAGTTACAACGTGTTGTTTAGGAAAAACAAGATAATTTCGCACAATGCGGGATTTCCTAAAAACGTGATTTCTGAAAAATTTTGACGAAAGAAAATTCTCCTGTGGGTTCTCTTTTGAGGCTACACATTTAGACGTACACGCCACACCAAATCTTTTCGAGTTCCAACGTGTTGTTTAGGAGATACAAGCTAATTTTGAACGATGCGTTATTTCATCTCTAAAAGTGTTTCCAATAAGTACCTATTTGTCTTTAGTCTGCAACGCTGTATTTCCTTAGAACGTGGTATTCTTACATCTTATTTCGAGAGAAAACACTCCTGTACGTTCGCTTTTGAGGATACACGCTTAGACATACACGCAACACCAAAGCTTTTCAAGTTACAACGTGTTGTTTAGGAAAAACAAGATAATTTCACACGATGCGGGATTACCGTAAAACGTGGTTTTCTGACATATTTTGACGAAAGAAAATTCTCCTGTGGGTTCTCTTTTGAGGCTACACATTTAGACGTACATGCCACACCAACTCTTTTCGAGTTACAATGTGTTGTTTAGGAGATACAAGCTAATTTTGTACGATGCGTTATTTCTTCTCATAAAGTGTTTCCAATATGTACGTATTTGTCTTTATTCTGCAACACTGTATTTCCTTATAACGTGGTATTCTTAAATATTCTTTCGAGAGAAAACTCTCCTGTGCGTTCTCTTTTGAGGCTACACGCTTAGACATACACGCCACACCAAATCTTTTCGAGTTACAACGTGTTGTTTAGGAGATACAAACTAATTTTGAACGATGTTTTATTTCTTCTCGTAAAGTGTTTCCAATACATACGTATTTGTCTTTATTCCGCAATACTGTATTTCCTTATAACGTGGTATTCTTACATATTCTTTCGAGAGATAACTCTCCTCTGCCTTCTCTTTTGAGACTACACGCTTAGACATACACGTAACACCAAAGCTTTTCGAGTTACAACGTGTTGTTTAGGAAAATCAAGATAATTTCGCACAATGCGGGATTTCCTAAAAACGTGATTTCTGAAACATTTTGAAGAAAGAAAATTCTCCTCTGGGTTCTCTTTTGAGACTACACGTTTAGTCGTACACGCCACACCAAATCGTTTCGAGTTACAACGTGTTGTTAAGGAGATACAAGCTAATTTTGAACGATGCATTATTTCATCTCTAAAAGTGTTTCCAATACGTACGTATTTGTCTTTAGTCTACAACACTGTATTTCCTAGAACGTGGTATTCTTACATCTTCTTTCGAGAGAAAACTCTCCTGTGCATTCGCTTTTGAGGCTACATGCTTAGACATACACGCAACACCAAATCTTTTCAAGTTACAACGTGTTGTTTAAGAAAAACAAGATAATTTCACACGATGCGGGATTTCCTTAAAACGTGGTTTTCTGACATATTTTGACGAACAAAAATTCTCCTGTGGGTTCTCTTTTGAGGCTACACATTTAGACGTACATGCCACACCAAATCTTTTCGAGTTACAACGTGTTGTTTAGGAGATACAAGCTAATTTTGTATGATGCGTTATTTCTTCTCGTAAAGTGTTTACAATGTGTACATATTTGTCTTTATTCTGCAACACTGTATTTCCTTATAACGTGGTATTCTTACATGTTCTCTCGAGAGAAAACTCTCCTGTGGGTTCTCTTTTGAAGCTACACGTTTAGATGTACACGCCACACCAAATCTTTTTGAGTTACAACGTGTTGTTTAGGAGATACAAGCTAATTTTGAACGATGCATTATTTCTTCGTGTAGCCTCAAAAGAGAACCCACAGGAGAATTTTCTTTCATCAAAATTTGTCAGAAACCACGTTTTAAGGAAATCTCGCATCCTGCGAAATTATCTTGTTTTTCACAAACAAAATGTTGTAACACGAAAAGCTTTGGTGTGGCGTGTATGTCTACGCGTGTAGCCTCAAAAGAGAATGCAGAGGAGAGTTTTCTCTCGAAAGAATATGTAAGAATACCACGTTATAAGTAAATACAGTGTTGCAGAGTAAAGATAAATAGGTACAGATTGTAAATACTTTATGAGAAGAATTAATGCATGTTACAAAATTAGCTTGTATCTCCTAAACAACACCTTGTAACTCGAAAGGATTTGGTGTGGCGTGTAGGTCTAAATGCTTAGCCTCATAAGAGAACCCACAGGAGAATTTTCTTTCCTTAGAACTTGTCAGAAAACCACATCTTAAGGAAATCCCGCATCGTACGAATAAAAAAAATAACAATAAAAAAAATTCTAAAGAAAAGCAAATAAATTGTATCAAGCCTAAAAAAAGAAGAAAAAGAAAAAAAAAGAAAAAAAAGAAAGAATATGTAAGAATACCACGTTATAAGGAAATAAAGTGTTGCAGATTAAAGATAAATAGGTACGTATTGTAAATACTTTATGAGAAGAAATAACGCATGGTACAAAATTAGCTTGTATCTCCTAAACAACACCTTGTAACTCGAAAGAATTTGGTGCGGCGTGTACGTGTAATCGTGTAGCCTCATAAGAGAACCCACAGGAGAACTTTCTTACGTCAAAATTTTTTCAGAAAACCACGTTTTATGGAAATCTCGCATCCTGAGAAATTATCTTGTTTTTCCTAAACAGCACGTTGTAACTCGAAAAGATTTGGTGTGGCTCGTACGTCTAAACGTGTAGCCTCCAAAGTGAACCCACAGGAGAATTTTCTTTCATCAAAATTTGTCAGAAACCACGTTTTAAGGAAATCTCACATCGTGTGAAATTATCTTGTTTTTCCTAAACAGCACGTTGTAACTCGAAAAGCTTTGGTGTTGCGTGTTTGTCTAAGCGTGTAGCCTCAAAAGAGAATGCACAGGAGAGTTTTCTCTCAAAAGAATATGTAAGAATACCACGTTATAAGGAAATACAGTGTTGCAGAGTAAAGACAAATAAGTACGTATTGGAAACACTTTACGAGAAGAAATAATGCATCGTACAAAATTTTTCCTAAACTACATGTTGTAACTTGAATAGCTTTGGTGTTGCCTGTATGTCTAAGTGTGTAGCCACAAAAGGGAACGCACAGGACAGTTTTCTATCGAAAGAATATGTAAGAATACCACGTTATAAGGAAATACAATGTTGCAGAGTAAAGACAAATACGTACGTATTGGAAACACTTTATGAGAAGAATTAACACATTGCAAAATATTAGCTTGTATCTCCTAAACAACACGTTGTAACTCGAACAGATTTGGTGTGGCGTGTACGTCTAAACATGTAGCCTCAAAAGAGAACCCACAGGAGAACTTTCTATTGTCAAATTTTTCACAAAACCACGTTTATGGAAATCTCGCATCGTGCGAAATTATCTAGTTTTTCCTAAACAACACGTTGTAACTCGAAAAGCTTTGGTGTTGCTTGTATGTCTAAACATGTAGCCTCAAAAGAGAACCTTCAGGAGAGTTTTCCCTCGAAAGAATATGTAAGAATACCACGTTATAAGGAAATACAGTGTTGCAGAGAAAGACAAATACGTACGTATTGGAAACAATTTACGAGAAGAAATAACACATCGTACAAAATTAGCCTGTATCTCCTAAACAACACGTGGTAACTCGAAAGGATTTGGTGTGGCGTGCATGTCTAAACGTGTAGCATCATAAGAGAACCCACAGGAGAATTTTCTTTCTTCAAAATTTGTCAGAACACAACGGTTTAAGGAAATCCGAGAACGCACAGGAGAGTTTTCTCTTGAAATAATATGTAAGAATACCACGTTATAAGGAAATACAGTGTTGCAGAGTAGAGGCAAATACATACTTATTGGAAAAACTTAAACTTTACGAGAAGAAATAATGCATCGTAAAAAAATTAGCTTGTATCTCCTAAACAACATGTTGCAACTTAAAAAGATTTGGTGTGGCCTGTACGTCTAAACGTGTAGTCTCAAATGAGAACCCATAGGAGAATTTTCTTTGGTCAAAATTTGTCAGAAAATCACGTATTAAGGAAATCCCTCTTCGTGCGAAATTATCTTGTTTTTCCTAAACAACACGTTGTAACGCGAAAATCTTTGGTATTGCGTGTATGTCTAAGCGTGTAGCCTCAAAAGAGGACGCCCAGGAAAGTTTTCTCTCGAAAGAATATGTAAGAATACCACGTTATAAGGAAATACAGTGTTGCAGATTAAAGGCAAATACGTACCTATTGGAAACACCTTACAAGAAGAAATAAAGCATCGTAAAAAATTAGCTTGTATCTCCTAAACAACAGTTTGTAACTCGAAAAGATTTGGTATGGCGTGCACGTCTAAACGTGTAACCTCAAAAGATAACCCACAGGAGAATTTTTTTTCGTTAATATTTCTCAGAAAACCATGTTTTAAGGAAATCACTCATCGTGCGAAATTATCTTGCTTTTCCTAAACAACACGTTGTAACTCGAAAAGCTTTGATGTTGCGTTTCCAATACATATGTATTTTCCTTTACTCTGCAACACTGTATTTCCTTACAACGTGGTATTCTTACATATTCTTTCGAGAGAAAACTCTCCTGTGCGTTCTCTTTTGGGGCTACACGCTTAGACATACACGCAACACCAAAGCTTTTCGAGTTAAAACGTTTTGTTTAGGAAAAACAAGATAATTTCGCATGATGCGGTATTTCCTTCATACGTGGTTTTCTGACAAATTTTGACCAAAGAAAATTCTCCTATGGTTTCTCTTTTGAGGCTACACGATTAGACGTACACGCCACACCAAATCTTTTTAAGTTACAACGTGTTGTTTAGGAGATACAAGCTAATTTTGTAAGATGCGTTATTTCTTCTCGTAAAGTTTTTCCAATACGTAAATATTTGTCTTTACTCTGCAACACTGTATTTCCTAATAACGTGGTATTCTTATATATTCTTTCGAGAAAAAAAACTCTCCTTTGCATTCTCTTTTGAGGCTACACGCTTAGACATACACGCAACACCAAAGGTTTTCGCGTTACAACGTGTTGCTTAGGAAAAACAAGATAATTTCGCACGATGCAGGATTTCCTTAAAACGTGGTTTTCTGACAAATTTTGATGAACGAAAATTCTCCTGTGGGTTCTCGTTTGAGGCTACATGTTTAGACGTACACACCTCACCAAATCTTTTCGAGTTATAACGTGATGTTTAGGAGATACATACTAATTTTGTATGATGCCTTATTTCTTCTCGTAAAGTTTAAGTGTTTCCAATAAGTACGTATTTGTCTTTACTCTGCAACACTGTATTTCCTTATAACGTGGTATTCTTACATATTCTTTCGAGAGAAAACTCTCCTGTGCGTTCTCTTTTGAGGCTACATGCTTTGACATACACGCAACACCAAAGCTTTTCGAGTTACAATGTGTTGTTTAGGAAAAACAAGATAATTTAGCACGATGCGGGATTTCCTTAAAACGTGGTTTTCTGACAAATTTTGACGAAAGAAAATACTCCTGTGGGATCTCTTTGGAGGCTACACATTTAGACGTACACACCACATCAAATCTTTTCGAGTTACATCGTGTTGTTTAGGAGATACAAGCTAATTTTTTTACGAAGCGTTATTTCTTCTCATAAAGTTTAAGTGTTTCCATTACGTAAATATTTGCCTTTACTCTGCAACACTGTATTTCCTTATAACGTGGTATTCTTGCATATTCTTTCGAGAGAAAACTCTCCTGTGCATTCTCCTTTGAGGCTACGTGCTTAGATATACACACAACACCAAAGCTTTTCGAGTTACAACGTGTTATTTAGGAAAAACAACATAATTTCGCACGATGCGGGATTTCCTTAAAACGTGGTTTTCTGACAAATTTTGAAGAAATAAAACTCTCCTGTGGGTACTCTTTTGAGGCTACACGTTTAGACGTACATGCCACACCAAATCTTTTCGAGTTCCAACGTGTTGTTTAGGACATACAAGCTAATTTTGCAAGATGCGTTATTTCTCTCATAAAGTGTTTCCAATACATATGTATTAGTCTTTACTCTGCAACACTGTATTTCCTTGTAATGTGGTATCCTTACATATTCTTTCGAGAGAAAACTCTACTGTGAGTTCTCTTTTGAGGCTACACGCAGGGAAAACTCTCCTGTGCCTTCTCTTTTGAGGCTCCATCCTTACACATACACGCAACACCAAAGCTTTTCGAGTTACAACATGTTGTTTAGGAAAAAGGAGATGATTTTGCACGATGCGGGATTAGCTTAAAACGTGGTTTTCTGAAAAATTTTGACGAAAGAAAATTCTCCTGTGTGTTCTCTTTTGAAGCTACATATTTAGACGTACATGCCACACCAAATCTTTTCGAATTACAACGTGTTGTTTAGGAGATACAAGCTAATTTTGTACAATGCGTTAATTCTTCTTGTAAAGTGTTTCAGATATGTACGTATTTGTCTTTACTCTGCAACACTGTATTTTCTTAAAACGTGGTTTTCTTACATATTCTTTCGAGAGAAAACTATCCTGTGCGTTCCCTTTTGAGGCTACACACTTAGACATACAGGTAACACCAAAGCTTTTCGAGTTACAATGTGTTGTTTATGAAAAACAAGATAATTTCGCACGATGCGGGATTTCCTTAAAACGTGGTTTTCTGACAAATTTTGACGAAAGAAAATTCTCCTGTGTGTTCTCTTTTGAGGCTACATATTTAGACGTACATGCCACACCAAATCTTTTCGAATTACAACGTGTTGTTTAGGAGATACAAGCTAATTTTGTACAATGCGTTAATTCTTCTTGTAAAGTGTTTCCGATATGTACGTATTTGTCTTTACTCTGCAACACTGTATTTCCTTAAAACGTGGTTTTCTTACATATTCTTTCGAGAGAAGACTATCCTGTGCGTTCCCTTTTGAGGCTACACACTTAGACATACAGGTAACACCAAAGCTTTTCGAGTTACAATGTGTTGTTTATGAAAAACAAGATAATTTCGCACGATGCGGGATTTCCTTAAAACGTGGTTTTCTGACAAATTTTGACGAAAGAAAATTCTCCTGTGGGTTCTCTTTTGAGGCTTCACGTTTAGACGTGCACACCACACCAAATCCTTTCGAGTTACCACGTGTTGTTTAGGAGATACAAGCTAATTTTATACGATGCGTTATTTCTTCTCATAAAGTGTTTCCAATACGTACATATTTGTCTTTACTCTGCAACACTGTATTTCCTTATAACGTGGTATTCTTACATATTCTGTCGCGAGAAAACTATCCTGTGCGTTCCCTTTTGAGGCTACACACTTAGACATACAGGCAACACCAAAACTTTTCGAGTTACAACGTGTTGTTTATGAAAAACAAGATAATTTCGCACGATGCGGGATTTCCGTAAAAAGTGGTGTTCTGACAAATTTTGACGAAAGAAAATTCTCCTGTTGGTTCTCTTTTGAGGCTACACGTTTAGACGTGCACGCCACACCAAATCTTTTCGAGTTACCACGTGTTGTTTAGGAGATACAAGCTAATTTTTTACGAAGCGTTATTTCTTCTCGTAAAGTGTTTCCAAAAAGTATGTATTTGTCTTTACTCTGCAACACTGTATTTCCTTATAACGTTGTATTCTTACATGTTCTTTCGAGAGAAAAATCTCCTGTGCGTTCTCTTAAGTGGCTACACGCATAGACATACACGCAATACCAAAGCTTTGCGAGTTACAACGTGTTGTTTAGGAAAAACAAGATAATTTTTACGATGCGGGATATCCTTAAAACGTGGTTTTCTGACAAATTTTAACGAAAGAAAGTTCTCCTGTGCGTTGTCTTTTGAGGCTACAGGTTTAGACGTACACGCCACACCAAATCTTTTCGAGTTATAACGTGTTGTTTAGGAGATACAAGCAAATTTTTTACGATGCGTTATTTCTTCTCCTAAAGTGTTTCCAATATGTACTTATTTGTCTTTACTCTGCAACACTGTATTTCCTTATAACGTGGTATTCTTACATATTCTTTCGAGAGAAAATTCTCCTGTGCATTCTCTTTTGAGGCTACACGCTTAGACAAACACTCAACACCAAAGCTTTTCGAGTTACACCGTGTTGTTTAGGAAAAACAAGATAATTTTGCACGATGCGAGATTTCCTTAAAACGTGTTTTCTGACAAATTTTGATGAAAGAAAATTCTCCTGTGAGTTCCCTTTTGAGGCTACACGTTTAGACGTACACGTCCCACCAAATCTTTTCGAGTTACAACGTGTTGTTTAGGAGATACAAGCTAATTTTTTACGATGCGTTATTTCTTCTCGTAAAATGTGTCCAATACGTACTTATTTGTCTTTACTCTGCAACACTGTATTTCCTTATAACGTGGTATTCTTACATATTCTTTCGAGAGAAAACTCTCCTGTGCATTCTCTTTTGAGGCTACACGCTTAGACATACACGCACCACCAAAGCTTTCCGAGTTACAACGTGTTGTTTAGGAAAAACAAGATAATTTCCACGATGCGGGATTTCCATAAAACGTGGTTTTCTGACAAATTTTGACGAAAGAAAATTATCCTGTGAGTTCTCTTTTGAGGCTACACGTTTAGACGTACACGCCACACCAAATCTTTTCGAGTTACATCGTGTTGTTTAGGAGATACAAGCTAATTTTGTACGATGCGTTATTACTTCTCGTAAAGTGTTTCCAATACCTACGTATTTGTCTTTACTCTGCAACACTGTATTTCCTTATAACGTGGTATTCTTATATATTCTTTCGAGAGAAATCTCTCCTGTGCATTCTCTTTTGAGGCCACTCGTTTAGACATACACGCAACACCAAAGCTTTTCGAGTTACGAAGTGTTGTGCAGGAAAAACAAGATAATTTCGCACAATGCGGGATTTCCTTAATACGTGGATTCTGACAAATTTTGACGAAAGAAAATTCTCCTGTGTGTTCTCTTTTGAGGCTACATATTTAGACGTACACGCCACACCAAATCTTTTCGAATTACAACGTATTGTTTAGGAGATACAAGCTAATTTTGTACAATGCGTTAATTCTTCTCGTAAAGTGTTTCCAATACGTACATATTTGTCTTTACTCTGCAACACTGTATTTCTTAAAACGTGGTTTTCTTACATATTATTTCAAGAGAAAACTATCCTGTGCATTCCCTTTTGAGGCTACACACTTAGACATACAGGCAACAACAAAGCTTTTCGAGTTACAACCTGTTGTTTATGAAAAACAAGATAATTTCGCACGATGCGGGATTTCCTTAAAACGTGGTTTTCTGACAAATTTTGACGAAAGAAAATTCTCCTGTGGGTTCCCTTTTGAGGCTTCACGTTTAGACGTGCACGCCACACCAAATCCTTTCGAGTTACCACATGTTGTGTAGGAGATACAAGCTAATTTTGTACGCTGCGTTATTTCTTCTCATAAAGTGTTTCCAATACGTACGTATTTGTCTTTATTCTGCAACACTGTATTTCCTTATAACGTGGTATTCTTACATATTCTGTCGAGAGAAAACTATCCTGTGCGTTCCCTTTTGAGGCTACACACTTAGACATACAGGCAACACCAAAACCTTTTAAGTTACAACGTGTTGTTTATGAAAAACAAGATAAGTTCGCACGATGCGGGATTTCCTTAAAACGTGGTGTTCTGACAAATTTTGACGAAAGAAAATTCTCCTGTTGGTTCTCTTTTGAGGCTACACGTTTAGACGTGCACGCCACACCAAATCTTTTCGAGTTACCACGTGTTGTTTAGGAGATACAAGCTAATTTTTTACGATGCGTTATTTCTTCTCGTAAAGTGTTTCCAATAAGTACGTATTTGTCTTTACTCTGCAACACTGTATTTCCTTATAACGTTGTATTCTTACATGTTCTTTCGAGAGAAAAATCTCCTGTGCCTTCTCTTAAGTGGCTACACGCATAGACATACATGCAGCACCAAAGCTTTTCGAGTTACAACGTGTTGTTTAGGAAAAACAAGATAATTTTGCACGATGCAGGATATCCTTAAAACGTGGTTTTCTGACAAATTTTGACGAAAGAAAGTTCTCCTGTGGGTTCTCTTTTGAGGCTACAAGTTTAGACGTATGAGCCACACCAAATCTTTTCGAGTTACTACGTGTTGTTTACGAGATACAAGCAAATTTTTTACGAAGCGTTATTTCTTCTCCTAAAGTGTTTCCAATATGTACTTATTTGTCTTTACTCTGCAACACTGTATTTCCTTATAACGTGGTATTCTTACATATTCTTTCGAGAGAAAACTCGCCTGTGCGTTCTCTTTTGAGGCTACACGCTTAGACAAACACTCAACACCAAAGCTTTTCGAGTTACACCTTGTTGTTTAGTAAAAACAAGATAATTTTGCACGATGCGAGATTTCCTTAAAACGTGTTTTCTGACAAATTTTGATGAAAGAAAATTCTCCTGTGAGTTCTCTTTTGAGGGTACATGTTTAGACGTACATGTCACACCAAATCTTTTCGAGTTACAACGTGTTGTTTAGGAGATACAAGCTAATTTTTTACGATGAGTTATTTCTTCTCATAAATTGTGTCCAATACTTACTTATTTGTCTTTACTCTGCAACACTGTATTTCCTTATAACGCGGTATTCTTACATATTCTTTCGAGAGAAAACTCTCCTGTGCGTTCTCTTTTGAGGCTACACGCTTAGACATACACGCAGCACCAAAGCTTTTCGAGTTACAACGTGTTGTTTAGGAAAATCAAGATAATTTCCACGATGCGGGATTTCCATAAAACGTGGTTTTCTGACAAATTTTGACGAAAGAAAATACTCCTGTAAGTTCACTTTTGAGGCTACACGTTTAGACGTACACGCCACACCAAATCTTTTCGAGTTACATCGTGTTGTTTAGGAGATACAAGCTAATTTTGTACGATGCGTTATTTCTTCTCGTAAAGTGTTGCCAATACGAATGTATTTGTCTTTACTCTGCAACACTGTATTTCCTTAAAACGTGGTATTCTTACATATTCTTTCGAGAAAAAACTCTCCTGTGCCTTCTCTCTTGAGGCTACACGCTTAGACATACAGGCAACACCAAAGCTTTTCGAGTTACAATGTGTTGTTTAGGAAAAACAAGATAATTTCGCACGATGCGGGATTTCCTTAAAACGTGGTTTTCTGAAAAATTTTGACCAAAGAAAATTCTCCTGTGGGTTCTCTTTTGAGGCTACACGTTTAGACGTACACGCCACACCAAATCCTTTTCAGTTACAACGTGTTGTTTAGGAGATACAGACTAATTTTGTACGATGCCTTATTTTTTCTCGTAAGGTGTTGCCAATACGTACATATTTGTCTTTACTCTGCAACTCTGTATTTCCTTAAAACGTGGTATTCTTACATATTCTTTCGAGAGAAAACTCTCCTGTGCCTTCTCTTTTGAGGCTACACGTTTAGACGTACACGACACACAAAATATTTCGAGTTACAACGTGTTGTTTAGGAGATAAAAGCTAATTTTGTACGATGCTTTATTTCTTCTCGTAAAGTGTTTCCTATACATAAGTATTTGTATTTACACTGCAACATTGTATTTCCTTATAACGTGGTATTCTTACATATTCTTTCGAGAGAAAACTCTCCTGTGCGTTCTCTTTTGAGGCTACACGCTTAGACATACACGCAGCACCAAAGCTTTTAGAGTTACGTGTTGTTTAGGAAAAACAAGATAATTTCCACGATGCGGGATTTCCATAAAACGTGGTTTTCTGACAAATATTGACGAACGAAAATACTCCTGTAAGTTCACTTTTGAGGCTACACGTTTAGACGTACACGCCACACCAAATCTTTTCGAGTTACATCGTGTTGTTTAGGAGATACAAGCTAATTCTGTACGATGCGTTATTTCTTCTTGTAAAGTGTTTCCAATACCTACGTATTTGTCTTTACTCTGCAACACTGTATTTCCTTATAACGTGGTATTCTTATATATTCTTTCGAGAGAAAACTCTCCTGTGCGTTATCTTTTGAGGCCACACGTGTAGACATACATGCAACACCAAAGCTTTCGATTTACAATGTGTTGTTTAGGAAAAACAAGATAATTTCGCACAATGCGGGATTTCCTTAAAACGTGGTTTTCTGACAAATTTTGACGAAAGAAAATTCTCCTGTGGGTTCTCTTTTGAGGCTACACGTTTCAACTTACACGTCACACCAAATCCTTCAAGTTACAACGTGTTGTTTAGGAAATACAAGCTAATTTTGTACGATGTATTATTCCTTCTCGTAAAGTGTTTCCAATAAGTAAGTATCTCTCTTTACTCTGCAACACTGTATTTCCTTATAACGTGGTATTCTTACATATTCTTTCGAGAGAATACTCTACTGTGCATTCTCTTTTGAGGCTACATGCTTAGACATACACGCAACACCAAAGCTTTTCGAGTTACAACGTGTTGTTTAGGAAAAACAAGATAATTTCGCATGATGCAGGACTTCCTTAAAACGTGGTTTTCTGAAAAAATTTTGACCAAAGAAAATTCTCCTGTGGCTTCTCTTTTGAGGCTACGCATTTAGATGTAAACACAACACCAAATATTTTCGAGTTACAACGTGTTGTTTACACCAAAGCTTTTCGAGTTACAACATGTTGTTTAGGAAAAACAAGATAATTTCGCACGATGCGGGATTTCCTTAAAACGTGGTTTTCCGACATATTTTGACGAAAGAAAATTCTCCTGTGGGTTCTCTTTTGAGGCTACACGTTTCAACGTACACGCCACACAAAATCTTTTCGCGTTACACCGTGTTGTTTAGGAAATACAAGCTAATTTTGTATGATGTATTATTCCTTCTCGTAAAGTGTTTCCAATATGTATGTATCTGTCTTTACTGTGCAACACTGTATGTCCTTATAAGGTGGTATTCTTACATATTCTTTCAAGAGAATACTCTCCTGTGCGTTCTCTTTTGAGGCTACACGCTTAGACATACATGCAAAACCAAAGCTTTTCGAGTTACAACGTGTTGTTTAGGAAAAACAAGATAATTTCGCACGATGCGGGATTTCCAGAAAACGTGGTTTTCTGAAAAAATTTTGACCAACGAAAATTCTCCTGTGGGTTCTCTTTTGAGGCTACACCTTTAGATAAACACCACACCAAATCCTTTTGAGTTACAACGTGTTGTTTAGGAGATACAAGCTAATTTTTTACCATGTGTTATTTCTTCTCGTAAAGTGTTTCCAATACGTACATATTTGTCTTTATGCTGCAACACTGTTTTTCCATATAACGTGGAATAACAAATAGTAAAAAATTAGCTTGTATCTCCTAAACAACACGTTATAACTCGAAAGGATTTGGTGTGGCTTGTACGTCTAAACGTGTACCCTCAAAAGAGAACCCACGTTTTAAGGAAATCCCGCATCGTGCGCAATTATCTTCTTTTTCCTAAACAACACGTTTTAACTCGAAAAGCTTTGGTGTTGCGTGTATGTCTAAGCGTGTAGCCTCAAAAGAGAACGCACAGGAGAGTTTTCTCTCGAAAGAGTATGTAAGAATACCACTTTATAAGGAAATACAGTGTCGCAGAGTAAAGGCAAATACATACATATTGGAAACACTTTACGAGAAAAAATAACGCAACGTACAAAATTAGCTTGTATCTCCTAAACAACACGTTGTAACTCGAAAAGATTTGGTGTGGCCTGTACGTCTAAACGTGTAGCCTCAAAAGAGAACCCACAGGAGAATTTTCTTTCGTCAAAATTTTTCAGAAAACCACGTTTTAAGGAAATCCCGCTTTAAGGAAATCCTAAACAACACGTTGTAACTCGAAAAGCTTTGGTGTTGCTTGTATGTTTAAGCGTGTAGCCTCAAAAGAGAACGCACAGGAGAGTTTTTTCTCGATAGAATTTGTAAGGATACCACGTTATAAGGAAATACAGTGTTGCAGAATAAAAACAAATACGTATGTATTGGAAACGCATAAATCCCGCATCATGCGAAATTATCTTGTTCTTCCTAAACAACACGTTGTAACTCGAAAAGCGTTGGTGTTGCGTATATGTCTAAGCGTGTAGCCTCAAATGAGAACGCACAGGAGAGTTTTCTCTTGAAAGAATATGAAAGAATACCACGTTGTAGAATAAAGACATATACTTACTTATTGGAAAAAACTTTAGGAGAAGAAATAACGCATCGTACAAAATTAGCTTGTATCTCCTAAACAACACGTTGTAACTTAAAAAGATTTGGTGTGGCCTGTACGTCTAAACGTGTAGCCTCAAAAGAGAACCCATAGAGGAATTTTCCTTGGTCAAAATTTGTCAGAAAACTACTTATTAAGGAAATCCCGCATCGTGCGTAATTATCTTGTTTTTCCTAAACAACACGTTGTAACTCGAAAAGCTTTGGTGTTGCGTGTATGTCTAAGTGCGTAGACTCAAAGGGGAATGCCCAGGAGAGTTTTCTCTCGAAAGAATATGTAAGAATACCACGTTATAAGGAAATACAGTGTTGCAGAGTATAGACAAATACATACTTATTGGAAACACTTTACGAGAAGAAATAAAGCATCATGCAAAATTAGCTTGTATCTCCTAAACAACACGTTGTAACTGGAAAAGATTTGGTGTGGTGTGTACGTCTAAACGTGTAGCCTCAAAAGAGAATCTACAGGAGAGTTTTCTTTGGTCAAAATTTGTCAAAAACCACGTTTTACGGAAATCCCGCATCGTGCGAAAATATCTTGTTTTTCCTAAACAACACATTGTAACTCGAAAAGCTTTGGTGTTGCGTGTATTTCTAAGCGTGTAGCCTCAAAAGAGAACGCACAGGAGAGTTTTCTCCCGAAAGAATATGTAAGAATACCACGTTATAAGGAAATATAGTGTTGCAGAGTAAAGACAAATACATACTTATTGGAAACACTTAAACTTTACGAGAAGAAATAACACATAGTAAAAAATTAATTTGTATCTCCTAAACAACACGTTATAACTCGAAAGGATTTGGTGTGGCGTGTATGTCTAAACGTGTACCCTCAAAAAAGAACCCACAGGAGAATTTTCTTTCTTCAAAATTTGTCAGAAAACCACGTTTTAAGGAAATCCCGCATCATGCGAAATTATCTTGTTTTTCCTAAACAACACGTTGTAACTCGAAAAGCTTTGCTGTTGCGTGTATGTCTAGGCGTGTATGTCTAGGCGTGTAGCCTCCAAAGAGAACGCACAGGAGAGTTTACTGTCGAAAGAATATGTAAGAATACCACGTAATAAGGAAATACAGTGTTGCAGAGTAAAGGCAAATACATACGTATTGGAAACACTTAAACTTTACGAGAAGAAATAAGGCATCATAAAAAAAATTAGCTTGTATCTCCGAAACAACACGTTGTAACTCAAAAAGATTTGGTGTGGTGTGTACGTCTAAACGTGTAGCCTTAATAGAGAACCCACAGGAGAATTTTCTTTCATCAAAATTTGTCAGAAAACCACGTTTTAAGGAAATCCCGCATCGTGGGAAATTATCTTGTTCTTCCTAAACAACACATTGTAACTCGAAAAGCTTTGGTGTTGCGTGTATGTCTAAGCGTGTAGCCTCAAATGAGAACGCACAGGAGAGTTTTCTCACGAAAGAATATGTAAGAATACCGCGTTATAAGGAAATACAGTGTTGCAGAGTAAAGACATATTTTTACTTATTAGAAAAACTTTCCGAGAAGAAATAACCTATCGTACAAAATTAGCTTGTATCTCCTAAACAACACGTTGTACCTTAAAAAGATTAGGTGTGGCCTGTACGTCTAAACGTGTAGCCTCAAAAGAGAACCCATAGGAGAATTTTCCTTGGTCAAAATTTGTCAGAAAACCACTTATTAAGGAAATCCCGCATCGCGCGAAATTATATTGTTTTTCCTAATCAACACGTTGTAACGCGAAAAGCTTTGGTGTTGCCTGTATGTCTAAGCGTGTAGCCTCAAAGGGGAACACACAGGAGAGTTTTCTCTCGAAAGAATATGTAAGAATACCACGTTATAAGGAAATACAGTGTTGCAGACTAAAGGCAAATATGTACGTATTGGAAACACGTTACGAGAAGAAATAACGCATCGTAGAAAATTAGCTTGTATCTCCTAAACAACACGTTGTAACTCGAAAGGATTTGGTGTGGCGTGTACGTCTAAACGTGTAGCCTCAAAAGAGAACACACAGGACAATTTTCTTTCGTCAAAAATTTTCAGAAATCCACGTTTTAAGGAAATCCCGCATCGTGCGAAATTATGTTGTTTTTCCTAAACAACACATTGTAACTCGAAAAGCTTTGGTATTGCGTGTATGTCTAAGCGTGTAGCCTCAAAAGAGAACACACAGGAGAGTTTTCTCTCGAAAGAATATGTAAGAATACCACGTTATAAGGGAATACAGTGTTGCAGAGTAAAGACAAATACGTATGTATTGGAAACCCATAAACTTTACGAGATGAAATAAAGCATCGTAAAAAATTAGCTTGTATCTCCTAAACAACACGTTGTAACTCGAAAAGATTTGGTGTGGTGTGTACGTCTAAACGTGTAGCCTCAAAAGAGAACACATAGGACAATTTTCTTTCATCAAATTTTGTCAGAAAACCACGTTTTAAGGAAATCACGCATCGTGAGAAATTATCTAGATCTTCCTAAACAACACGTTTTAACTCGAAAAGCTTTGGTGTTGGGTGTATGTCTAAGCATGTAGCCCCAAAAGAGAAGGCAGAGGAGAGTTTTTTTCTCGAAAGAATATGTAAGAATGACACGTTATAAGGAAATACAGTGTTGCAGAGTAAAGACAAATACTTATTTATTGGAAAAACTTTACAAGAAGAAATAACGCATCGTACAAAATTAGCTTTTATCGCCTAAACAACACGTTGTAACTTAAAAAAGATTTGGACTGGCCTGTACGTCTAAACGTGTAGTCTCAAAAGAGAACCCATAGGAGAATTTTCTTTGGTCAAAATATGTCAGAAAACCACGTATTAAGGAAATCCCTCATTGTGCCAAATTATCTGGTTTTTCCTAAACAACACATTGTAACGCGAAAAGCTTTGGTGTTGCGTGTATGTCTAAGCGTGTAGCCTCAAAAAAGGATGCACAGGAGAGTTTTTTCTCGAAAGAATATGTAAGAATACCACGTTATAAGGAAATACAGTGTTGAAGAGTAAAGACAAATACGTACGTATTGGAAACACTTTACTAGAAGAAATAACGCATCGTACAAAATTAGCTTGTATCTCCTAAACAACACGTTGTAACTCGAAAAGATTTGGTGTGGCGTGTACGTCTAAACGTGTAGCCTCAAAAGAGAACCCACAGAAGAATTTTCTTTCGTCAAAATTTTTCAGAAACCACGTTTTAAGTAAATCCCGCATCGTGCGAAATTATTTTGTTTTTCCTAAACAACACGTTGTAACTCGAAAGCTTTGGTGTTGCGTGTATGTCTAAGCGTGTAGCCTCAAAAGAGAATGCACAGGAGAGTTTTTTCTCGATAGAATTTGTAAGGATACCACGTTATAAGGAAATACAGTGTTGCAGAATAAAGACAAATACGTATGTATTGGAAACCCATAAACTTTACGAGATGAAATAAATCATCGTACAAAATGAGCTTGTATCTCCTACACAACACGTTGTAACTCGAAAAGATTTGTTGTGGCGTGTACGTCTAAACATGTAGCCTCAAAAGAGAACCCACAGGAGAATTTTCTTTCATCAAAATTTGTCAGAAATCCACGTTTTAAGGAAATCCCGCATTGTGCGCAATTATCTTGTTTTTCATAAACAAAACATTGTAACTCTAAAAGCTTTGGTGTTGGGTGTATGTGCAAGTGTGTGGCCTCAAAAGAGAATGCACAGGAGAGTTTTCTCTCGAAAGAATATGTAAGAATACCACGTTATAAGGAAATACATTGCTGCAGAGTAGAGGCAAATACATACGTATTGGAAACATATTATGAGAAGAAATAATGCATGGTACAAAATTAGCTTGTATCTCCTAAACAACACGTGGTAACTCAAAAATATTTGGTGTGGCGTGTACGTCTAAATGTGTAGCCTCAAAAGAGAACCCACAGGAGAATTTTCTTACGTCAAAATTTGTCAGAAAACCACATTTTAAGGAAATCCCGCATCGTGTGAAATTATCTTGTTTTTCCTAATCAACACGTTGTAACTCGAAAAGCTTTGGTGTTGTGTGTATGTCTAAGCGTGTAGCCTCCAAAGAGAACGCACAGGATAGTTTTCTCTCGAAAGAATATGTAAGATACCATGTTATAAGGAAATACAGTTTTGCAGAGTAAAGACAAATACTTATTTATTGGAAAAACTTTACGAGAAGAAATAACGCATCATAAAAAATTAGCTTGTATCTCCTAAACAACACGTTGTAACTCAAAAAGATTTGGTTTGGCATGTACGTCTAAACGTGTAGCCTCAAAAGAGAACCCACAGGAGAATTTTCTTTCGCCAAATTTGTCAGAAAACCATGTTTTATGGAAATCCCGCATCATGTTAAATTATCTTGTTTTTCCTAAACAACACGTTGTACCTCAAAAAGCTTTGGTGTTGTGTGAATGTCTAAGCGTGTAGCCTCAAAAGAGAATGCACAGAAGAGTTTTCTCTCGAAAGAACATGTAAGAATACCACATTATAAGGAAATACAGTTTTGCAGAGTAAAGACAAATACGTATGTATTTGAAACACTTTATGAGAAGAAATAACGCATCGTAAAAAATTAGTTTGTATCTCCTAAACAACACGTTGTAACTCGAAAAGATTTGGTGTGGCATGTACGTCTAAATGTGTAGCCTCAAAAGAGAACCCACAGGAGAATTTTCTTTCGTCAAAATTTGTCAGAAAACCACTTATTAAGGAAATCCCGCATCGTGCGAAACTATCTTGTTTTTCCTAAACAACACGTTGTAACTCAAAAAGATTTGGTGTGGTGTGTACGTCTAAACGTGTAGCCTTAATAGAGAACCCACAGGAGAATTTTCTTTCATCAAAATTTGTCAGAAAACCACGTTTTAAGGAAATCCCGCATCGTGGGAAATTATCTTGTTCTTCCTAAACAACACATTGTAACTCGAAAAGCTTTGGTGTTGCGTGTATGTCTAAGCGTGTAGCCTCAAATGAGAACGCACAGGAGAGTTTTCTCTCGAAAGAATATGTAAGAATACCACGTTATAAGGAAATACAGTGTTGCAGAATAAAGACATATTTTTACTTATTAGAAAAACTTTCCGAGAAGAAATAACCTATCGTACAAAATTAGCTTGTATCTCCTAAACAACACGTTGTACCTTAAAAAGATTAGGTGTGGCCTGTACGTCTAAACGTGTAGCCTCAAAAGAGAACCCATAGGAGAATTTTCCTTGGTCAAAATTTGTCAGAAAACCACTTATTAAGGAAATCCCGCATCGTGCGAAACTATCTTGTTTTTCCTAAACAACACATTGTAACTCGAAAATCTTTGGTGTTGCGTGTATGTCTAAGCATGTAGCCTCAAAAGAGAAAGCACCGGAGAGCTTTCTCTCGAACGAGTATGTAAGAATACCACGTTATAAGGAAATACATTGTGACAAATTAAAAATAAATTAGTTCCTTTTGGAAACACTTAAACTTTACAAGAAGATATAAAGCATCGTAAAAAATTAGCTTGTATCTCCTGAACAACACGTTGTAACTCGAAAACATTTGGTGTGGCGTGTACGTCTAAACGTTTAGCCTCAAATGAAAACCCACAGGAGAATTTTCTTTCCTCAAAATTTGTCAGAAAACCACGTTTTAAGGAATTCCCGCATCGTGCGAAATTATCTTGTTTCTCCTAAACAACACGTTCTAACTCGAAATGCTTTGGTGTTGCGTGTATGTCTAAGTGTGTAGCCTCAAAAGAGAATGCACAGGAGAGTTTACTCTCGAAAGAATATGTACGAATACCATGTTATAAGGAAATACAGTGTTGTAGAGTAAAGACAAATATGTAAGTATTGGAAACACTTTAGGAGAAGAAATAATGCATCGTACAAAATTAGCTTGTATCTCCTAAACAACACGTTGTAACTCGAAAAGATTTGGTGTGGCGTGTACGTCTAAACATGTAGCCTCAAAAGAGAACGCACAGGAGAATTTTCTTTCGTCAAAATTTGTCAGAAAACCACGTTTTAAGGAAATCCCGCATTGTGCGCAATTATCTTGTTTTTCATAAACAAAACATTGTAACTCGAAAAGCTTTGGTGTTGGGTGTATGTGTAAGCATGTAGCCTCAAAAGAGAATGCACAGGAGAGCTTTCTCTCGAAAGAATATGTAAGAATACCACGTTATAAGGTAATATATTGCTGCAGAGTAAAGACAAATACATACGTATTGGAAACATATTATGAGAAAAAATAACGCATGGTACAAAATTAGTTTGTATCTCCTAAACAACACGTGGTAACTCAAAAAGATTTGGTGTGGCGTGTACGTCTAAATGTGTAGCCTCAAATGAGAACCCACAGGAGAATTTTCTTACGTCAAAATTTGTCAGAAAACCACATTTTAAGGAAATCCCGCATTGTGAGAAATTATCCTGTTTTTCCTAATCAACACGTTGTAACTCGAAAAGCTTTGTTGTTGCATGTATGTCTAAGCGTGTAGCCTCCAAAGAGAACGCACAGGGTAGTTTTCTCTCGAAAGAATATGTAGGAATTCCACGATATAAGGAAATACAGTGTTGCAGAGTATAGACAAATATGTACTTATTGGAAACACTTTACGAGAAGAAATAACGCATCATAAAAAATTAGCTTGTATCTCCTAAACAACACGTTGTATCTCGAAAAGATTTGGTGTGGCGTGTACGTCTAAACGTGTAGCCTCAAAAGAGAACACACAGGAGAATTTTCTTTCGTCAAAATTTGTCAGAAAACCACGTTTTAAGGAAATCCCGCATCGTGAGAAATTATCTTGTTCTTCCTAAACAACACGTTGTAACTCGAAAAGCTTTGGTGTTGCGTGTATGTCTAAGCGTGTAGCCTCAAAAGAGAACGCACAGGAGAGTTTTCTCCCGAAAGAATATGTAGGAATACCACGTTATAAGGAAATACAGTGTTGCAGAGTAAAGACAAATAAATACTTATTGGAAACACTTAAACTTTACGAGAAGAAATAAAACATAGTAAAAAATTAGCTTGTATATCCTAAACAACACGTTATAACTCGAAAGGATTTGGTGTTGCGTGTATGTCTAAGCATGTAGCCTCAAAAGAGAATGCACAGGAGAGTTTTCTCTCGAAAGAATATGTAAGAATACCACGCTATAAGGAAACATATTGCTGCAGAGTAAAGACAAATACATACGTTTTGGAAACACATTATGAGAAGAAATAACGCATGGTACAAAATTAGCTTGTATCTCCCAAACAACACGTGGTTACTCAAAAAGATTTGGTGTGGCTTGTACATCTAAACGTGTAGCCTCAAAAGAGAACCCACAGGAGAATTTTCTTACGTCAAAATTTGTCAGAAAACCACGTTTTAAGGAAATCCCGCATCGTGCGAAATTATCTTGTTTTTCCTAATCAACACGTTGTAACTCGAAAAGCTTTGCTGGTGCGTGTATGTCTAAGCGTGTAGCCTCCAAAGAGAACGCACAGGATAATTTTCTCTCGAAAGAATATGTAAGAATACCACGTTATAAGGAAATACAGTGTTGCATAGTATAGACAAATATGTACTTATTGGAAACACTTTAGGAGAAGAAATAACGCATCATGTAAAATTAGCTTGTATCTCCTAAACAACACGTTGTAACTCGACAAGATTTGGTGTGGCGTGTATGTCTAAACGTGTAGCCTCAAAAGAGAATCCACAGGAGAGTTTTCTTTCATCAAAATTTGTCAGAAAACCACGTTTTAAGGAAATACCGCATCGTGCGAAATTATCTTGTTTATCCTAAACAACATGTTGTAACTCGAAAAGCTTTGGTGGTGCGTGTATGTCTAAGCGTGTAGCCTCAAAAGAGAACGCACAGGAGAGTTTTCTCTCGAAAGAATATGTAAGAATACCACGTTATAAGGAAATACAGTGTTGCAGAGTAAAGACAAATACATACTTATTGGAAACACTTAAGCTTAAGAGAAGAAATAACACATAGTACAAAATTAGCTTCTATATCCTAAACAACACGTTATAACTCGAAAGGATTTGGTGTGGTGTGTACGTCTAAACGTGTAGCCTCAAAAGAGAACCCACAGGAGAATTTTCTTTCGTCAAAATTTGTCAGAAAACCACGTTTTAAGGAAATCCCGCATCATGCGAAATTATCTTGTTTTTCCTAAACAACACGTTGTAACTCGAAAAGCTTTGGTGTTGGGTGAATGTCTAAGCGTGTAGTCTCCAAAGAGAACGCACAGGAGAGTTTTCTCTCGAAAGAATATGTAAGAATATCACGTTATAAGGAAATACAGTGTGGCAGAGTAGAGGCAAGTACATATGTATTGGAAACACTTAAAATTTACGAGAAGAAATAATTCATCGTAAAAAAATTAGCTTGTATCTCCTAAACAACAAGTTGTAACTCAAAAAGATTTGGTGTGGCGTGTACGTCTAAAAGTGTAGCCTCAAAAGAGAATGCACAGGGGAGTTTTCTCCCGAAAGAATAAGTAGGAATACCACGTTATAAGGAAATACAGTGTTGCAGAGTAAAGACAAATACATACTTATTGGAAACAGTTAAGCTTTACGAGAAGAAATAACACATAGTACAAAATTAGCTTGTATATCCTAAACAACAGGTTATAACTCGATAGGATTTGGTGTGGCGTGTACATCTAAACATGTAGCCTCAAAAGAGAACGCACAGGAGAATTTTCTTTCGTCAACACTTTTCAGAAAACCACGTTTTAAGGGAATCCCGCATCATGTGAAATTATCTTGTTTTTCCTAAACAACACGTTGTAACTCAAAAAGCTTTGGTGTTGCATGAATGTCTAAGCGTGTAGCCTCCAAAGAGAACGCACAGGAGAGTTTTCTCTCGAAAGAATATGTAAGAATACCACGTTATAAAGAAATACAGTGTGGCAGAGTAAAGAAAATACGTATGTAATGGGAGCACTTTATGAAAGAAATAACGCATCTTGCAAAACTAGCTTGTATGTCCTAAACAACACGTTGTAACTCGAAAAGATTTGGTGTGGCGTGTACGTCTAAAAGTGTAGCCTCAAAAGAGAACCCACAGGAGAGTTTTCTTTCGTCAAAATTTGTTAGAAAACCACGTTTTAAGGAAATCCCTCATCGTGCGAAATTATCTTGTTTTTCCTAATCAACACGTTGTAACTCGAAAATCTTTGGTGGTGCATGTATTTCTAAGCGTGTAGCGTCCAAAGAGAATGCACAGGATGGTTTTCTCTCGAAAGAATATGTAAGAATACCACGTTATAAGGAAATACAGTGTTCCAGATTTTAGACAAATATGTACTTATTGGAAACACTTTAGGAGAAGAAATAACGCATCATGCAAAATTAGCTTGTATCTCCTAAACAACACGTTGTAACTCGACAAGATTTGGTGTGGCGTGTATGTCTAAACGTGTAGCCTCAAAAGAGAACCCACAGGAGAGTTTTCTTTCGTCAAAATTTGTCAGAAAACCACGTTTTAAGGAAATACCGCATCGTGCGAAATTATCTTGTTTTTCCTAAACAACATGTAACTCGAAAAGCTTTGGTGGTGCGTGTATGTCTAAGCGTGTAGCCTAAAAGGGAACGCACAGGAGAGTTTTCTTCCGAAAGTATATGTAGGAATACCACGTTATAAGGAAATACAGTGTTGCAGAGTAAAGACAAATGCATACTTATTGGAAACACTTAAGCTTTACGAGAAGAAATAACACATAGTAAAAATTAGTTTGTATACCCTAAACAACACGTTATAACTCGAAAGGATTTGGTGTGGCGTGTACATCTAAACGTGTAGCCTCAAAAGAGAACCCACAGGAGAATTTTCTTTCATCAAAATTTGTCAGAAAACCACGTTTTAAGGAAATCCCGCATCATGCGAAATTATCTTGTTTTTCCTAAACAACACGTTGTAACTCGAAAAGCTTTGGTGTTGCGTATATGTCTAAGCTTGTAGCCTCCAAAGAGAACGCACAGGAGAGTTTACTCTCGAAAGAATATGTAAGAATACCACGTTATAAGGAAATACAGTGTTGCAGAGTAGAGGCAAATATATACATATTGGAACACTTAATCTTTACGAGAAGAAATAATTCATCGTTAAAAAATTAGCTTGTATCTCCTAAACAACAAGTTGTAACTCAAAAAGATTTGGTGTGGCGTGTACGTCTAAACGTGTAGCCTCAAAAGAGAACGCACGGGAGAGTTTTCTCCCGAAAGAAAAGTAGGAATACTAAGTTATAAGGAAATACAGTGTTGCAGAGTAAAGACAAATACATACATATTGGAAACACTTAAGCTTTACGAGAAGAAATAACACATAGTACAAAATTAGCTTGTATATCCTAAACAACACGTTAGAACTCAAAAGGATTTGGTGTGGCGTGTACGTCTAAATGTGAATCCTCAAAAGAGAACCCACAGGAGAATTTTCTTTCGTCAAATTTGTCAGAAAACCACGTTTTAAGGAAATCCCGCATCATGCGAAATTATCTTGTTTTTCCTAAACAACACGTTGTACCTCGAAAAGCTTTCGTGTTGCGTGAATGTCTAAGTGTGTAGCCTCCAAAAAGAACGCACAGGAGAGTTTTCTCTCGAAAGAATATGTAAGAATACCACGTTATAAGGAAATACAGTGTTGCAGAGTAGAGGCAAATACATACGTATTGGAAACACTTAAACTTTACGAGAAGAAATAATTCATTGTAAAAAAATTAGCTTGTATCTCCTAAACAACGAGTTGCAACTCAAAAAGATTTGGTGTGGCGTGTACGTCTAAACGTTTAGCCTCAAAAGAGAACCCACAGGAGAATTTTCTTTCGTCAAAATTTGTCAGAAAACCACGTTTTAAGGAAATCCCGCATCGTGAGAAATTATCTTGTTCTTCCTAAACAACACGTTGTAACTCGAAAAGCTTTGCTGTTGCGTGTATGTCTCAGCGTGTAGCCTCAAATGAGAACGCACAGGAGAGTTTTCTCTCGAAAAAATATGTAAGAATACCACGTTATAAGGAAATACAGTGTTGCAGAGTAAAGACAAATACTTATTGGAAAAACTTTATGAGAAGAAATAACGCATCGTACAAAATTAGCTTGTATCTCCTAAACAACACATTGTAACTCGAAAAGATTTGGTGTGGCGTGTACGTCTAAACGTGAAGCCTCAAAAGAGAACCCACAGGAGAATTTTTGTTCGTAAAATTTGTCAGAAATCCATGTTTTAAGGAAATCACTCATCGTGCGAAATTATCTTGTTTTTCCTAAACAACACGTTGTAACTAGAAAAGCTTTGATGTTGCGTGTATGTCTAAGCGTGTAGCCTCAAAAGAGAATGCACAGGAGAGTTTTCTCTCGAAAGAACATGTAAGAATACCACATTATAAGGAAATACAGTTTTGCAGAGTAAAGACAAATACATATGTATTTGAAACACTCTATGAGAAGAAATAACGCATCGTACAAAATTAGCTTGTATCTCCTAAACAACACATTGTAACTCGAAAAGATTTGGTGTGGCGTGTACGTCTAAACGTGTAGCCTCAAAGGAGAACCCACAGGAGAATTTTTGTTCGTAAAATTTGTCAGAAATCCATGTTTTAAGGAAATCACTCATCGTGCGAAATTATCTTGTTTTTCCTAAACAACACGTTGTAACTCGAAAAGCTTTGATGTTGCGTGTATGTCTAAGCGTGTAGCCTCAAAAGAGAACGCACAGGAGAGTTTTCTCTCGAAAGAACATGTAAGAATACCACATTATAAGGAAATACAGTTTTGCAGAGTAAAGACAAATACATATGTATTTGAAACACTCTATGAGAAGAAATAACGCATCGTAAAAAATTAGTTTGTATCTCCTAAACAACACGTTGTAACTCGAAAAGATTTCGTGTGGCATGTACGTCTAAACGTGTAGCCTCCAAAGAGAACCCACAGGAGAATTTTCTTTCGTCAAAATTTGTCACAAAACCACTTATTAAGGAAATCCCGCATCATGCGAAACTATCTTGTTTTCCTAAACAACACATTGTAACTCGAAAATCTTTGGTGTTGCGTGTATGTCTAAGCATGTAGCCTCAAAAGAGAACGCACAGGAAAGATTTCTCTCGAACGAGTATGTAAGAATACCACGTTATAAGGAAATTCATTGTGGCAAATTAAAGATAAATACATTCCTTTTGGAAACACTTAAACTTTACAAGAAGATATAAAGCATCGTAAAAAATTAGTTTGTATCTCCTAAAGAACACGTTGTAACTCAAAAACATTTGGTGTGGCGTGTACGTCTAAACGTTTAGCCTCAAATGAAAACCCACAGGAGAATTTTATTTCCCCAAAATTTGTCAGAAAACCACGTTTTAAGGAATTCCCGCATCGTGCGAAATTATCTTGTTTTTCCTAAACAACACGTTCTAACTCGAAATGCTTTGGTGTTGCGTGTATGTCTAAGCGTGTAGCCTCAAAAGAGAATGCACAGGAGAGTTTTCTCTCGAAAGAATATGTACGAATACCATGTTATAAGGAAATACAGTGTTGTAGAGTAAAGACAAATACGTACATATTGGAAACACTTTAGGAGAAGAAATAACGCATCGTACAAAATTAGCTTGTATCTCCTAAACAACACATTGTAACTCGAAAAGATTTGGTGTGGCGTGTACGTCTAAACGTGAAGCCTCAAAAGAGAACCCACAGGAGAATTTTTGTTCGTAAAATTTGTCAGAAATCCATGTTTTAAGGAAATCACTCATCGTGCGAAATTATCTTGTTTTTCCTAAACAACACGTTGTAACTAGAAAAGCTTTGATGTTGCGTGTATGTCTAAGCGTGTAGCCTCAAAAGAGAATGCACAGGAGAGTTTTCTCTCGAAAGAACATGTAAGAATACCACATTATAAGGAAATACAGTTTTGCAGAGTAAAGACAAATACATATGTATTTGAAACACTCTATGAGAAGAAATAACGCATCGTACAAAATTAGCTTGTATCTCCTAAACAACACATTGTAACTCGAAAAGATTTGGTG
Organism: Apodemus sylvaticus; assembly: GCF_947179515.1. Classification (NCBI taxonomy): domain Eukaryota; kingdom Metazoa; phylum Chordata; class Mammalia; order Rodentia; family Muridae; genus Apodemus; species Apodemus sylvaticus. The sequence continues at coordinate 753,873 of NW_026263017.1, forward strand.
TGGCGTGTACGTCTAAACGTGTAGCCTCAAAGGAGAACCCACAGGAGAATTTTTGTTCGTAAAATTTGTCAGAAATCCATGTTTTAAGGAAATCACTCATCGTGCGAAATTATCTTGTTTTTCCTAAACAACACGTTGTAACTCGAAAAGCTTTGATGTTGCGTGTATGTCTAAGCGTGTAGCCTCAAAAGAGAACGCACAGGAGAGTTTTCTCTCGAAAGAACATGTAAGAATACCACATTATAAGGAAATACAGTTTTGCAGAGTAAAGACAAATACATATGTATTTGAAACACTCTATGAGAAGAAATAACGCATCGTAAAAAATTAGTTTGTATCTCCTAAACAACACGTTGTAACTCGAAAAGATTTCGTGTGGCATGTACGTCTAAACGTGTAGCCTCCAAAGAGAACCCACAGGAGAATTTTCTTTCGTCAAAATTTGTCACAAAACCACTTATTAAGGAAATCCCGCATCATGCGAAACTATCTTGTTTTCCTAAACAACACATTGTAACTCGAAAATCTTTGGTGTTGCGTGTATGTCTAAGCATGTAGCCTCAAAAGAGAACGCACAGGAAAGATTTCTCTCGAACGAGTATGTAAGAATACCACGTTATAAGGAAATTCATTGTGGCAAATTAAAGATAAATACATTCCTTTTGGAAACACTTAAACTTTACAAGAAGATATAAAGCATCGTAAAAAATTAGTTTGTATCTCCTAAAGAACACGTTGTAACTCAAAAACATTTGGTGTGGCGTGTACGTCTAAACGTTTAGCCTCAAATGAAAACCCACAGGAGAATTTTATTTCCCCAAAATTTGTCAGAAAACCACGTTTTAAGGAATTCCCGCATCGTGCGAAATTATCTTGTTTTTCCTAAACAACACGTTCTAACTCGAAATGCTTTGGTGTTGCGTGTATGTCTAAGCGTGTAGCCTCAAAAGAGAATGCACAGGAGAGTTTTCTCTCGAAAGAATATGTACGAATACCATGTTATAAGGAAATACAGTGTTGTAGAGTAAAGACAAATACGTACATATTGGAAACACTTTAGGAGAAGAAATAACGCATCGTACAAAATTAGCTTGTATCTCCTAAACAACACGTTGTAACTCGAAAAGATTTGGTGTGGCGTATACGTCTAAACATGTAGCCTCAAAAGAGAACCCACAGGAGAATTTTCTTTCGTCAAAATTTGTCAGAAAACCACGTTTTAAGGAAATCCAGCATTGTGCGCAATTATCTTGTTTTTCATAAACAAAACATTGTAACTCGAAAAGCTTTGGTGTTGGGTGTATGTCTAAGCGTGTAGCCTCAAAAGAGAATGAACAGGAGAGTTTTCTCTCGAAAGAATATGTAAGAATACCACGTTAAAAGGAAATATATTGCTAAAGAGTAAAGACAAATACATACGTATTAGAAACATATTATGAGAAGAAATAATGCATGGTACAAAATTTGCTTGTATCTCCTAAACAACACGTTTTAACTCAAAAAGATTTGGTGTGGCGTGCACGTCTAAATGTTTAGCCTCAAAAGAGAACCCACAGGAGAATTTTCTTACGTCAAAATTTGTCAGAAAACCACGTTTTAAGGAAATCCAGCATTGTGCGCAATTATCTTGTTTTTCATAAACAAAACATTGTAACTCGAAAAGCTTTGGTGTTGGGTGTATGTCTAAGCGTGTAGCCTCAAAAGAGAATGCACAGGAGAGTTTTCTCTCGAAAGAATATGTAAGAATACCACGTTAAAAGGAAATATATTGCTAAAGAGTAAAGACAAATACATACGTATTAGAAACATATTATGAGAAGAAATAATGCATGGTACAAAATTTGCTTGTATCTCCTAAACAACACGTTTTAACTCAAAAAGATTTGGTGTGGCGTGCACGTCTAAATGTGTAGCCTCAAAAGAGAACCCACAGGAGAATTTTCTTACGTCAAAATTTGTCAGAAAACCACTTTTTAAGGAAATCCCGCATCGTGGGAAATTATCTTGTTTTTCCTAATCAACACGTTGTAACTCGAAAAGTTTTGGTGGTGCGTGTATGTCTAAGCATGTAGCCTCCAAAGAGAACGCAAGGGATAGTTTTCTCTCGAAAGAATATGTAAGAATACCACGTTATAAGGAAATACAGTGTTGCAGAGTGTACTTATTGGAAACACTTTACGAAAAGAAATAACACATCATGCAAACTTACCTTGTATCTCCTAAACAACACGTTGTAACTCGAAAAGATTTGGTGTGGCGTGAACGACTAAACGTGTACCCTCAAAGGAGAACCCACAGGAGAGTTTTTCTTTCATCAAAATTTGTCAGAAAACCACGTTTTAAGGAAATCCTGCATCCTGCGAAATTATCTTGTTTTTCCTAAACAACATGTTGTAACTCGAAAAGCTTTGGTGTTGCGTATATGTCTAAGCATGTAGCCTCAAAAGAGAACGCACAAGAGAGTTTTCTCCCGAAAGAATATGTAGGAATACCACGTTATAAGGAAATACAGTGTTGCAGAGTAAAGACAAATAAATACTTATTGGAAACACTTAAACTTTACGAGAAGAAATAAAACATAGATTAAAAATTCAGGAGACAGCAGGTGTTGGAGAGGGTGCGGAGAAAGAGGAACACTCCTCCACTGCTGGTGGGGTTGCAAATTGGTACAACCACTCTGGAAAGCAGTCTGGCGGTTCCTCCGAAAACTGGGCACCTCACTTCCAGAAGATCCTGCTGTACCACTCCTGGGCATATACCCAGAGGATTCCCCACCATGGAATAAGGATTCATGCTCTACTATGTTCATAGCAGCCCTATTTATAATTGCCAGATGCTGGAAAGAACCCAGGTATCCCTCAACAGAAGAGTGGATACAAAAAATGTGTTATATCTACACAATGGAGTACTATTCAGCCATTAGAAACAATGAATTCATGAAATTCTTAGGCAAATGGATCGAGCTAGAGAACATCATACTAAGTGAGGTAACCCAGACTCAAAAGGCGAATCATGGTATGCACTAACTAATAAGTGGTTATTAACCTAGAAAACTGGAATACCCAAAACATAATCCACACATCAAATGAGATACAAGAAGAAAGCAGGAGTGGTTCCCTGCTTCTGGAAAGACTCAGTGAAACAGTATTTGGCAAAACCAGAACGGGGAACTGGGAAGGGGTGGGAGGGAGGACAGGGGAAGAGAAGGGGGCTTACGGGACTTTCGGGGAGTGGGGGGGGCTAGAAAAGGGGAAATCATTTGAAATGTAAATAAATTATATCGAATAAAAAAAAGAATGAAAAAAAAAAAAGAAATAAAACAGTACAAAATTAGCTTGTATATCCTAAACAACACGTTATAACTCGAAAGGATTTGGTGTTGCGTGTATGTCTAAGCATGTAGCCTCAAAAGAGAATGCACAGGAGAGTTTTCTCTCAAAAGAATATGTAAGAATACCACGTTATAAGGAAACATATTGCTGCAGAGTAAAGACAAATACATACGTTTTGGAAACACATTATGAGAAGAAATAACGCATGGTACAAAATTAGCTTGCATCACCGAAACAACACATGGTTACTCAAAAAGATTTGGTGTGGCTTGTACATCTAAACGTGTAGCCTCAAAAGAGAACCCACAGGAGAATTTTCTTTCGTCAAAATTTGTCAGAAAACCATGTTTAAGGAAATCCCGCATCATGCGAAATTATCTTGTTTTTCCTAAACAACACGTTGTAACTCGAAAAGCTTTGGTGTTGGGTGAATGTCTAAGCGTGTAGCCTCCAAAGAGAACGCACAGGAGAGTTTTCTCTCGAAAGAATATGTAAGAATATCACGTTATAAGGAAATACAGTGTGGCAGAGTATAGACAAATTTGTATTTATTGGAAACACTTTAGGAGAAGAAATAACGCATCATGTAAAATTAGCTTGTATCTCCTAAACAACACGTTGCAACTCGACAAGATTTGGCGTGGCGTGTATGTCTAAAGGTGTAGCCTCAAAAGAGAACCCACAGGAGAGTTTTCTTTCGTCAAAATTTGTCAGAAAACCACGTTTTAAGGAAATACCGCATCGTGCGAAACTATCTTGTTTTTCCTAAACAACATGTTGCAACTCGAAAAGCTTTGGTGGTGCGTGTATGTCTAAGCGTGTAGCCTCAAAAGAGAACGCACAGGAGAGTTTTCTTCTGAAAGAATATGTAGGAATACCAGGTTATAAGGAAATACAGTGTTGCAGAGTAAAGACAAATACATACTTATTGGAAACACTTAAGCTTTACGAGAAGAAATAACACATAGTACAAAATTAGCTTGTATATCCTAAACAACACGTTATATCTCGAAAGGATTTGGTGTGGCGTGTACGTCTAAACGTGCAGCCTCAAAAGAGAACCCACAGGAGAATTTTGTTTCATCAAAATTTGTCAGAAAACCACGTTTTAAGGAAATCCCGCATCATGCGAAATTATCTTGTTTTTCCTAAACAACACGTTGTAACTCGAAAAGCTTTGGTGTTGCGTGAATGTCTAAGTGTGTAGCCTCCAAAGAGAACGCACAGGAGAGTTTTCTCTCGAAAGAATATGTAAGAATATCACGTTATAAGGAAATACAGTGTTGCAGAGTAGAGGCAAATACATACGTATTGGAAACACTTAAACTTTACGAGAAGAAATAATTCATCGTAAAAAAAATTAGCTTGTATCTCCTAAACAACAAGTTGTAACTCAAAAAGATTTGGTGTGGCGTGTACGTCTAAATGTGTAGCCTCAAAAGAGAACGCACAGGAGAGTTTTCTCTCGAAAGAATATGTAAGAATACAACGTTATAAGGAAATACAGTGTTGCAGAGTAGAGGCAAATACATACGTATTGTAAACATTTAAACTTTACGAGAAGAAATAATTCATTGCAAAAAAAATTAGCTTGTATCTCCTAAACAACAAGTTGCAACTCAAAGAGATTTGGTGTGGCGTGTACGTCTAAACGTTTAGCCTCAAAAGAGAACCGACAGGAGAATTTTCTTTCGTCAAAATTTGTCAGAAAACCACGTTTTAAGGAAATCCCGCATCGTGAGAAATTATCTTGTTCTTCCTAAACAACACGTAACTCGAAAAGCTTTGCTGTTGCATGTATGTCTCAGCGTGTAGCCTCAAATGAGAACGCACAGGAGAGTTTTCTCTCGAAAAAATATGTAAGAGTACCATGTTATAAGGAAATACAGTGTTGCAGAGTAAAGACAAATACTTACTTATTGAAAAACTTTATGAGAAGAAAGAACGCATCGTACAAAATTAGCTTGTATCTCCTAAACAACACATTGTAATTCGAAAAGATTTGGTGTGGCGTGTACGTCTAAACGTGTAGCCTCAAAAGAGAACCCACAGGAGAATTTTTGTTCGTAAAATTTGTCAGAAATCCATGTTTTAAGGAAATCACTCATCGTGTGAAATTATCTTGTTTTTCCTAAACAACACGTTGTAACTCGAAAAGCTTTGATGTTGCGTGTATGTCTAAGCGTGTAGCCTCAAAAGAGAACGCACAGGAGAGTTTTCTCTCGAAAGAACATGTAAGAATACCACATTATAAGGAAATACAGTTTTGCAGAGTAAAGACAAATACGTAGGTATTTGAAACACTCCATGAGAAGAAATAACGCATCGTAAAAAATTAGTTTGTATCTCCTAAACAACACGTTGTAACTCGAAAAGGTTTGGTATGGCATGTACGTCTAAACGTGTAGCCTCAAAAGAGAACCCTCAGGAGAATTTTCTTTCGTCAAAATTTGTCAGAAAACCACTTATTAAGGAAATCCCGCATCATGCGAAACTATCTTGTTTTTCCTAAACAACACATTGTAACTCGAAAATCTTTGGTGTTGCGTGTATGTCTAAGCATGTAGCCTCAAAAGAGAACGCACAGGAGAGATTTCTCTCGAACGAGTATGTAAGAATACCACGTTATAAGGAAATACATTGTGGCAAATTAAAGATAAATACGTTCCTTTTGGAAACACTTAAACTTTACAAGAAGATATAAAGCATCGTAAAAAATTAGCTTGTATCTCCTAAAGAACACGTTGTAACTCGAAAACATTTGGTGTGGCGTGTACGTCTAAACGTTTAGCCTCAAATGAAAACCCACAGGAGAATTTTATTTCCTCAAAATTTGTCAGAAAACCACGTTTTAAGGAATTCCCGCATCGTGCGAAATTATCTTGTTTTTCCTAAACAACACGTTCTAACTCGAAATGCTTTGGTGTTGCGTGTATGTCTAAGCGTGTAGCCTCAAATGAGAATGCACAGGAGAGTTTTCTCTCGAAAGAATATGTACGAATACCATGTTATAAGGAAATACAGTGTTGTAGAGTAAAGACAAATACGTACGTATTGGAAACACTTTAGGAGAAGAAATAACGCATCGTACAAAATTAGCTTGTATCTCCTAAACAACACGTTGTAACTCAAAAAGATTTGGTGTGGCGTGTACGTCTAAACATGTAGCCTCAAAAGAGAACACACAGGAGAATTTTCTTTCGTCAAAATTTGTCAGAAAACCACGTTTTCAGGAAATCCCGCATTGTGCGCAATTATCTTGTTTTTCATAAACAAAACATTGTAACTCGAAAAGCTTTGGTGTTGGGTGTATGTGTAAGCATGTAGCCTCAAAAGAGAATGCACAGGAGAGTTTTCTCTCGAAAGAATATGTAAGAATACCACGTTATAAGGAAATATATTGCTGCAGAGTAAAGACAAATACATACGTATTGGAAACATATTATGAGAAGAAATAATGCATGGTACAAAATTTGCTTGTATCTCCTAAACAACACGTGGTAACTCAAAAAGATTTGGTGTGGCGTGCACGTCTAAATGTGTAGCCTCAAAAGAGAACCCACAGGAGAATTTTCTTACGTCAAAATTTGTCAGAAAACCACATTTTAAGGAAATCCCGCATCGTGCGAAATTATCCTGTTTTTCCTAATCAACACGTTGTAACTCGAAAAGCTTTGGTGGTGCGTGTATGTCTAAGCGTGTAGCCTCCAAAGAGAACGCACAGGATAGTTTTCTCTCGAAAGAATATGTAAGAATACTACGTTATAAGGAAATACAATGTTGCAGAGTATAGACAAATATGTACTTATTGGAAACACTTACGAGAAGAAATAACGCATCATGCAAAATTAGCTTGTATCTCCTAAACAACACGTTGCAACTCGAAAAGATTTGTTGTGGCGTGTACGACTAAACGTGTAGCCTCAAAGGAGAACCCACAGGAGGGTTTTCTTTCGTCAAAATTTGTCAGAAAACCACGTTTTAAGGAAATCCTGCATCGTGCGAAATTATCTTGTTTTTCCTAAACAACATGTTGTAACTCGAAAAGCTTTGATGTTGCATATATGTCTAAATGTGTAGCCTCAAAAGAGAAGGCAGAGGAGAGTTTTCTCTCGAAAGAATATGTAAGAATACCATGTTATAACGAAATACAGTTTTGCAGAGTAAAGACAAATACGTACTTATTGGAAACACTTTAAGAGAAGAAATAACGCATCGTACAAAATAAGCTTGTATCTCCAAAACTACAAGTTGTAACTCGAAAAGAATTGTTGTGGCGTGTACGTCTTAACGTGTAGCATCAAAAGAGAACCCAAAGGAGAATTTTCTTTTGTCAAAATTTTTCAGAAAATCACGTTTTAAGGAAATCCCGCATCGTGCGAAATTATCTTGTTTTTCCTAAACAACACGTTGTAACTCGAAAAGCTTTGGTGTTGCGTGAATGTCTAAGCTTGTAGCCTCAAAAGAGAATGCACAGGAGAGTTTTCTCTCGAAAGAATATGTAAGAATACCACGTTATAAGGAAATACACTGTTGCAGAGTAAAGACAAATACATACGTATTGGAACCACTTTACGAAAAGAAATATCGCATCATACAAAATTAGCTTGTATCTCTTAAACAACACGTATTGTATTTCCTTATAACGTGGTATTCTTATATATTCTTTCGAGAGAAAACTCTCCTGTGCCTTCTCTTTTGAGGATCCACGCTTACCCATACACGCAACACCAAATCTTTTCGAGTTACAACATGTTGTTTAGGAAAAAGAAGATGATTTCGCACGATGCAGGATTTCCCTAAAACGAGGTTTTCTGTAAAATTTTGACGAAAGAAAATTCTCCTGTGGGTTCTCTTTTGAGGCTACACGTTTAGACGTACATGCCACACCAAATCTTTTCGAGTTACAACATGTTGTTTCGGAGATACAAGCATAATTTTGTAAGATGCGTTACTTCTTCTCGTAAAGTGTTTCCAATATGTAAGTACTTGTCTTTACTCTGCAACACTGTATTTCCTTATAACGTGGTATTCTTATATATTCTTTCAAGAGAAAACTATCCTGTGCGTTCCCTTTTTAGGCTACACACTTAGACATACAGGCAACACCAAAGCTTTTCGAGTTACAACGTGTTGTTTATGAAAAACAAGATAATTTCGCACGATGCGGGATTTCCTTAAAACGTAGTTTTCTGAAACATTTTGACGAAAGAAAATTCTTCAGTGGGTTCTCTTTTGAGGCTACACGTTTAGACGTACACGCCACACCAAATTCTTTCGATTTACCACGTGTTGTTTAGGAGATACAAGCTAATTTTGTATGATTCGTTATTTCTTCTCGTAAAGTGTTTCCAATAAGTACGTATTTGTCTTTACTCTGCAACACTGTATTTCCTTATAACGTTGTATTCTTACATATTCTTTCAAGAGAAAACTCTCCTGTGCGTTCTCTTTAGAGGCCATACGCTTAGACATACACGCAACGCCAAAGCTTTTCGAGTTACAATGTGTTGTTTAGGAAAAACAAGATAATTTCACAGGATGCGAGATTTCCATAAAACGTGGTTTTCTGAAAAATTTTGACGAAACAAAGTTCTCCGGTGGGTTCTCTTTTGAGACTACACGTGTAGAGGTACGAGACACACCAAATCTTTTCGAGTTACAACTTGTTGTTTAGGAGATACAAGCTAATTTTTTCGTTGCCTTATTTCTTCTCTTAAAGTGTTTCCAATAGTGTTTGTCTTTACTCTGCAACACAGTATTTCCTTATAACGTGGTATTCTTACATATTCTTTCGAGCGAAAACTCTCCTGTGTGCTCTCTTTTGAGGCTACACGCTTAGACATACACGCAACACCAAAGCTTTTCGAGTTACAACGTGTTGTTTAGGAAAAACAAGATAATTTCGTACGATGCGAGATTTCCTTAAAACTTGGTTTCTGACAAATTTTGATGAAAGAAGATTCTCCTGTGGGTTCTCGTTTGAGGCTACACTTTTAGACTTACACGTCACACCAAATCTTTTCCAGTTACAACGTGTTGTTTAGGAGATACAAGCTAATTTTGTATGATGCGTTATTTCTTCTCGTAAAGTGTTTCCAATATATACTTATTTGTCTTTACTCTGCAAATTTGTATTTCCTTATAACGTGATATTCTTACATCTTCTTTCGAGAGAAAATTCTCCTGTGCCTTCTCTTTTGAGGCTACACGCTTACACATACACGCAACACAAAAGCTTTTCGAGTTACAACGTGTTGTTTAGGAAAAACAAGATAATTTCGTACGATGTGAGATTTCCTTAAAACGTGGTTTCTGACAAATTTTGATGAAAGAAGATTCTCCTGTCGGTTCTCGTTTGAGGCTACACTTTTAGACTTACAGGTCACAACAAATCTTTTCGAGTTACAACGTGTTGTTTAGGAGATACAAGCTAATTTTGTACGATGTGTTATTTCTTCTCGTAAAGTGTTTCCAATATGTACTTATTTGTCTTTACTCTGCAAAATTGTATTTCCTTATAACGTGATATTCTTACATATTCTTTCGAGAGAAAATTCTCCTGTGCCTTCTCTTTTGAGGCTACACGTTTACACATACACGCAACACCAAAGCTTTTCGAGTTACAACATGTTGTTTAGGAAAAAGAAGATGATTTCGCACGATGCGGCATTTCCTTAAAACGAGGTGTTCTGAAAAGTTTTGAAGTAAGAAAATTCTCCTGTGGGTTCTCTTTTGAGGATACACATTTAGACGTACATGCCACACCAAATCCTTTCGAGTTACCACGTGTTGTTTAGGAGATACAAGCTAATTTTGTACGATGCGTTATTTCTTCTTGTAAAGTGTTTCCGATACGTACTTATTTGTCTTTACTCTGCAACACTGTATTTCCTTATAACGTGGTATTCTTACATATTATTTTGAGGGAAAACTCTCCTGTGCGTTCTCTTTTGAGGCTACACGCTTAGACAAACATGCAACGCCAAAGTTTTTCGAGTTACAATGTGTTGTTTAGGAAAAACAAGATAATTTGGCATGATGCGAGATTTCCATAAAACGTGGTTTTCTGACAAATTTTGACGAAAGAAAATTCTCCTGTGGGTTCTCTTTTGAGGCTACACGTTTAGATGTACACGCCACACCAAATCCTTTCGAGTTACCACGTGTTGTTTAGGAGATACAAGCTAATTTTGTATGATGCGTTATTTCTTCTCGTAAAGTGTTTCCAATATGTACGTATTTGTCTTTACTCTGCAACACTGTATTTCCTTATAACGTTGTATTCTTACATGTTCTTTCGAGAGAAAACTCTACTGTGCATTCTCTTTAGAGGCTACATGCTCAGACATACACGCAACACCAAAGCTTTTCGAGTTACAACGTGTTGTTTAGGAAAAACAAGATAATTTTGCACGATACGGGATTTCCTTAAACGTGGTTTTCTGACAAATTTTGAAGAAAGAAAGTTCTCCTGTGGGTTCTCTTTTGAGGCTAAACGTGTAGACATACGAGCCACACGAAATATTTTTGAGTTACAACGTGTTGTTTAGGAGATACAAGCAAATATTGTACAATGCGTTATTTCTTCTCATATAGTGTTTCCAATACGTACTTATTTGTCTTTACTCTGCAACCCTGTATTTCCTTATAACGTGGTATTCTTACATATTCTTTCGAGGGAAAACAATCCTGTGCATTCTCTTTTGAGGTTACACGCTTAGACAAACACGCAACGCCAAAGCTTTTGGAGTTACAACGTGTTGTTTAGGAAAAACAAGATAATTTCGCACGATACGAGATTTCCATTAAACGTGGTTTTCTGAAAAATTTTGACGAAACAAAGTTCTCCTGTGGGTTCTCTATTGAGGCTGCACGTGTAGAGGTACGAGCCACACCAAATCTTTTCGAGTTACTACGTGTTGTTTAGGAGATACAAGCTAATTTTCTAGGATGCGATATTTCTTCTCTTAAAGTGTTTCTAATACGTACGTAGTTGTCTTTACTCTGCAACACTGTATTTCCTTATAACGTGGTATTCTTACATATTCTTTCGAGAGAAACCTCTCCTGTGCGTTCTCCTTTGAGGCTACACGCGTAGACATCCACGCAACACCAAAGCTTTTCGAGTTACAACGTGTTGTTTAGGAAAAACACGATAATTTCGCACGATGCGAGACTTCCTTAAAACGTGGTTTCTGACAAATTTTGATGAAAGAAAATTCTCCTGTGGGTTCTCGTTTGAGGCTACACTTTTAGACGTACACGTCACAACAAATCTTTTTGAGTTACAACGTGTTGTTTAGGAGATACAAGATAATTTTGTAAGATGCGTTATTTCTTCTCGTAAAGTGTTTCCAATATGTACTTATTGGTCTTTACTCTGCAAAATTGTATTTCCTTATAATGTGGTATTCTTACATATTCTTTCGAGAGAATACTCTCCAGTGCCTTCTCTTTTGAGGCTCCACGCTTACACATAAACGCAACACCATAGCTTTTCGAGTTACAACATGTTGTTTAGGAAAAAGGAGATGATTTCGCATGATGCGGGATTTCCTTAAAACGTGGTTTTCTGAAAAATTTTGAATAAAGAAAATTCTCCTGTGGGTTCTCTTTTGAGGCTACACGTTTAGACGTACACGCCACACCAAATCCTTTCGAGTTACCACGTGTTGTTTAGGAGATACAAGCTAATTTTGTACGATGCATTATTTCTTCTCGTAAAGTGTTTCCAATACGTACTTATTTGTCTTTAATCTGCGACACTGTATTTCCTTATAACATAGTATTCTTACATATTATTTCGAGGGAAAACTCTCCTGTGCGTTCTCTTTTGAGGGGACACGCTTAGACAAACACGCAACGCCAAAGCTTTTCGAGTTACAATGTGTTGTTTAGGAAAAACAAGATAATTTAGCACGATGTGAGATTTACATAAAATGTGGTTTTCTGAAAAATTTTGACGATAGAAAGTTCTCCTGTGGGTTCTCTTTTGTGGCTACTCGTGTAGAGGTACGAGCCACACCAAATCTTTTCGAATTACAACGTGTTGTTTAGGAGATATAAGCTAATTTTTTACGATGCGTTAATTCTTCTCGTAAAGTGTTTCCAATAAGTACATATTTGTCTTTACACTGCAACATTATATTTCCTTATAACGTTTTATTCTTACATATTCCTTCGAGGGAAAACTATCCTGTGCGTTCCCTTTTGAGGCTACACACTTAGACATACAGGCAACACCAAAGCTTTTCGAGTTACAACGTGTTGTTTATGGAAAACAAGATAATTTTGCACGATGCGGGATTTCCTTAAAACGTGGTTTTCTGACAAATTTTGATGAAAGAAAATTCTCCTGTGGCTTCTCTTTTGAGGCTACACGTTTAGACGTGCACGCCACACCAAATCCTTTCGAGTAACCACGTGTTGTTTAAGAGATACAAGCTAATTTTGTATGATGCGTTATTTCTTTTCGTAAAGTGGTTCCAATACGTATGTATTTGTCTTTACTCTGAAACAGTGTATTTCCTTATAACGTTGTATTCTTACATGTTCTTTCGAGAGAAAACTCTCCTGTGCATTCTCTTTAGAGGCTACATGCTCAGACATACACGCAACACCAAAGCTTTTCGAGTTACAACGTGTTGTTTAGGAAAAACAAGATAATTTTGCACGATGCGGGATTTCCTTAAAACATGGTTTTCTGACAAATTTTGACGAAAGAAAGTTCTCCTGTGGGTTCTCTTTTGAGGCTACACGTGTAGCCGTACGAGCCACACCAAATAATTTTGAGATACAACGTGTTCTTTATGAGATACAAGCAAATATTGTACGATGCGCTATTTCTTCTCATAAAGTGTTTCCAATACATACATATTTGTCTATACTCTGCAACACTGTATTTCCTTATAACATGGTATTCTTACATATTCTTTCAAGGGATAATTCTCCTGTGCATTCTCTTTTGAGGCTACACGATTAGACAAACACACAACACCAAAGCTTTTCGAGTTACAACATGTTGTTTAGGAAAAAGAAGATGATTTCGCACGATGCGGGATTTCCTAAAAACCTGGTTTTCTGAAAAATTTTGACGAAAGAAAATTCTCCTGTGGGTTCTCTTTTGAGGCTACATATTTAGACGTACACGTCACACCAAATCTTTTCGAGTTACAACGTGTTGTTTAGGGCATACAAGCTAATTTTTTTATAATGCGTTAATTCTCATAAAGTGTTTCCAATACGTACGTATTTGTCTTTACTCTGCAACACTGTATTTCCTTATAACGTGGTATTCTTACATATTCTTTCGAGAGAAAACTATTCTGTGCATTCCCTTTTGAGGCTAAACACTTAGACATACAGGCAACACCAAAGCTTTTTGAGTTACAACGTGTTGTTTATAAAAAACAAGATAATTTCGCACGATGCCTGATTTCCTTAAAACATGGTCTTCTGACAAATTTTGATGAACGAAAATTATTCTGTTGGTTCTCTTTTGAAGCTTCACGTTTAGACGTGCACGCCACACCTAATCCTTTCGAGTTGCCACGTGTTGTTTAGGAGATACAAGCTAATTTTGTAAGATGCTTTATTTCTTCTCCTAAACTGTTTCCAATACGTACGTATTTGTCTTTACTCTGCAACACTGTATTTCCTTATAATGTGCTATTCTTACACATTCTTTCGAGAGAAAACTATCCTGTGCCTTCCCTTTTGAGGCTACACACTTAGACATACAGGCAACACCAAAGCTTTTCAAGTTACAACGTGTTGTTTATGAAAAACATGATAATTTCGCACGATGCGGGATTTCCTTAAAACTTGGTGTTCTGACAAATTTTGACTAAAGAAAATTCTCCTGTGGGTTCTCTTATGAGGCTACACGTTTAGACGTGCACGCCACACCAAATCCTTTTGAATTACCATGTGTTGTTTAGGAGATAAAAGCTAATGTTCTAAGATGCGTTATTTCTTCTTGTAAAGAGTTTCCAATATGTACATATTTGTCTTTACTCTGCAACACTTTATTTCCTTATAACATTGTATTCTTACATGTTCTTTCGAGAGAAAACTCTCCTGTGCATTCTCTTTAGAAGCTACACATTTAGATATACACGCAACACCAAAGCTTTTCGAGTTACAACGTGTTGTTTAGGAAAAACAAGATAATTTTGCACGATGCGGGATATCATTAAAACGTGGTTTTCTGACAAATTTTGACTAAAGAAATTTCTCCTGTGCATTGTCTTTTGAGGCTACAGGTTTAGACGTACACGCCACACCAAATCTTTTCGAGTTACAACTTGTTGTTTAGGAGATACAAGCAATTATTTTCGATGCGTTATTTCTTCTTGTAAAGTGTGTCGAATACGTAATTAATTGTCTTTACTCTGCAACACTGTATTTCCTTATAACGTGGTATTCTTACATATTCTTTCGAGGGAAAACTCTCCTGTGCGTTCTCTTTTGGGCTACACGCTTAGACATACACGCAACGCCAAAGCTTTTCTAGTTACAACATGTTGTTTAGGAAAAACAAGATAATTTCGCACGATGCGAGATTTCCATAAAACGTGGTTTTCTGAAAAATTTTGAGGAAAGAAAGTTTTCCTGTGGATTCTCTTTTGAGGCTACATGTTTAGACGTACACGTCACACCAAATCTTTTCGAGTTACAACGTGTTGTTTAGGAGATACAAGCTAATTTTTTACGATGCGTTATTTTTTCTCATAAAGTGTTTCCAATAAGTACTTATTTGTCTTTACTCTGCAAAATTGTATTTCCTTATAACGTGGTATTCTTGCATATTCTTTCGAGAGAAAACTCTCCTGTGCCTTCTGTTTTGAGGCTCCACACTTACACATACACGCAACACCAAAGCTTTTCGAGTTACAACATGTTGTTTAGGAAAAAGAAGATGATTTCGCATGATGCGGTATTTCCTTAAAACGTGGTTTTCTGAAAAATTTTGACAAAAGAAAATTCTCCTGTGTGTTCTCTTTTGAGGCTACACGTTTAGACGTACATGCCACACCAAATCTTGTTGAGTTACAACGTGTTGTTTAGGAGATACAAGCTAATTTTTTACGATGTGTTTATTCTTCTCGTAAAGTGTTTCCAACACATACGTATTTGTCTTTACTCTGCAACATTGTATATCCTTATAACGTGGTATTCTTACATATTCTTTCGATAGAAAACTATCCTGTGCGTTCCCTTTTGAGGCTACACACTTAGACATACAGGCAACATCAAAGCTTTTCGAGTTACAACGTGTTGTTTATGAAAAACAAGATAATTTCGCACGATGCGGGATTTCCTTAAAACGTGGTGTTCTGACAAATTTTGACGAAAGAAAATTCTCCTGTGGGTACTCTTTTGACGCTACACGTTTAGAGGTACACGCCACACCAAATCCTATCGAGTTACTACGTGTTGTTTAGGAGATACAAGCTAATTTTGTACGATGCTTTATTTCTTCTCGTAAAGTGTTTCCAAACTTACGTATTTGTCTTTACTCTGCAACACTGTATTTCCTTATAATGTTGAATTCTTACATGTTCTTGCGAGAGAAAACTTTCCTGTGAATTCTCTTTAGAGGCTACATGCTCACACATACACGCAACACCAAAGCTTTTCGAGTTACAACGTGTTGTTTAGGAAAAACAAGATAATTTTGCACGATGCAGATATCCTTAAAACGTGGTTTTCTGACAAATTTTGACGAAAGAAAGTTCTCCTGTGCATTGTCTTTTGAGGCTACAGGTTTAGACATACATGCCACACCAAATCTTTTTGAGTTACAACCTGTTGTTTAGGAGATACAAGCAAATTTTTTACGATGCGTTATTTCTTCTTGTAAAGTGTTTCCAATACATAAGTATTTGTCTTTACTCTACAACAATGTATTTCCTTATAACGTGGTATTCTTACATATTCTTTCAAGAGAAAACTCTCCTGTGAGTTCTCTTTTGATGCTACACGCTTAGACATACACGCAACACCAAAGCTTTTCGAGTTACAACGTGTTGTTTAGGAGATACAAGTTAATTTTGTACGATGCGTTATTTCTTCTCATAAAGTGTTTCCAATATGTACTTAATTGTCTTTACTCTGCAACACTGTATTTCCTTATAACGTGGTATTCTTACATATTCTTTCGAGCGAAAACTCTCCTGTGCATTCTCTTTTGGGCTACACGCTTAGACATACACGCAACGCCAAAGCTTTTCGAGTTACAACGTGTTGTTTAGGAAAAACAAGATAATTTCGCACGATGAGAGATTTCCATAAAACGTGGTTTTCTGAAAAAATTTGACGAAAGAAAGTTCTCCTGTGGGTTCTCTTTTGAGGCTACACGTTGAGACATACACGTCACACCAAATCTTTTCAAGTTACAACGTGTTGTTTAGGAGATACAAGCTAATTTTGTATGATGCGTTATTTCTTCTCATAAAGTGTTAACAATAAGTACTTATTTGTCTTTACTCTGCAAAATTGTATTTCCTTATAACGTGGTATTCTTGCATATTCTTTCGAGAGAAAACTCTCCTGTGCTTTCTCTTTTGCGGCTCCACACTTACACATACACGCAACACCAAAGCTTTTCAAGTTACAACATGTTGTTTAGGAAAAAGAAGATGATTTCGCATGATGCGGGATTTCCTTAAAACGTCGTTTTCTGAAAAATTTTGACAAAAGAAAATTCTCCTGTGGGTTCTCTTTTGAGGCTACACATTTAGACGTACATGCCACACCAAATCTTGTCGAGTTACAACGTGTTGTTTAGGAGATACAAGCTAATTTTTTACGATGTGTTTATTCTTCTCGTAAAGTGTTTCCAACACATACGTATTTGTCTTTACTCTGCCACATTGTATATCCTTATAACGTGGTATTCTTACATATTCTTTTGATAGAAAACTATCCTGTGCGTTCCCTTTTGAGGCTACACACTTAGACATACAGGCAACATCAACGCTTTTCGAGTTACAACTTGTTGTTTATGAAAAACAAGATAATTTCCACGATGCGGGATTTCCTTAAAACGTGGTGTTCTGACAAATTTTGACGAAAGAAAATTCTCCTGTGGGTACTCTTTTGACGCTACACGTTTAGAGGTACACGCCACACCGAATCCTATCGAGTTACCACGTGTTGTTTAGGAGATACAAGCTAATTTTGTACGATGCTTTATTTCTTCTCGTAAAGTGTTTCCAAACTTACGTATTTGTCTTTACTCTGCAACATTGTATTTCTTTATAATGTTGAATTCTTACATGTTCTTGCGAAAGAAAACTTTCCTGTGCATTCTCTTTAGAGGCGACATGCTCACACATACACGCAACACCAAAGCTTTTCGAGTTACAACGTGTTGTTTAGGAAAAACAAGATAATTTTGCACGATGCAGATATCCTTAAAACGTGGTTTTCTGACAAATTTTGACGAAAGAAAGTTCTCCTGTGCATTGTCTTTTGAGGCTACAGGTTTAGACGTACATGCCACACCAAATCTTTTTGAGTTACAACTTGTTGTTTAGGAGATGCAAGTTAATTTTGTACGATGCGTTATTTCTTCTCGTAAAGTGTTTCCAATACATAAGTATTTGTCTTTACTCTGCAACACTGTATTTCCTTATAACGTGGTATTCTTACATATTCTTTCGAGGGAAAACTCTCCTGTGCATTCTCTTTTGGGCTACACGCTTAGACATACACGCAACACCAAAGCTTTTCGAGTTACAACGTGTTGTTTAGGAAAAACAAGATAATTTCGCACGATGCGAGATTTCCATAAAACGTGGTTTTCTGAAAAAATTTGACGAAAGAAAGTTCTCCTGTGGGTTCTCTTTTTTTTCTTTTTTTTTATTCGATATAATTTATTTACATTTCAAATGATTTCCCCTTTTCTAGCCCCCCACTCCCCGAAAGTCCCTTAAGTCCCCTTCTCTTTCCCTTTCCTCCCACCCACCCCTTCCCATTTCCCTGTTCTGGTTTTGCCGAATACTGCTTCACTGAGTCTCTCCAGAACCAGGGGCCAGTCCTCCTTTCTCCTTGTACCTCATTTGATGTGTGGATTATGTTTCGGGTATTCCAGTTTTCTAGGTTAATAACCACATATTAGTGAGTGCATACCATGATTCACCTTTTGAGTCTGGGTTACCTCACTTAGTATGATGTTCTCTAGCTCCATCCATTTGCCTAAGAATTTCATGAATTCATTGTTTCTAATGGCTGAATAGTACTCCATTGTGTAGATATACCACATTTTTTGTATCCACTCTTCTGTTGAGGGATACCTGGGTTCTTTCCAGCATCTGGCAATTATAAATAGGGCTGCTATGAACATAGTAGAGCATGTATCCTTATTATATGGTGGGGAATCCTCTGGGTATATGCCCAGGAGTGGTATAGCAGGATCTTCTGGAAGTGAGGTGCCCAGTTTTCAGAGGAACCGCCAGACTGATTTCCAGAGTGGTTGTACCAATTTGCAGCCCCACCAGCAGTGGAGGAGTGTTCCTCTTTCTCCACACCCTCTCCAACACCTGCTGCCTCCTGAATTTTTAATCTTAGCCATTCTGACTGGTGTAAGATGAAATCTCAGGGTTGTTTTGATTTGCATTTCCCTAATGACTAATGAAGTTGAGCATTTTTTAAGATGCTTCTCCGCCATCCGAAGTTCTTCAGGTGTGAATTCTTTGTTTAACTCTGTACCCCATTTTTTAATAGGATTGTTCGGTTTTCTGGAGTCTAACTTCTTGAGTTCTTTATATATATTGGATATTAGCCCTCTATCTGATGTAGGATTGGTGAAGATCTTTTCCCAATGTGTTGGTTGCCGATTTGTCCTCTTGATGGTGTCCTTTGTCTTACAGAAACTTTGTATCTTTATGAGGTCCCATTTGTCAATTCTTGCTCTTAGAGCATACGCTATTGGTGTTCTGTTCAGAAACTTTCTCCCTGTACCGATGTCCTCAAGGGTCTTCCCCAGTTTCTTTTCTATTAGCTTCAGAGTGTCTGGCTTTATGTGGAGGTCCTTGATCCATTTGGATTTGAGCTTAGTACAAGGAGACAAGGATGGATCAAGTCGCATTCTTCTGCATGCTGACCTCCAGTTGAACCAGCACCATTTGTTGAAAAGGCTATCTTTTTTCCATTGGATGTTTTCAGCCTCTTTGTCGAGGATCAAGTGGCCATAGGTGTGTGGTTTCATTTCTGGATCTTCATGGGTTCTCTTTTGAGGCTACACGTTGAGACATACACGTCACACCAAATCCTTTCAAGTTACAACGTGTTGTTTAGGAGATACAAGCTAATTTTGTACGATGCGTTATTTCTTCTCCTAAAGTGTTTCCAATAAGTACTTATTTGTCTTTACTCTGCAAAATTGTATTTCCTTATAACGTGGTATTCTTGCATATTCTTTCGAGAGAAAACTTTCCTGTGCCTTCTCTTTTGAGGCTCCTCACTTACACATACACGCAACAACAAAGCTTTTCGAGTTACAACCTGTTATTTAGGAAAAAGAAGATGATTTCGCATGATGCGGGATTTCCTTAAAACGTGGTTTTCTGAAAAATTTTGAAGAAAGAAAATTCTCCTGTGGGTTCTCTTTCGAGGCTACACGTTTAGACGTACATGCCATACCAAATCTTTTCGAGTTACAATGTGTTGTTTAGGAGATACAAGCTAATTTTTTCGATGCGTTAATTCGTCTCGTAAAGTGTTTCCAGTACGTATTTGTCTTTACTCTGCAACATTGTATTTCCTTATAACGTGGTATTCTTACATATTCTTTCGAAATAAAACTATCCTGTGCGTTCTCTTTTGAGGTTACACGCTTAGACACACACGCAACACCAAAGCTTTTCGAGTTACAATGTGTTGTTTAGGAAAAACAAGATAATTTCGCACGATGCGAGATTTCCTTAAAACCTGGTTTCTGACAAATTTTGATGAAAGAAAATTCTCTTGTGGGTTCTCTGTTGATGCTACACCTTTAGACGTACATGTCACACCAAATCTTTTCGAGTTACAACGTGTTGTTTAGGAGATACAAGCTAATTTTGTACGATGTGTTATTTCTTCTCGTAAAGGGTTTCCAATATGTACTTATTTGTCTTTACTCTGCAAAATTGTATTTCCTTATAACGTGGTATTCTTACATAATCTTTCAAGAGAAAACTCTCCTGTGCCTTCTCTTTTGAGGCTACATGCTTACACATACACGCAACACCAAAGCTTTTCGAGTTACAACATGTTGTTTAGGAAAAAGAAGATGATTTCGCACGATGCGGGATTTCCTTGAAGTGTGGTTTTCTGAAAAATTTTGACGAAAGAAAATTCTCCTGTGGGTTCTCTTTTGAGGCTACACGTTTAGACGAACATGCCACACCAAATCTTTTCGAGTTACAACGTGTTGTTTCGGAGATACAAGCTAATTTTGTAGGATGTGTTAATTATTCTCATAAAGTGTTTCCAAGACTTACATATTTGTCTTTACTCTGCAACACTGTATTTCCTTATAACGTGGTATTCTTACATATTCTTTCGAGAGAAAACTATCCCGTGCTTTCACTTTTGCGGCTACACACTTAGACAAAGAGGCAACACCAAACCTTTTCGAGTTACAATGTGTTGTTTATGAAAAACAAGATAATTTCGCACGATGCAGGATTTCCTTAAAACTTAGTTTTCTGAAAAATTTGACGAAAGAAAATTCTTCAGTGGGTTTCCTTTTGAGGCTACATGTTTAGACGTACACGCCACACCAATTCCTTTCAAGTTACCACGTGTTGTTTAGGAGATACAAGCTAATTTTGTATGATGCGTTATTTCTTCTCGTAAAGTGTTTCCAATATGTACGTATTTGTCTTTACTCTGCAACACTTTATTTCCTTATAACGTGGTATTCTTACATATTCTTTGGAGAGAAAAATCTACTGTGCGTTCTCTTTAGAGGCTACACACTTAGACATACACGCAACGCCAAAGCTTTTCGAGTTACAATGTGCTGTTTAGGAAAAACAAGATAATTTCGCACGATGTGAGATTTCCATAAAACGTGGTTGTCTGAAAAATGTTGACGAAAGAAAGTTCTCCTGTGGATTTTCTTTTGAGGCTACACATGTAGAGGTACGAGCCACACCAAATCTTTTCGAGTAACAACGTGTTGTTTAGGAGATACAAGCTAATTTTGTACGATGCATTATTTCTTCTCTTAAAGTGTTTCCAATACTATTTGTCTTTACTCTGCAACACTGTATTTCCTTATAACGTGGTATTTTTACATATTCTTTCGAGAGAAAACTCTCCTGTGAGTTCTCTTTTGAGGCTACACGCTTAGACATACACGCAACACCAAAGGTTTTCGAGTTAAAACGTGTTGTTTAGGAAAAACAAGATAATTTCGTACGATGCGAGATTTCCTTAAAACGTGGTTTCTGACAAATTTTGATGAAATAAAATTCTCCAGTGGGTTCTCTTTTGAGGCTACACTTTTAGACGTACACGTCA
Organism: Apodemus sylvaticus; assembly: GCF_947179515.1. Taxonomy (NCBI): domain Eukaryota; kingdom Metazoa; phylum Chordata; class Mammalia; order Rodentia; family Muridae; genus Apodemus; species Apodemus sylvaticus. The sequence goes on from NW_026263017.1 coordinate 775,727, forward strand.
CACCAAATCTTTTCAAGTTACAACGTTTTGTTTAGGAGATACAAGGTAATTTTGAACGATGCGTTATTTCTTCTCGTAAAGTGTTTCCAATATGTATTTATTTGTCTTTACTCTGCAAAATTGTATTTCCTTATAACGTGGTATTCTTACATACTCTTTCGAGAGAAAACTCTCCTTTGCCTTCTCTTTTGAGGCTCCACGCTTACACATACACGCAACACCAAAGCTTTTCGAGTTACAACATGTTGTTTAGGAAAAAGAAGATGATTTCGCACGATGCGGGATTTCCTTAAAACGTGATTTTCTGAAAATTTTTGAAGAAATGAAATTCTCCTGTAGGTTCTCTTTTGAGGCTACACGTTTAGACGTACATGCCACACCAAATCTTTTCGAGTTACAACGTGTTGTTTAGGAGATTCAAGCTAATTTTTTACGATGCGTTAATTCTTCTTGTGAAGTGTTTCCAATACGTACGTATTTGTCTTTACTCTGCAACATTGTATTTCCTTATAACGTGGTATTCTTACATATTCTTTCTAGAGAAAACTATCCTGTGCGTTCTCTTTTGAGGTTACACACTTAGACATACACGCAACACCAAAGATTTTTGAGTTATAACATGTTATTTAGGAAAAACAAGATAATTTCGCACGATGCGATATATCCTTAAAACGTGGTTACTGACAAATTTTGATGAAAGAAAATTCTCTTGTGGGTTCCCTTTTGAGGCTACATGCTTAGACGTACACGTCACACCAAATCTTTTCGAGTTACAACGTGTTGTTTAGGAGATACAAGCTAATTTTTTACGATGCGTTATTTCTTCTTGTAAAGTGTTTCCAATATGTACTTATTTGTCTTTACTCTGCAAAATTGTATTTCCTTATAACGTGGTATTCTTACATATTCTTTCTAGAGAAAACTATCCTGTGCGTTCTCTTTTGAGGTTACACACTTAGACATACACGCAACACCAAAGATTTTTGAGTTATAACATGTTATTTAGGAAAAACAAGATAATTTCGCACGATGCGATATATCCTTAAAACGTGGTTACTGACAAATTTTGATGAAAGAAAATTCTCTTGTGGGTTCCCTTTTGAGGCTACACGCTTAGACGTACACGTCACACCAAATCTTTTCGAGTTACAACGTGTTGTTTAGGAGATACAAGCTAATTTTTTACGATGCGTTATTTCTTCTTGTAAAGTGTTTCCAATATGTACTTATTTGTCTTTACTCTGCAAAATTGTATTTCCTTATAACGTGGTATTCTTACATATTCTTTCAAGAGAGAACTCTCCTGTGCCTTCTCTATTGAGGCTCCACGCTTACACATACACGCAACACCAAAGCTTTTCGAGTTACAACATGTTGCTTAGGAAAAAGAAGATGATTTCGCACGATGCGGGATTTCCTTAAAACGTAGTTTTCTGAAAAATTTTGAAGAAAGAAAATTCTCCTGTGGGTTCTCTTTTGAGGCTACACATTTAGACGTACACGGAACACCAAATCTTTTCGAGTTACAACATGTTGTTTTGGAGATACAAGCTAATTTTGTAAGATGTGTTACTTCTGCTCGTAAAGTTTCCCAATACGTACTTATTTGTCTTTACTCTGCAACACTGTATTTCCTTATAACATGGTATTCTTATATATTCTTTTGAGGGAAACGTCTCCTGTGCGTTCTCTTTTGGGCTACAGTCTTAGACATACACACAACACCAAAGCTTTTCGAGTTACAACGTGTTGTTTATGAAAAAGAAGATAATTTCACACGATGCGGGATTTCCTTAAAACGTGGTTTTCTGACAAATTTTGACGAAAGAAAATTCTCCTGTGGGTTCTCTTTTGAGGCTTCACGTTTAGAAGTGCATGCCACACCAAATCCTTTCGAGTTACCACGTGTTGTTTAGGAGATACAAGCTAATTTTTTAAGATGCGTTATTTCTTCTCGTAAAGTGTTTCCAATAAGTAAGTATTTGCCTTTACTCTGAAACACTGTATTTCCTTATAACGTGGTATTCTTACATGTTCTTTGGAGAGAAAAATCTCCTGTGCGTTCTCTTAAGTGGCTACACGCATAGACATACACGCAACACCAAAGCTTTTCGAGTTACAACGTGTTGTTTAGGAAAAACAAGATAATTTCGCATGATGCGCGATTTCCTTAAAACTTGGTTTTCTGACAAATTTTGAACGAAAGAAAATTCTCCCGTGGGTTCTCTTTTGAGGGTACACATTTAGACGTACAAGCCACACCAAATCCTTTCGAGTTATAACGTGTTGTTTAGGAGATACAAGCTAATTTTGTACTATGTGTTATTTCTACTCGTTAAGTTTAAGTGTTTCCAATAAGTATGTATTTGTCTTTACTCTGCAACACTGTATTTCCTTATAATGTGGTATTCCTACATATTCTTTCGGGAGAAAACTCTCCTGTGCGTTCTCTTTTGAGGCTACACGCTTAGACATACACGCAACACCAATGCTTTTCGAGTTACAACATGTTGTTTAGGAAAAACAAGATAATTTCGCATGATGCGGGATTTCCTTAAAACGTGGTTTTTGACAAATTTTGACAAAAGAAAACTCTCCTGTGGGTTCTCTTTTGAGGCTACACGTTTAGACCTACACGCCACACCAAATCTTTTCGAGTTACAGCGTGTTGTTTAGGAGATACAAGCTAATTTTACATGATGCGTTATTTCTTCTCGTAAAGTGTTTCCCATAAGTACGTATTTGTCTTTACTCTGCAACACTTTATTTCCTTATAACATGGTTTTCTTACATATTCTTTTGAGAGAAAACTATCCTGTGCGTTCTCTTTGGAGGCTACATGCTTAGACATACACGCAACACCAAAGCTTTTCGAGTTACAACGTGTTGATTAGGAAAAACAAGATAATTACGCACGATGCGGGATTTCCTTAAAACGTGGTTTTCTGACAAATTTTGAGGTTAGAAAATTCTCCTGTGGGTTCTCTTCTGAGGCTACACTCTCAGACGTACATGCCACACCAAATCTTTTTGAGTTACCACGTGTTGTTTCGGAGATACAAGCTAATTTTGTACCATGCGTTATTTCTTCTCATAATGTGTTTCCATTAAGTACGTGTATGTCTTTACTCTGCAGCAATATATTTCCTTATAACGTGGCATTCTTACATATTCTTTCGAGAGAAAACTCTCCTGTGCATTCTCTTTTGAGGCTGCATGCTTAGACATACACGCAACACCAAAGCTTTTCTAGTTACAACGTGTTGTTTAGGAAAAACAAGATAATTTCGCACGATGCGGGATTTCCTTAAAACGTGGTTTTCTGAAAAATTTTGACGAAAGAAAATTCTCCTGTGGGTTCTCTTTTGAAGCTACACGTTTAGACGTACAGGCCACACCAAATCTTTGTAAGTTACAACGTGTTGTTTAGGAGATACAAGCTAATTTTGTACTATGCTTTATTTCTTCTCGTAAAGTTTTTCCAATACGCATTTGTCTTTACTCTACAACACTGTGTTTCCTAATAACGTGGTATTCTTACATATTCTTTCGAGACAAAACTCTCCTTTGCATTCTCTTTTGAGGCTACACGCTTAGACATACATGCAACAACAAAGCTTTTCGAGTTACAACGTGTTGTTTCCGAAAAAAAAAGATAATTTCGCACGATGCGGGATTTCCATAAAACGTGGTTTTCTGACAAATTTTGACGAATGAAAATTCTCCTGTGGGTTCTCTTTTGAGGCTACACGTTTAGATGTACACGCCACACCAAATCTTTTTGAGATACAACGTGTTGTTTAGGAGATACAAGCTAATTTTTTTAGATGCGTTATTTCTTCTCGTAAAGTTTAAGTGTTTCCAATACGTATGTATTTGCCTTTACTCTGCAACACTGTATTTCTTTATAACGTGGTATTCTTACATATTCTTTCGAGAGAAAACTCTCCTGTGCGTTCTCTTTGGAGGCTACACGCTTAGACATACATGCAACACCAAAGCTTTTCGAGTTACAACGTGTTGTTTAGGAAAAACAAGATAATTTCGCATGATGCGCGATTTCCTTAAAACTTGGTTTTCTGACAAATTTTGAACGAAAGAAAATTCTCCCGTGGGTTCTCTTTTGAGGGTACACGTTTAGATGTACAAGCCACACCAAATCCTTTCGAGTTATAACGTGTTGTTTAGGAGATACAAGCTAATTTTGTACTATGTGTTATTTCTACTCGTTAAGTTTAAGTGTTTCCAATAAGTATGTATTTGTCTTTACTCTGCAACACTGTATTTCCTTATAATGTGGTATTCCTACATATTCTTTCGGGAGAAAACTCTCCTGTGCGTTCTCTTTTGAGGCTACACGCTTAGACATACACGCAACACCAATGCTTTTCGAGTTACAACATGTTGTTTAGGAAAAACAAGATAATTTCGCACGATGCGGGATTTCCTTAAAACGTGGTTTTTGACAAATTTTGACAAAAGAAAACTCTCCTGTGGGTTCTCTTTTGAGGCTACACGTTTAGACCTACACGCCACACCAAATCTTTTCGAGTTACAGCATGTTGTTTAGGAGATACAAACTAATTTTACATGATGCGTTATTTCTTCTCGTAAAGTGTTTCCCATAAGTACGTATTTGTCTTTACTCTGCAACACTTTATTTCCTTATAACATGGTTTTCTTACATATTCTTTTGAGAGAAAACTATCCTGTGCGTTCTCTTTGGAGGCTACACGCTTAGACATACACGCAACACCAAAGCTTTTCGAGTTACAACGTGTTGATTAGGAAAAACAAGATAATTACGCACGATGCGGGATTTCCTTAAAACGTGGTTTTCTGACAAATTTTGAGGTTAGAAAATTCTCCTGTGGGTTCTCTGCTGAGGCTACACTCTCAGACGTACATGCCACACCAAATCTTTTTGAGTTACCACGTGTTGTTTCGGAGATACAAGCTAATTTTGTACCATGCGTTATTTCTTCTCATAATGTGTTTCCATTAAGTACGTGTATGTCTTTACTCTGCAGCAATATATTTCCTTATAACGTGGCATTCTTACATATTCTTTCGAGAGAAAACTCTCCTGTGCATTCTCTTTTGAGGCTGCATGCTTAGACATACACGCAACACCAAAGCTTTTCTAGTTACAACGTGTTGTTTAGGAAAAACAAGATAATTTCGCACGATGCGGGATTTCCTTAAAACGTGGTTTTCTGACAAATTTTGACGAAAGAAAACTCTCCTGTTGGTTCTCTTTTGAGGCTACACTTTTAGACGAACACGCCACACTAAATCTTTTTGAGTTACAACGTGTTGTTTAGGACATACAAGCTAATTTTGCAAGATGCGTTATTTCTCTCATAAAGTGCTTCCAATACGTACGTATTTGTCTTTACTCTGCCACACTGTATTTCCTTATAACGTGGTATTCTTACATATTCTTTCGAGAGAAAACTCTCCTGTGCGTTCTCTTTTGGGGCTACACGCTTAGACATACACCAAACACCAAAGCTTTTCGAGTTACAACGTGTTGTTTAGGAAAAACAAGATAATTGCGCACGATGCGGGATTTCCTTAAAACGTGGTTTTCTGGAAAATTTTGACGAAAGAAAATTCTCCTGTGGGTTCTCTTTTGAGGCTACACGTTTAGATGTACAGGCTACACACCAAATCTTTTTAAGTTACAACGTGTTGTTTAGGAGATACAAGCTAATTTTTTACGATGCGTTATTTCTTCTCCTAAAGTTTTTCCAATACGTATTTGTCTTTACTCTACAACACTGTGTTTCATAATAACGTGGTATTCTTACATATTCTTTCGAGAAAAAACTCTCCTTTGCATTCTCTTTTGAGGCTACACGCTTAGACATACACGCAACAACAAAGCTTTTTGAGTTACAACGTGTTGTTTCGAAAAAACAAGATAATTTCGCACGATGCGGGATTTCCATAAAACGTGGTTTTCTGACAAATTTTGAAGAAAGAAAATTCTCCTGTGGGTTCTCTTTTGAGGCTACACATTTAGACTTACACGCCACACCAAATCCTTTCGAGTTACAACGTGTTGGTTAGGAGATACAAGCTAATTTTTTAAGATGCGTTATTTCTTCTCGTAAAGGTTAAATGTTTCCAATACGTATGTATTTGCCTTTACTCTGCAACACTGTATTTCCTTATAACGTGGTAATCTTGCATATTCTTTCGAGAGAAAAACTCTCCTGTGCGTTCTCTTTAGAGGCTACATGCTTAGACATACACGCAACACCAAAGCTTTTCGAATTACAACCTGTTTTAAGTAAATCCCGCATTGTGCGACATTATCTTGTTTTTCCTACACAACACATTGTAACTCGAAAAGCTTTGGTGTTGCGTGTATGTCTAAACGTGTGGCCTCAAAAGAGAACGCACAGGAGAGTTTTCTCTCGAAAGAATATATAAGAATACAACGTTATAAGGAAATACAGTGTTGCAGAGTAAAGACAATTACGTATGTATTGGAAACACTTTACGAGAAGAAATAACGCATCGTACAAAATTAGCTTGTATCTCCTAAACAACACGATGTAACTCGAAGAGATTTGGTGTGGCGTGTACGTCTAAACGTACAGCCTCAAAAGAGAACTCACAGGAGAATTTTCTTTCGTCAAAATTTGTCAGAAAACCACGTTTTATGGAAATCCCGCATCGTGGAAATTATTTTGTTTTTCCTAAACAACACGTTGTAACTCGAAAAGCTTTGGTGCTGCGTGTATGTCTAAGCGTGTAGCCTCAAAAGAGAACACACAAGAGAGTTTTCTCTCGAAAGAATATGTAAGAATACCACGTTATAAGGAAATACAGTGTTGCAGAGTAAAGACAAATAAGTACGTATTGGACACACTTTACGAGAAGAAATAACGCATCTTAAAAAATTAGCTTGTATCTCCTAAATAACACGTTGAAACTCAAAAAGATTTGGTGTGGCGTGTACATCTCAATGTGTAGCCTCAAAAGAGAACCCACAGGAGAATTTTCTTTCGTCAAAATTTGTCAGAAAACCAAGTTTTTTGGAAATCCCGCATCTTGCAAAATTATCTTGTTCTTCCTAAACAACACGGTGTAACTCGAAAAGCTTTGGTGTTGCGTATATGTCTAAGCGTGTAGCCTCAAATGTGAACGCACAGGAGAGTTTTTTCTTGAAAGAATATGTAAGAATACCACATTATAAGGAAATACAGTGTTGCAGAATAAAGACATATACTTACTTATTGGAAACTCTTTAGGAGAAGAAATAACGCATCGTACAAAATTAGCTTGTATCTCCTAAACAACACGGTGTAACTTAAAAAGATTTGGTGTGGCCTGTACGTCTAAACGTGTAGCCTCAAAAGAGAACCCATAGAGGAATTTTCCTTGGTCAAAATTTGTCAGAAAACCACTTATTAAGGAAATCCCGCATCGTGCGTAATTATCTTGTTTTTCCTAAACAACACGTTGTAACTTGAAAAGCTTTGGTGTTGCGTGTATGTCTAAGTGCGTAGCCTCAAAGGGGAACGCACAGGAGAGTTTTCTCTCGAAAGAATATGTAAGAATACCGCGTTATAAGGAAATACAGTGAAGCAGAATATAGACAAATACGTACTTATTGGAAACACTTTACGAGAAGAAATAAAGCATCATGCAAAATTAGCTTGTATCTCCTAAAGAACACGTTGTAACTGGAAAAGATTTGGTGTGGTGTGTACGTCTAAACGTGTAGCCTCAAAAGAGAACCCACAGGAGACTTTTCTTTGGTCAAAATTTGTCAAAAACCACTTTTTACGGAAATCCCGCACCGTGCGAAAATATCTTGTTTTTCCTAAACAACACTTTGTAACTCGAAAGGATTTGGTGTTGCGTGTATTTCTAATCGTGTAGCCTCAAAAGAGAATGCACAGGAGAGTTTTCTCCCGAAAGAATATGTAGGAATACCACGTTTTAAGGAAATACAGTGTTGCAGAGTAAAGACAAATACATACTTATTGGAAACACTTAAACTTTACGAGATGAAATAACACATAGTACAAAATTAGCTTGTATCTCCTAAACAACACGTTATAACTCGAAAGGATTTGTTGTCGCGTGTACGTCTAAACGTGTACCCTCAAAAGAGAACCCACAGGAGAATTTTATCCTGTGCGTTCTCTTTTGAGGCTACACGCTTAGACATACACGCAACACCAAAGCTTTTCGAGTTACAACGTGTTGTTTAGGAAAAACAAGATAATTTCGCACGATGCGAGATTTCCTTAAAACCTGGTTTCTGACAAATTTTGATGAAATAAAATTCTCCTCTGGGTTCTCTTTTGAGGCTACACTTTTAGACGTACACGCCACACCAAATCTTTTCGAGTTACAACGTGTTGTTTAGGAGATACAAGCTAATTTTGTACGATGCGTTATTTCTTCTTGTAAGTGTTTCCAATATGTACTTATTTGTCTATACTCTGCAAAATTGTATTTCCGTATAACGTGGTATTCTTACATATTCTTTCGAGAGAAAATTCTCCTGTGCCTTTTCTTTTGAGGCTCCACGCTTACACATACACGAAACACCAATGCTTTTCAAGTTACAACATGTTGTTTAGGAAAAAGAAGATGATTTCACACGATGCGGGATTTCCTTAAAACGTGGTTTTTTGAAAAATTTTGAAGAAAGAAAATTCTCCTGTAGGTTCTCTTTTGAGGCTACACGTTTAGACGTACATGCCACACCAAATCTTTTCGAGTTACAACGTGTTGTTTAGGAGATACAAGCTAATTTTTTAAGATGCGTTAATTCTTCTCGTAAAGTGTTTCCAATACGTACGTATTTGTCTTTACTCTGTAACATTGTATTTCCTTATAACGTGGTATTCTTACATATTCTTTCAAGAGAAAACTATCCTGTGCATTCTCTTTTGAGGTTACACACTTAGACATACAGGCAACATCAAAGCTTTTTGAGTTATAACGTGTTATTTAGGAAAAACAAGATAATTTCGCACGATGCGAGATTTCCTTAAAACGTGGTTTCTGACAAATTTTGATGAAAGAAAAGTCTCTTGTGGGTTCCCTTTTGAGGCTACACGCTTAGACATACACGTCACACCAAATCTTTTCGAGTTACAACGTGTTGTTTAGGAGATACAAGCTACTTTTTTACGATGCGTTATTTCTTCTTGTAAAGTCATTCCAATATGTACTTATTTGTCTTTACTCTGCAAAATTGTATTTCCTTATAACGTGGTATTCTTATATAATCTTTTGAGAGAAAACTCTCCTGTGCCTTCTCTTTTGAGGCTTCATGCTTACACATACACGCAACACCAAAGCTTTTCGAGTTACAACATGTTGTTTAGGAAAAAGAAGATGATTTCGCACGATGCAGGATTTCCTTAAAACGTGGTTTTCTGAAAAATTTTGACGAAAGAAAATTCTCCTGTGGGTTCTCTTTTGAGGCTACACGTTTAGACGTACACGGCACACCAAATCTTTTCGAGTTACCACGTGTTGTTTTGGAGATACAAGCTAATTTTGTAAGATGTGTTACTTCTGCTCGTAAAGTTTTCCAATAAGTACTTATTTGTCTTAACTCTACAACAGTGTATTTCCTTATAACGTTGTATTCTTACATATTCTTTCGAGAGAAAACTCTCCTGTGCGTTCTCTTTAGAGGCTACACGCTTAGACATACACGCAACGCCAAAGCTTTTCAAGTTACAATGTGTCGTTTAGGAAATACAAGATAATTTTGCACGATGCGAGATTTCCATAAAACGTGGTTGTCTGAAAAATTTTGACGAAAGAAAGTTATCCTGTGGGTTCTCTTTTGAGGCTACACGTGTAGAGGTACGAGCCACACCAAATCTTTTCGAGTTACAACGTGTTGTTTAGGAGATACAAGCTAATTTTGTACGATGTGTTATTTCTTCTCTTAAAGAGTTTCCAATACGTACGTAGTTGTCTTTACTCTGCAACACTTTATTTCCTTATAACGTGGTATTCTTACATATTCTTTCGAGAGAAAACTCTCCTGTGCGTTCTCTTTTGAGGCTACACGCTTAGACATACACGCAACACCAAAGCTTTTCGAGTTACAACGTGTTGTTTAGGAAAAACAAGATAATTTCGCACGATGCGAGATTTCCTTAAAACGTGGTTTCTGACAAATTTTGATGAAAGAAAATTCTCCTGTGTGTTCTCGTTTGAGGCTACACTTTTAGACGTACACGTCACACCAAATCCTTTCGAGTTACAACGTGTTGTTTAGGAGATACAAGATAATTTTGTAAGATGCGTTATTTCTTCTCGTAAAGTGTTTCCAATATGTACTTATTTGTCTTTACTCTGCAAAATTGTATTTCCTTATAACGTGGTATTCTTACATATTCTTTGGAGTGAAAACTCTCCAGTGCCTTCTCTTTTGAGGCTCCACGCTTACACATACACGCAACACCATAGCTTTTCGAGTTACAACATGTTGTTTAGGAAAAAGAAGATGATTTCGCACGATGCGGGATTTCCTTAAAACGTGGTTTTCTGAAAAATTTTGAATAAAGAAAATTCTCCTGTGGGTTCTCTTTTGAGGCTACACGTTTAGACGTACACGCCACACCAAATCCTTTCAAGTTACCACGTGTTGTTTAGGAGATACAAGCTAATTTTGTACGATGCATTATTTCTTCTCGTAAAGTGTTTCCAATACGTACTTATTTGTCTTTAATCTGCTACACTGTATTTCCTTTGAACATGGTATTCTTACATATTATTTCGAGGGAAAACTCTCCTGTGCGTTCTCTTTTGAGGGGACACGCTTAGACAAACATGCAACGCCAAAGCTTTTCGAGTTACAATGTGTTGTTTAGGAAAAACAAGATAATTTAGCACGATGCGAGATTTCCATAAAACGTGGTTTTCTGAAAAATTTTGACGAAAGAAAGTTCTCCTGTGGGTTCTCTTTTGAGGCTACACGTGTAGAGGTACGAGCCACACCAAATCTTTTCGAATTACAACGTGTTGTTTAGGAGATATAAGCTAATTTTTTACGATGCGTTAATTCTTCTCATAAAGTGTTTCCAATAAGTACATATTTGTCTTTACACTGCAGCATTATATTTCCTTATAACGTGGTATTCTTACATATTCCTTCGAGAGAAAACTATCCTGTGCGTTCCCTTTTGAGGCTACACACTTAGACATACAGGCAACACCAAAGCTTTTCGAGTTACAACGTGTTGTTTATGGAAAACAAGATAATTTTGTACGATGCGGGATTTCCTTAAAACGTGATTTTCTGACAAATTTTGACGAAAGAAAATTCTCCTGTGGCTTCTGTTTTGAGGCTACACGTTTAGACGTGCACGCCACACCAAATCCTTTCGAGTTACAACGTGTTGTTTAAGAGATACAAGCTAATTTTGTATGATGCGTTATTTCTTTTCGTAAAGTGGTTCCAATACATATGTATTTGTCTTTACTCTGCAACACTGTATTTCCTTATAACGTTGTATTCTTACATGTTCTTTCGAGAGAAAACTCTCCTGTGCATTCTTTTTAGAGGCTACATGCTCAGACATACACGCAACACCAAAGCTTTTCGAGTTACAACGTGTTGTTTAGGAAAAACAAGATAATTTTGCACGAAGCGGGATTTCCTTAAAACGTGGTTTTCTGACAAATTTTGACGAAAGAAAGTTCTCCTGTAGGTTCTCTTTTGAGGCTACACGTGTAGACGTACGAGCCACACCAAATATTTTTCAGTTACAACGTGTTGTTTAGGAGACACAAGCAAATATTGTACGATGCGTTATTTCTTCTCGTAAAGTGTTTCCAATACGTACGTATTTGTCTTTACTCTGCAACACTGTATTTCCTTATAACGTGGTATTCGTACATATTCTTTCGAGAGAAAACTCTCCTGTGTGTTCTCTTTTGAGGCTACACGATTAGACAAACACGCAACACCAAAGCTTTTCGAGTTACAACGTGTTGTTTAGGAAAAAGAAGATGATTTCGCATGATGCGGGATTTCCTGAAAACCTGGTTTTCTGAAAAATTTTGACGAAAGAAAATTCTCCTGTGGGTTCACTTTTGAGGCTACATATTTAGACGTACACGTCACACCAAATCTTTTCGAGTTACATTGTGTTGTTTAGGAGATACAAGCTAATTTTTTATAATGCGTTAATTCTCGTAAAGTGTTTCCAATACATACGTATTTGTCTTTACTCTGCAACACTGTATTTCCTTATAACGTGGTATTCTTACATATTCTTTCGAGAGAAAACTATCCTGTGCATTCCCTTTTGAGGCTAAACACTTAGACATACAGGCAACACCAAAGCTTTTTGAGTTACAACGTGTTGTTTATAAAAAACAAGATACTTTCGCACGATGCCGGATTTCCTTAAAACATGGTTTTCTGACAAATTTTGACGAAAGAAAATTATTCTGTTTGTTCTCTTTTGAGGCTTCACGTTTCGACGTGCACGTCACACCTAATCCTTTCGAGTTACCACGTGTTGTTTAGGAGATACAAGCTAATTTTGTACGATGCTTTATTTCTTCTCATAAAGTGTTTCCAATACGTACGTATTTGTCTTTACTCTGCAACACTGTATTTCATTATAACGTGGTATTCTTACACATTCTTTCGAGAGAAAACTATCCTGTGCGTTCCCTTTTGAGGCTACACACTTAGACATACAGGCAACACCAAAGCTTGTCAAGTTACAATGTGTTGTTTATGAAAAACAAGATAATTTCGCACGATGCGTGATTTCCTTAAAACTTGGTGTTCTGACAAATTTTGACGAAAGAAAATTCTCCTGTGGGTTCTCTATTGAGGCTACACGTTTAGACGTGCACGCCACACCATACCCTTTGGAATTACCACGTGTTGTTTAGGAGATACAAGCTAATTTTGTACGATGCATTATTTATTCTCGTAAAGTGTTTCCAATATTTACGTATTTGTCTTTACTCTGCAACACTGTATTTCCTTATAACATTGTATTCTTACATGTTCTTTCGAGAGAAAACTCTCCGGTGCGTTCTCTTTAGAGGCTACACGCTTAGACATACACGCAACACCAAAGCTTTTCGAGTTACAACGTGTTGTTTAGGAAAAACAGGATAATTTTGCACGATGCAGGATATCCTTAAAACGTGGTTTTCTGACAAATTTTGACTAAAGAAAGTTCTCCTGTGCGTTGTCTATTGAGGCTACAGGTTTAGACGTACACGCCACACCAAATCTTTTCGAGTTACAACTTGTTGTTTAGGAGATACAAGCAAATTTTGTTCGATGCGTTATTTCTTCTTGTAAAGTGTGTCCAATATGTACTTAATTGTCTTTACTCTGCAACACTGTATTTCCTTATAACGTGGTATTCTTACATATTCTTTCGAGGGAAAACTCTCCTGTGCGTTTTTTTTTTTTTTTGGGCTACACGCTTAGACATACACGCAACGCCAAAGCTTTTCGAGTTACAGCGTGTTGTTTAGGAAAAACAAGATAATTTCGCACGATGCGAGATTCCATAAAACGTGGTTTTCTGAAAAATTTTGACTGAAGAAAGTTCTCCTGTGGGTTCTCTTTTGAGGCTACATGTTTAGACGTACACGTCACACCAAATCTTTTCGAGTTACAACGTGTTGTTTAGGAGATACAAGCTAATTTCGTACGATGCGTTATTTCTTCTCGTAAAGTATTTCCAATATGTACTTAATTGTCTTTACTCTGCAACACTGTATTTCCTTATAACGTGGTATTCTTACATATTCTTTCGAGGGAAAACTCTCCTGTGCGTTTTTTTTTGGGGGGCTACACGCTTAGACATACACGCAACGCCAAAGCTTTTCGAGTTACAGCGTGTTGTTTAGGAAAAACAAGATAATTTCGCAAGATGCGAGATTTCCATACAACGTGGTTTTCTGACAAATTTTGATGGAAGATAATTCTACTGTGGGTTCTCTTTTGAGGCTACACGTTTAGACGTACACGTCACACCAAATCTTAACGAGTTACAACGTGTTGTTTACGAGATACAAGCTAATTTTGTATGATGCGTTATTTCTCCTCATAAAGTGTTTCCAATAAGTACTTATTTGTCTTTATTCTGCAAAATTATATTTCCTTATAACGTATTCTTACATATTCTTTTGAGGGAAAACTCTCCTGTGTGTTCTCTTTTGAGGCTACATGCTTAGACATACACGCAACACCAAAGCTTTTCGAGTTACAACGTGTTGTTTAGGAAAAACAAGATAATTCCGCACGATGCGAGATTTCCTTAAAACGTGGTTTCTGACAAATTTTGATGAAAGAAAATTATCCTGTGGGTTCTCTTTTGAGGCTACACGTTTAGACATACACGTAACACCAAATCTTTTCGAGTTACAACGTGTTGTTTAGGACACACATGTTAATTTTGTACGATGCGTTATTACTTCTCGTAAAGTGTTTCCAATATGTACTTATTTGTATTTACTCTGCAAAATTGTATTTCCTTATACCATGGTATTATTACATATTCTTTCGAGGGAAAACTCTCCTGTGCCTTCTCTTTTGAGGCTCCATCCTTACACATACACGCAACACCAAAGCTTTTCGAGTTACAACATGTTGTTTAGGAAAACGGAGATGATTTTGCACGATGCGGGATTTCCTTAAAACGTGGTTTTCTGACAAATTTTGACGAAAGAAAGTTCTCCTGTGGGTTCTCTTTTGAGGCTACACGTGTAGAGGTATGAGCCACACCAAATCTTTTCGAGTTACAACGTGTTGTTTAGGAGATACAAGCAAATTTTTTACGATGCGGTATTTCTTCTCCTAAAGTGTTTCCAATATGTACTTATTTGTCTTTACTCTGCAACACAGTATTTCCTTATAACGTGGTATACTTACATATTCTTTCGAGAGAAAACTCTCCTGTGTGTTCTCTTTTGAGGCTACACGCTTAGACAAACACTCAGCACCAAAGCTTTTCAAGTTACACTGTGTTGTTTAGGAAAAGCAAGATAATTTTGCACGATGCGAGATTTCCTTAAAACGTGTTTTCTGACAAATTTTGATGAAAGAAAATTCTCCTGTGAGTTCTCTTTTGAGGCTACACGTTTAGACGTACATGTCACACCAAATCTTTTCGAGTTACAACGTGTTGTTTAGGAGATACAAGCTAATTTTTTACGATGCGTAATTTCTTCTCCTAAAGTGTGTCCAATACGTACTTATTTGTCTTTACTCTGCAAAATTGTATTTCCTTATAACGTGGTATTCTTACATATTCTTTCGAGAGAAAACTCCCCTGTGCATTCTCTTTTGAGGCTCCACGCTTACACATACACGCAACACCAAAGCTTTTCGAATTACAACATGTTGTTTAGGAAAAAGAAGATGATTTCGCATGATGCGGGATTTCCTTAAAACGTGGTTTTCTGAAATATTTTGACGAAAGAAAATTCTCCTGTGGGTTCTCTTTTGAGGCTACATGTTTAGATGTACACGCCACACCAAATCCATTCGAGTTACAACGGGTTGTTTAGGAGATACAAACTAATTTTGTACGATGTGTTAATTCTTCTCATAAAGTGTTTCCAATACGTACGTATTTGTCTTTACTCTGCAACACTGTATTTCCTTATAACGTGGTATTCTTACATATTCTTTCGAGAGAAAACTATCCTCTGCGTTCCCTTTTGAATCTACACACTTAGACATACAGGCAACACCAAAGCTTTTCGAGTTACATCGTGTTGTTTCTGAAAAACAAGATTATTTCGCATGATGCGGGATTTCCTTAAAACGTGGATTTCTGACAAATTTTGACGAAAGAAAATTATCCTGTCGGTTCTCTTTTGAGGCTCCACGTTTAGACGTACACGCCACACCAAATCCTTTCGAGTTACCACGTGTTGTTTAGGAGATACAAGCTAATTTTGTACGATGCGTTATTTTCTGACAAATTTTGACGAAAGAAAATTATCCTGTGGGTTCTCTTTTGAGGCTACACGTTTAGAAGTAAACGCCACACCAAATACTTTCGAGTTACAACGTGTTGTTTAGGAGATACAAGCTAATTTTGTACGATGCGTTATTTCTTCTCATAAAGTGTTTCCAATATTTACTTATTTGTCTTTACTCTGCAACACTGTATTTCCTTATAACTTTGTATTCTTACATGTTCTTTTGAGAGAAATCTCTCCTGTGCGTTCTCTTTAGAGGCTACAGGCTTAGACATACACGCAACACCAAAGCTTTTCGAGTTACAACATGTTGTTTAGGAAAAACAAGATAATTTTGCACGATGCGGGATTTTCTTAAAACGAGGTTTTCTGACAAATTTTGACGAAAGAAAGTTCTCCTGTGGGTTCTCTTTTGAGGCTACACATGCAGCCATTTGAGCCACACCAAAACTTTTCGAGTTACAACGTGTTGTTTAGGAGATACAAGCAAATTATTTAGGATGCGTTATTTCCTCTCGTAAAGTGTTTCCAATAAGTACTTATTTGTCTTTACTCTGCAACACTGTATTTCCTTCTAACGTGGTATTCTTACATATTCTTTCGAGAGAAAACTCTCTTGTGCGTTCTCTTTTTGAGGCTACACGCTTAGACAAACACTCAACACCAAAGCTTTTCGAGTTACAACGTGTTGTTTAGGAAAAACAAGATTATTTCGCACGATGTGAGATTTCCTTAAAACGTGTTTTCTGACAAATTTTGATGAAAGAAAATATTCGTGTGGGTTCTCTTTTGAGGCTACTCATTTATACGTACACGTCACACCAAATCTTTTCGAGTTACAACGTGTTGTTTAGGATGCGTTATTTCTTCTTGTAAAGTGTTTCTAATACGTACTTATTTGTCTTTACTCTGCAAAATTGTATTTCCTTATAACGTGGTATTCTTACATATTCTTTCGAGAGAAAACTCTCCTGTGCTTTCTCTTTTGAGTCTCCACGCTTACACATAAACGCAACACCAACGCTTTTCGAGTTACAACATGTTGTTTAGGAAAAAGAAGATGATTTCGCATGATGCGGGATTTCCTTAAAACGTGGTTTTCTGAAAAAATTTGACGAAAGAAAATTCTCCTGTGGGTTCTCTTTTGAGGCTCCATGTTTAGATGTACATGCCACACCAAATCTTTTCGAGTTACAACGTGTTGTTTAAGAGATGCAAGCTAATTTTGTACGATGCATTAATTCTTCTCATAAAGTGTTTCCAATACCTACGTATTTGTCTTTACTTTGCAACACTGTATTTCCTTATAACGTGGTATTCTTACATATTCTTTTGAGAGAAAACTATCCTGTGCATTCCCTTTTGAGGCTACACACTTAGACATACAGGCAACACCAAAGCTTTTCGAGTTAGAACGTGTTGTTTATGAAAAACAAGATAATTTCGCACGATGCGGGATTTCCTTAAAACGTGGTTTTCTGACAAATTTTGACGAAAGAAAATTCTCCTGTGGGTTCTCTTTTGAGGCTTCACGTTTAGACGTGCACGCCACACCAAATCCTTTCGAGTTAGGAGATACAAGCTAATTTTGTATGATGCGTTATTTCTTCTCGTAAAGTATTTTCAATAGGTACGTATTTGTCTTTATTCTGCAACACTGTATTTCCTTATAACGTGGTATTCTTACATATTCTGTCGAGAGAAAACTATCCTGTGCATTCCTTTTTGAGGCTACACACTTAGACATACAGGCAACACCAAAGCTTTTCGAGTTACAACGTGTTGTTTATGAAAAACAAGATAATTTCGCATGATGCGGGATTTCCTTAAAACGTGGTGTTCTGACAAATTTTGACGAAAGAAAATTCTCCTGTGGGTTCTCTTTTGAGGCTACATGTTTAGATGTACACGCCACACCAAATCCTTTCGAGTTACAATGGGTTGTTTAGGAGATACAAACTAATTTTGTACGATGTGTTAATTCTTCTCATAAAGTGTTTCCAATACATACGTATTTGTCTTTACTCTGCAACACTGTATTTCCTTATAACGTGGTATTGTTACATATTCTTTCGAGAGAAAACTATCCTCTGCGTTCCCTTTTGAATCTACACACTTAGACATACAGGCAACACCAAAGCTTTTCGAGTTACAACGTGTTGTTTCTGAAAAACAAGATTATTTCGCATGATGCGGGATTTCCTTAAAACGTGGTTTTCTGACAAATTTTGACGAAAGAAAATTATCCTGTGGGTTCTCTTTTGAGGCTCCACGTTTAGACGTACACGCCACACCAAATCCTTTCGAGTTACCACGTGTTGTTTAGGAGATACAAGCTAATTTTGTACGATGCGTTATTTTCTGACAAATTTTGACGAAAGAAAATTATCCTGTGGGTTCTCTTTTGAGGCTCCACGTTTAGAAGTACACGCCACACCAAATACTTTCGAGTTACAACGTGTTGTTTAGGAGATACAAGCTAATTTTGTACGATGCGTTATTTCTTCTCATAAAGTGTTTCCAATATTTACTTATTTGTCTTTACTCTGCAACACTGTATTATCTTATAACGTTGTATTCTTACATGTTCTTTCGAGAGAAATCTCTCCTGTGCGTTCTCTTTAGAGGCTACAGGCTTAGACATACACGCAACACCAAAGCTTTTCGAGTTACAACATGTTGTTTAGGAAAAACAAGATAATTTTGCACGATGCGGGATTTTCTTAAAACGAGGTTTTCTGACAAATTTTGACGAAAGAAAGTTCTCCTGTGGGTTCTCTTTTGAGGCTACACATGCAGACATTTGAGCCACACCAAAACTTTTCGAGTTACAACGTGTTGTTTAGGAGATACAAGCAAATTATTTAGGATGCGTTATTTCCTCTCGTAAAGTGTTTCCAATAAGTACTTATTTGTCTTTACTCTGCAACACTGTATTTCCTTCTAACGTGGTATTCTTACATATTCTTTCGAGAGAAAACTCTCTTGTGCGTTCTCTTTTTGAGGCTACACGCTTAGACAAACACTCAACACCAAAGCTTTTCGAGTTACAACGTGTTGTTTAGGAAAAACAAGATTATTTCGCACGATGTGAGATTTCCTTAAAACGTGTTTTCTGACAAATTTTGATGAAAGAAAATTTTCCTGTGGGTTCTCTTTTGAGGCTACACATTTATACGTACACGTCACACCAAATCTTTTCGAGTTACAACGTGTTGTTTAGGATGCGTTATTTCTTCTCGTAAAGTGTTTCCAATACGTACTTATTTGTCTTTACTCTGCAAAATTGTATTTCCTTATAACGTGGTATTCTTACATATTCTTTCGAGAGAAAACTCTCCTGTGCTTTCTCTTTTGAGTCTCCACGCTTACACATAAACGCAACACCAACGCTTTTCGAGTTACAACATGTTGTTTAGGAAAAAGAAGATGATTTCGCATGATGCGGGATTTCCTTAAAACGTGGTTTTCTGAAAAAATTTGACGAAAGAAAATTCTCCTGTGGGTTCTCTTTTGAGGCTCCATGTTTAGATGTACATGCCACACCAAATCTTTTCGAGTTACAACGTGTTGTTTAAGAGATGCAAGCTAATTTTGTACGATGCATTAATTCTTCTCATAAAGTGTTTCCAATACGTACGTATTTGTCTTTACTTTGCAACAATGTATTTCCTTATAACGTGGTATTCTTACATATTCTTTTGAGAGAAAACTATCCTGTGCATTCCCTTTTGAGGCTACACACTTAGACATACAGGCAACACCAAAGCTTTTCGAGTTAGAACGTGTTGTTTATGAAAAACAAGATAATTTCGCACGATGCGGGATTTCCTTAAAACGTGGTTTTCTGACAAATTTTGACGAAAGAAAATTCTCCTGTGGGTTCTCTTTTGAGGCTTCACGTTTAGACGTGCACGCCACACCAAATCCTTTCGAGTTACCATGTGTTGTTTAGGAGATACAAGCTAATTTTGTATGATGCGTTATTTCTTCTCGTAAAGTATTTTCAATAGGTACGTATTTGTCTTTATTCTGCAACACTGTATTTCCTTATAACGTGGTATTCTTACATATTCTGTCGAGAGAAAACTATCCTGTGCGTTCCCTTTTGAGGCTACACACTTAGACATACAGGCAACACCAAAGCTTTTCGAGTTACAACGTGTTGTTTATGAAAAACAAGATAATTTCGCACGATGCAGGATTTCCTTAAAACGTGGTGTTCTGACAAATTTTGACAAACGAAAATTCTCCTGTTGGTTCTCTTTTGAGGCTACACGTTTAGAAGTGCATGCCACACCAAATCTTTTCGAGTTGCCACGTGTTGTTTAGGAGATACAAGCTAATTTTGTACGATGCGTTATTTCTTCTCGTAAAGTGTTTCCAATAAGTACGTATTTGTCTTTACTCTACAACACTGTATTTCCTTATAACGTTGTATTCTTACATGTTCTTTGGAGAGAAAAGTCTCCTGTGCGTTCTCTTTAGAGGCTACATGCATAGACATACACGCAACACAAAAGCTTTTCGATTTACAACGTGTTGTTTAGGAAAAACAAGATAATTTTGCACGATGCGGGATATCCTTAAAACGTGGTTTTCTGAGAAATTTTGACGAAAGAAAGTTCTTCTGTGGGTTCTCTTTTGAGGCTACACGTTTAGATGTACGAGCCACACCAAATCTTTTTGAGTTGCAACGTGTTGTTTACGAGATTCCAGCAAATTTTTTACGATTCGTTATTTCTTCTCGTAAAGTGTTTTCAATACGTACTTATTTGTCTTTACTCTGCAACACTGTATTTCCTTATAACGTGGTATTCTTACATATTCTTTCGAGAGAAAAATCTCCTGTGCGTTCCCTTTTGAGGCTACACTCTTAGACAAAAACTCAACACCAAAGCTTTTCGGGTTACACCGTGTTGTTTAGGAAAAACAAGATAATTTTGCACGATGTGAGATTTCCTTAAAACGTGTTTTCTGACAATTTTGATGAAAGAAAATTCTCCTGTGGGTTCTCTTTTGAGGCTACATGTTTAGACGTACATGTCACACCAAATCTTTTCGAGTTACAACGAGTTGTTTAGGAGATACAAGCTAATTTTGTACGATGCGTTATTTCTTCTCGTAAAGTGTTTCCAATATGTACTTATTTGTCTTTACTCTGCAATATTGTATTTCCTTATAACGTGGTATTCTTACATATTCTTTCGAGAGAAAACTCTCCTGTGCATTCTCTTTTGAGGCTCCACGCTTACAAATACACGCAACACCAAAGCTTTTCGAATTACAACATGTTGTTTAGGAAAAAGGAGATGATTTCGCATGATGCGGGATTTCCTTAAAACGTGGTTTTCTGAAAAATTTTGAAGAAAGAAAAATCTCCTGTTGGTTCTCTTTTGAGGCTACATGTTTAGATGTACACGCCACACCAAATCCTTTCGAGTTACAACGTGTTGTTTAGGAGATACAAGCTAATTTTGTACGATGCGTTAATTCTTCTCATAAAGTGTTTCCAATATGTACGTATTTGTCTTTACTCTGCAACACTGTATTTCCTGATAACATGGTATTCTTACATATTCTTTCGAGACAAAACTATCCTATGCGTTCCCTTTTGAGACTACACACTTAGACATACAGGCAACACCAAAGCTTTTCGAGTTACAACCTGTTTTTTATGAGAAACAAGATTATTTCACATGATGCGGGATTTCCTTAAAACGTGATTTTCTGACAAATTTTGACAAAAGAAAACTCTCCTGTGGGTTCTCTTTTGAGGCTCCACGTTTAGACGTACACGCCACACCAAATCCTTTCGAGTTACCACGTGTTGCTTAGGAGATACAAGCTAATTTTGTACGAAGCGTTATTTCTTCTCCTAAAGTGTTTCCAATACTTACTTATTTGTCTTTACTCTGCAACACTGTATTTCCTTTTAACGTTGTATTCTTACATGTTCTTTCGAGAGAAAACTCTTTTGTGCGTTCTCTTTAGAGGCTACAGGCTTAGACACACAAGCAACACCAAAGCCTTTCTAGTTACAACGTGTTGTTTGGGAAAAACTAGATAATTTTGCACGATGCGGGATTTCCTTAAAACCTGGTTTTCTGACAAATTTTGACGAAAGAAAGTTCTCCTGTGGGTTCTCTTTTGAGGCTACACATGCAGACATACGAGCCACACGAAATCTTTTCGAGTTACAACGTGTTGTTTAGGAGATACAAGCAAATTTTTTACGATGTGTTATTTCTTCTCGTAAAATGTTTCCAATATGTACTTATTTTTCTTTACTCTGCAACACTGTATTTCCTTATAACGTGGTATTCTTACATATTCTTTCGAGAGAAAACTCTCCTGTGCGTTCTCTTTTGAGGCTACACGCTTAGACAAACACTCAGCACCAAAGCTTTTCGAGTTGCAACGTGTTGTTAAGGAAAAACAAGATAATTTCGCACGATGTGAGATTTCCTTAAAACGTGTTTTCTGACAAATTTTGATGAAAGAAAATTCTTCTGTGGGTTCTCTTTTGAGGCTACACGTTTAGACGTACATGTCACACCAAATCTTTTCGTGTTACAATGTGTTGTTAAGGAGATACAAGCTAATATTTAAGGATGCGTTATTTCTTCTCATAAAGTGTTTCCAATATGTACTAATTTGTCTTTACTCTGCAAAATTGTATTTCCTTATAACGTGGTATTCTTACATATTCTTTCGAGAGAAATCTCTCCTGTGCCTTCTCTTTTGAGTCTCCACCCTTATACATACACGCAACACCAATGCTTTTCGAGTTACAACATGTTGTTTAGGAAAAAGAAGATGATTTTGCACGATGCGGGATTTCCTTAAAACGTGGTTTTCTGAAAAATTTTGAGGAAAGAAAATTCTCCTGTGGGTTCTCTTTTGAGGCTCCATGTTTACATGTACACGCCACACCAAATCTTTTCGAGTTATAACGTGTTGTTTAAGAGATACAAGCTAATTTTGTATGATGCGTTAATTCTTCTCATAAAGTGTTTCCAATACGTACATATTTGTCTTTACTCTGCAACACTGTATTTCCTTATACCGTGGTATTCTTACATATTCTTTCGAGAGAAAAGTATCCTGTGCGTTCCATTTTGAGGCTACACACTTAGACATACAGGCAACACCAAAGCTTTTCGAGTTACAACGTGTTGTTAATGAAAAACAAGATTAATTCGCACGATGCGGGATTTCCTTAAAACGTGGTTTTCTGACAAATTTTGATGAATGAAAATTCTACTGTGGGTTCTCCTTTGAGGCTCCACGTTTAGACGTACACGCCACACCAAATCCTTCGAGTTATCACGTGTTGCTTAGGAGATACAAGCTAATTTTTTATGATGCGTTATTTCTTCTCGTAAAGTGTTTCCAATACTTATGTATTTGTCTTTCCTCTGCAACACTGTATTTCCTTATAACGTTGTCTTCTTACATTTTCTTTTGAGAGAAAACTCTCCTGTGCGTTCTCTTTAGAGGCTACAGGCTTAGACATACACGCAACACCAAAGCTTTTCAAGTTACAATGTGTTGTTTAGGAAAAACAAGATAATATTGCACGATGCGGGATTTCCTTAAAATGTGGTTTTCTGACAAATTTTGACGAAAGGAAGTTCTCCTGTGGTTTCTCTTTTGAGGCTACACTTGTAGACGTACGAGCCACACCAAATGTTTTCAAGTTACAACGTGTTGTTTAGGAGATACAAACAAATTTTGTACGATGCGTTATTTCTTCTCGTAAAGTGTTTCCAATACGTACTTATTTGTCTTTAGTCTGCAACATTGTATTTCCTTATAACGTGTTATTCTTACATATTCTTTCGAGGGAAAACACTCCTGTGCGTTCTCTTTTGAGGCTACACGCTTAGACAAATACGCAACGCCAAAGCTTTTCGAGTTACAACGTGTGGTTTAGGAAAAACAAGATAATTTCGCACTATGCAAGATTTCCATAAAACGTGGTTTTCTGAAAAATTTTGATGAAAGAAAGTTCTCCTGTCGGTGCTCTTTTGAGGCTACACGTGTAGAGGTACGAGCCATACCAAATCTTTTCGTGTTACAACGTGTTGTTTAGGAGATACAAGCTAATTTTGTACGATGCCTTATTTCTTCTCTTAAAGTGTTTCCAATAGGTATGTATTTGTCTATACTCTGCAACAGTGTATTTCCTTATAACGTTGTATTCTTACATATTCTTTCGAGAGAAAACTCTCCTGTGCGTTCTCTTTTGAGGCTACACGCTTAGACATACACGCAACACCAAAGCTTTTCTATTTACAACGTGTTGTTTAGGAAAAACAAGATAATTTCGCATGATGCGAGATTTCTTTAAACGTGGTTTCTGACAAATTTTGATGAAAGAAAATTCTCCTTTGGGTTCTCTTTTGAGGCTACACGTTTAGACATACACGTCACACCAAATCTTTTCGAGTTACAACGTGTTGCTTAGGAGATACAAGTTAATTTCGTACGAAGTGTTATTTCTTCTCCTAAAGTGTTTCCAATATGTACTTATTTTTCTATTCTCTGCAAAATTGTATTTCGTTATAACGTGGTATTCTTACATATTCTTTCAAGAGAAAACTCTCCTGTGCATTCTCTTTTGAGGCTACACGCTTAGACATACACGCAACACCAAAGCTTTTCGAGTTACAACGTGTTGTTTAGGAAAAACAAGATAATTTCGCAGGATGCGAGATTTCCTTAAAACGTGGTTTCTGACAAATTTTGATGAAAGAAAATTCTCCTGTGGGTTCTCTTTAGCTACACGTTTCGACGTACACATCACACCAAATCTTTTCGAGTTACAACATGTTGTTTAGGAGATACAAGCTAATTTTTTTCGATGCATTATTTCTTCTCATAAAGTGTTTCCAATATGTACTTATTTGTCTTTACTCTGCAAAATTGTATTTCCTTATAACGTGGTATTCTTACATATTCTTTCAAGAGAAAACGCTCCTGTGCCTTCTCTTTTGAGGCTCCACGCTTACACATACACGCAACACCAAAGCTTTTCAAGTTACAACATGTTGTTTAGGAAAAAGAAGATGATTTCTCATGATGCGGGATTTCCTTAAAACATGGTTTTCTGACAAATTTTTATGAAAGAAAATTCTCCTGTGGGTTCTCTTTTGAGGCTACATGTTTAAATGAACACGCCACACCAAATATTTTAGAGTTACAACGTGTTGTTTAAGAGATACAAGCTAATTTTGTACGATGCGTTAATTCTTCTCCTAAAGTGTTTCCAATATGTACTTATTTGTCGTTACTCTGCAAAATTGTAGTTCCTTATAACGTGGTGTTCTTACATATTCTTTTGAGAGAAAACTCTCCTGTGCCTTCTCTTTTGAGGCTCCACGCTTACACATACACGCAACACCAAAGCTTTTCGAGTTACAACATGTTGTTTAGGAAAAAGAAGATGATTTCGCACGATGCGGGTTTTCCTTAAAACGTGGTTTTCTGAAAAATTTTGACGAAAGAAAATTCTCCTGTGTGTTCTCTTTTGAGGCTACATGTTTAGATGTACACGCCACACCAAATCTTTTCGAGTTACAACGTGTTGTTTAGGAGATACAAGCTAATTTTGTAAGATGTGTTAATTCTTCTCATAAAGTGTTTCCAATACGTACGTTTTAGTCTTTACTCTGCAACACTGTATTTCCTTATAACGTGGTAATCTTACATATTCTTTCGAGAGAAAACTATCCTGTGCGTTCCCTTTTGAGGCTACACACTTAGACATACAGGCAACACCAAAGCTTTTCGAGTTAGAACGTGTTGTTTATGAAAAACAAGATAATTTCGCACGATGCGGGACTTCCTTAAAACGTGGTGTTCTGACAAATTTTGACGAAAGAAAATTCTCCTGTGGGTTCTCTTTTGAGGCTACACGTTTAGACGTGCACGCCACCCCAAATCCTTTCGAGTTACCACGTGTTGTTTAGGAGGTACAAGCTAATTTTTTACGATGCGTTATTTCTTCTCTTAAAGTGTTTCCAATACGTACATATTTGTCTTTACTCTGCAACACTCTATTTCCTTATAACGTTGTATTCTTACATGTTCTTTCGAGAGAAAACTCTCCTGTGCATTCTCTTTAGAGGCTACATGCTTAGACATACACGCAACACCAAAGCTTTCCGAGTTTCAACGTGTTGTTTAGGAAATCAAGATAATGTTGCACGATGCGGGATTTCCTTAAAACGTGGTTTTCTGACAAATATTGACGAAAGAAACTTCTTCTGTGGGTTCTCTTTTGAGGCTACACGTTTAGACGTACGAGCCACACCAAATCTTTTCAAGTTACAACGTGTTGTTTAGGAGATACAAGCAAATTTTTTACGATGCGTTATTTCTTCTTGTAAAGTGTTTCCAATACGTACTTATTTGTCTTTACTCTGCAA
Organism: Apodemus sylvaticus; assembly: GCF_947179515.1. Lineage (NCBI taxonomy): Eukaryota > Metazoa > Chordata > Mammalia > Rodentia > Muridae > Apodemus > Apodemus sylvaticus. Next base: position 802,132 of record NW_026263017.1, read on the forward strand.
CACTGTATTTCCTTATAACGTGGTATTCTTACCTATTCTTTCGAGGGAAAACTCTCCTGTGTGTTCTCTTTTCAGGCTACACGCTCAGACATACACGCAACACCAAAGCTTTTCGAGTTACAGCGTGTTGTTTAGGAAAAACAAGATAATTTCGCACGATGCGAGATTTCCTTAAAACGTGGTTTCTGACAAATTTTGATGAATGAAAATTCTCCTGTGGGTTCTCTTTTGAGGCTACACGTTTAGACGTACACGTCACACCAAATCTTTTAGAGTTACAACATGTTGTTTAGGAGATACAAGCTAATTTTGTACGATGCATTAATTCCTCTGGTAAAGTGTTTCCAATACTTATGTATTTGTCTTTACTCTGCAACACTCTATTTCCTTATAACGTTGTATTCTTACATATTCGTTCGAGAGAAAACTCTCCTGTGCGTTCGCTTTAGAGGCTACAGGCTTAAACATACACGCAACACCTAAGCTTTTCGAGTTACAACGTGCTGTTTAGGAAAAAGTAGATAATTTTGCATGATGCGGGATTTCCATAAAACGTTGTTTTCTGACAAATTTTGAAGAAAGAAAGTCCTCCTGTGGGCACTCTTTTGAGGCTGCACGTGTAGACATACGAGCCACACCAAATCTTTTCGAGTTACAACGTGTTGCTTAGGAAATACAAGCAAATTTTGTACGAAGCATTATTTCTTCTCGTAAAGTGTTTCCAATACGTACTTATTTGTCTTTACTCTGCAACACTGTATTTCCTTATAACGTGGTATTCTTACATATTCTTTCGAGGGAAAACTCTCCTGTGCGTACTCTTTTGAGGCTACATGCTTAGACAAACACGCAACGCCAAAGTTTTCGAGTTACAACGTGTTGTTTAGGAAAAACAAGATAATTTCGCACGATGCGAGATTTCCATAAAACGTGGTTTATTGAAAAATTTTGACTAAAGTAAGTTCTCCTGTAGTTTCTCTTTTGAGGCTACACGTGTAGAGGTATGAGCCACACCAAATATTTTCGAGTTACAACATTTTGTTTAGGAGATACAAGCTAATTTTGTACGATGCGTTATTTCTTCTCTTAAAGTGTTTCCAATACGTACGTATTTGTCTTTACTCTGCAACACTGTATTTCCTTATAAAGTGGTATTCTTACATATTCTTTCAAGAGAAATTTCTCCTATGCGTTCTCTTTTGAGGCTACATGCTTAGACATAAACGCAACCCCAAAGCTTTTCGAGTTACAACGTGTTGTTTAGGAAAAACAAGATAATTTCCCACGATGCGAGATTTCTTTAAAACGTGGTTTCTGACAAATTTGATGAAAGAAAATTCTCCTGTGGGTTCTCTTTTGAGGCTACACGTTTAGACATACACGTCACACCAAATCTTTTCGAGTTACAACGTGTTGTTTAGGAGATACAAGTAAATTTTTTACGATGCGTTATTTCTTCTCCTAAAGTGTTTCCAATATGTACTTATTTGTCTTTACTCTGCAAAATTGTATTTCCTTATAACGTGGTATTCTTACATATTCTTTCGAGAGAAAACTCTCCTGTGCCTTCTCTTTTGAGGCTCCATGCTTACACATACACGCAACACCAAAGCTTTTCGAGTTACAACATGTTGTTTAGGAAAAAGAAGATGATTTCGCACGATGCAGGATTTACTTAAAACGTGGTTTTCTGAAAAATTTTGACGAAAGAAAATTCTCCTGTGGGTTCTCTTTTGAGGCTACAGGTTTAGAAGTACACGCCACGCCAAATCTTTTCGAGTTACAACGTGTTGTTTAGGAGATACAAGCTAATTTTGGACGTTGCCTTAATTCTTCTCGTAAAGTGTTTCCAATACGTACGTATTTGTCTTTACTCTGCAACACTGTATTTCCTTATAACGTGGTATTCTTACATATTCTTTCGAGAGAAAACTATCCTTTGCATTCCCTTTTGAGGTTACACACTTAGACATACAGGCAACACCAAAGCTTTTCGAATTACAACGTGTTGTTTATGAAAAACAAGATAATTTCGCACATTGCGGGATTTCCTTAAACCCTTGTGTTCTGACAAATTTTGACGAAAGAAAATTCTCCTGTGGGTTCTCTTTTGATGCTACACGTTTAGACATGCACTCCACACCAAATCCTTTCGAGTTACCACGTGTTGTTTAGAAGATACAAGCTAATTTTGTACGATGTGTTATTTCTTCTCGTAAAGTGTTTCCAATACGTACGTATTTGTCTTTGTCTGCAACACTGTATTTCCTTATAACGTGGTATTCTTACATATTCTTTCGAGCGAAAACTCTCCTGTGAGTTCTCTTTTGAGGCTACACGTTTAGACATACACACAACACCAAAGCTTTTCGAGTTACAACGTGTTGTTTAGGAAAAACTAGATAATTTCGCATGATGCGAGATTTCCATACACGTGGTTTTCTGAAAAATTTGACGAAAGAAAGTTCTCCTGTGGGTTCTTATTTGATGCGACACTTGTAGAGGTACGGGCCACACCAAATCTTTTCGAGTTACAAAGTGTTGTTTAGGAGATACAAGCTAATTTTTTATGATGCGTTATTTCTTCTCTTAAAGTTTTTCCAATACGTAAGTAATTGTCTTTACTCTACAACACTGTATTTCCTTATAACGTGGTATTCCTACATATTCTTTCGAAAGAAAACTCTCCTGTGCGTTCTCTTTTGAGGCTACACGCTTAGACATACACGCAACCCCAAAGCTTTTCGATTCACAACGTGTTGTTTAGGAAAAACAAGATAATTTCGCACGATGCGAGATTTCCGTAAACGTGGTTTCTGACAAATTTTGATGAAAGAAAATTCTCCTGTGGGTTCTCTTTTGAGGATACACGTTTAGACGTACACGTCACACCAAATATTTTCGAGTTACAACGTGTTGTTTAGGAGATACAAGCTAATTTTTTACGATGCATTATTTCTTCTCGTAAAGTGTTTCCAATATGTACTTATTTATCTTTACTCTGCAAAATTGTATATCCTTTTAAGGTGGTATTCTTACATATTCTTTAGAGAGAAAACTCTCCTGTGCCTTCTCTTTTGAGGCTCCACGCTTACACATACACGCAATACCAAAGCTTTTCGAGTTACAACATGTTGTTTAGGAAAAAGAAGATGATTTTGCATGATGCGGGATATCCTTAAAATTTTCTGAAAAATTTTGACGAAAGAAAATTCTCCTGTGGGTTCTCTTTTGATGCTACATGTTTAGACGTACACGCCACACCAAATCTGTTCGAGTTACAACGTGTTGTTTAGGAGATACAAGCTACTTTTTTACAATGCGTTAATTCTTCTCATAAAGTGTTTCCAAGTAGTACGTGTTTGTCTTTACTCTCAACATTGTATTTCCTTATAACGTGGTCTTCTTACATATTCTTTCGATAGAAAACTGTCCTGTGCGTTCCCTTTTGTGGCTACACACTGAGATATACAGGCAACACCAAAGCTATTCAAGTTACAACATGTAGTTTAGGAAAAAGAAGATGATTTCGCAAGATGCGGGATTTCCTTAAAACGTGGTTTTCTGAAAAATTTTGACGAAAGAAAATTCTCCTGTGGGTTCTCTTTTGAGGCTGCACGTTTAGACGTACACGCCACACGAAATCCCTTTGAGTCACAACGTGTTGTTTAGGAGATACAAGCTAATTTTGTAGATGCGTTATTTCTTCTCGTTAAGTGTTTCCAATACGTACATATTTGTCTTTACTCTGCAACACTGTATTTCCATATATCGTGGTTTTCTTACATATTCTTTCGAGAGAAACCTCTCCTGTGCATTCTCTTTTGAGGCTACATGCTTAGACATACACGCAACACCAAAGCTTGTCGAGTTACAACGTGTTGTTTTGGAAAAACAAAATAATTTCGCACGATGCGGGATTTCCTTAAAACGTGGTTGTCTGACAAATTTTGACGAAAGAAAATTCTCCTGTGGGTTCCCTTTTGAGGCTACATGTTTAGACGTACACGCCACACCAAATCTTTTCGAGTTACAACGTGTTGTTTAGGAGATACAAGCTAATTTTGTACGATACATTATTTCTTCTCGTAAAGTGTTTCCAATAAGTACCTATTTGTCTTTACTCTGCAACAGTGTATTTCCTTATAACGTGGTATTCTTACATATTCTTTCGAGAGAAAACTCTTCTGTGCGTTCTCTTCTGAGGCTACACGCGTAGACATACACGCAACACAAAAGCTTTTTGAGTTACAACGTGTTGTTTAGGAAAAACAAGATAATTTTGCACGATGCGGGATTTCCTTAAAAGGTGGTTTTCTGACAAATTTTGACGAAAGAAAATTCTCCTGTGGGTTCTCTTTTGAGGCTACACGTTTAGATGTAAACACCACACCAAATCTTTTCGAGTTACAACGTGTTGTTTAGGAGGTACAAGCTAATTTTTTACCATGAGTTTTTTCCTCTCGTAAAGTGTTTCCATACGTACATATTTGTCTTTACTCTGCAACACTGTATTTCCATATAACGTGGTATTCTTATATATTCTTTCGAGAGAAAACTCTCCTGTGCGTTCTCTTTTGAGGCTACACGCTTAGACATACACGCAACACCAAAACTTTTCGAGGTACAAGGTGTTGTTTAGGAAAAACAAGATAATTTTGCACGATGCGGGATTTCCATAAAACGTGGTTTTCTGGAAAATTTTGACGAAAGAAAATTCTCCTGTGGGTTCACTTTTGAGGCTACACGTTTAGATGTAAACGCCACAACAAATCTTTTCGAGTTACAACGTGTTGTTTAGGAGATACAAGCTAATGTTTTACCATGCGAGAAGAAATACCGAATGTTGCAGAGTAAAGACAAATACATAAGTATTGGAAACACTTTATGAGAAGAAATAATGCATCGTACAAAATTAGCTTGTATCTCCTAAACAACACGTTGTAACTCGAAAAGAATTGGTGTGGCATGTATGTCTAAAGGTGTAGCCTCAGAAGAGATCCCATAGGAGAATTTTCTTTCATCAAAATTTTTCAGAAAATCACGTTTTCAGGAAATCCCGCATCGTGCGAAATTATCTTGTTTTTCCTAAACAACACGTTGTAACTCGAAGAGCTTTGGTGTTGCATGTATGTCTTAGTGTGTAGCCTCAAAAGGGAACACACAGGATAGTTTTCTCTCTAAAGAATATGTAAGAATACCACGAATAAGGAAATACAGTGTTGCAGAGTAAAGACAAATACGTACGTATAGGAAACACTTTACTAGAAGAATTAACGCGTCTTACAAAATTAGCGTGTATCTCCTTAACAACACGTTGTAACTCGAAAAGATTTGGTGTGGCATGTATAACTAAACGTGTAGCCTCAAATGAGAACCCACAGGAGAATTTTCTTTCGTCAAAATTTTTCAGAAAACCACGTTTTAAGGAAATCCCGCATCATGCCAAATCATCTTCTTTTTCCTAAACAACATGTTGTAACTCGAAAAGCTTTGGTGTTGCGTGTAGGTCTAAGCGTGGAACCTCAAAAGAGAAGGCACAGGAGAGTTTTCTCTCGAAAGAACACGTAAGAATTCAACGTTATAAGGAAATACAGTGTTGAAGAGTAAAGACAAATACATATGTATTAGAAACACTTTGCAAGAAGAAATAACGCATCGTACAAAATTAGCTTGTATCTCCTAAACAACACGTGGTAACTCGAAAGGATTTGGTGTGACGTGTACGTCTAAATGCGTAGCCTCAAAAGAGAACCCACAGGAGAATTTTCTTTCGTCAAAATTTGTCAGAAAACCACGATTTAAGGAAATCCTGCATCGTGCGAAGTTATCTTGTTTTTCATAAACAACACGTTGTAACTCGAAACGCTTTGGTGTTGCCTGTATGTCTAAGTGTGTAGCCTCAAAAGGGAATGCCCAGGATAGTTTTCTCTCGAAAGATTATGTAAGAATACCACGTTATAAGGAAATACAGTGTGGCAGAGTAAAGACAAATACCTACATATTGGAAACACTTTACGAGAAGAATTAGCGCATCATAAAAAATTAGCTTATATCTCCTAAACAACACGTTGTAATTCGAAAAGATTTGGTGTGGCGTGTACGTCTAAACGTGTAGCCTCAAAAGAGAACACACAGGAGAATTTTCTTTCGTTAAAATTTTTCAGAAAACCACGTATTTAGGAAATCCCGCATCGTGCAACATCATCTTCTTTTTCCTAAACAACATGTTGTAACTCGAAAAGCTTTAGTCTTGCGTGTATGTCTAAGCACGGAGCCTCAAAAGAGAAGGCACAGGAGAGTTTTCTCTCGAAAGAATATGTAAGAATACCACGTTATAAGGAAGTGCAATTTTGCAGAGTAAAGTCAAATAAGTACATATTGGAAACACTTTACGAGACGAAATAATGCATCATAAAAAATTAGCTTGTATCTCCTAAACAACACGTTGTAACTCGAAAAGATTTGGTGTGACGTGTACGTCTAAACGTGTAGCCTCAAAAGAGAACCGACAGGAGAATTTTCTTTCATCAAAATTTGTCAGAAACCACTTTCGTCAATATTTGTCAGAAAACCACGTTTTAAGGAAGTCCCACATCGTGCGAAATTATCTTGTTTTTCCTAAACAACATGTCGTAACTCGAAAAGCTTTGGTGTTGCGTGTATGTCTAAGCGTGTAGCCTCAAAAGAGAAGGCACAGGAGAGTTTTCTCTCGAAAGAATATGTAAGAATACCACGTTATAAGGAAATACAGTGTTGCAGTGTAAATACAAATACTTATGTATAGGAAACACTTTACGAGAAGAAATAAAGCATCGTACAAAATTAGCTTTTATCTCCTAAACAACACGTTGTAACTCGAAATATTTTGTGTGTCATGTACGTCTAAACGTGTAGCCTCAAAAGAGAAGGCACAGCAGAGTTTTCTCTCGAAAGAATATGTAAGAATACCACGTTTTAAGGAAATACAGAGTTGCAGAGTAAAGACAAATTTGTACGTATTGGCAACACCTTACGAGAAAAAATAATGCATCGTACAAAATTAGTCTGTATCTCCTAAACAACACGTTGTAACTGAAAAGGATTTGGTGTGGCGTGTACGTCTAAACGTGTAGCCTCAAAAGAGAACCAACAGGAGAATTTTCTTTGGTCAAAATTTTTCAGAAAACCACGTTTTAAGGAAATCCCGCATCTTGCGAAATTATCTTGTTTTTCCTAAACAACACGTTGTAACTCGAAAAGCTTTGGTGTTGCCTGTATGTCTAAGCGTGTAGCCTCAAGAGAGAAGGCACAGGAGAGTTTTTTCTCGAAAGAATATGTAAGAATACCACGTTTTAAGGAAATACAGTGTTGCAGAGTAAAGACAAATACATTCGTATTGGCAACACTTTACGAGAAGAAATAACGCATCGTACAAAATTAGTCTGTATCTACTAAACAACACGTTGTAACTCGAAAAGATTTGGTGTGGCGTGTACGTCTAAATGTGTAGCCTCAAAAGAGAACCCACAGCAGAATTTTCTTACATCAAAATTGGTCAGAAAACCACGTTTTAAGGAAATCCTGCATCTTGCGAAATTATCTTGTTTTTCCTAAACAACACGTTGTAACTCCAAAAGCTTTGGTGTTGCGTGTATGTCTAAGCGTGTAGCCTCAAAAGAGAAGGCACAGGAGAGTTTTCTCTCGAAAGAATATGTAAGAATACCACGTTATAAGGAAATACAGTGTAGCAGAGTAAAGACAAATACGTACGTATTGGAAACACTTTAGGAGAAGAAGTAATGCTTCGTGCAAAATTAGCTTGTATCTCCTAAACAACACGTTTAACTCGAAAAGATTTGGTGTCACCTGTATGTCTAAACGTGTAGCCTCGAAAGAGAACCCACAGGAGAACTTTCTTTCATCAAATTTTGCCAGAAAACCACATTTTAAAGAAATCCCACATCGTGCGAAATTATCTTGTTTTTCCTAAACAACATGTCGTAACTCGAAAAGCTTTGGTGTTGCGTGTATGTGTAAGCGTGTAGCCTCAAAAGAGAAGGCACAGGAGAATTTTCTCTCGAAAGAATATGTAAAAATACCACGTTATAAGGAAAGACAGTGTTGCAGAGTAAAGACAAATACTTATGTATAGGAAACACTTTACGAGAAGAAATAACGCATCGTACAAAATTAGCTTTTATCTCCTAAACAACACGTTGTAACTCGAAATATTTTGTGTGGCGTGTACATCTAAACGTGTAGCCTCAAAAGAGAAGGCACAGGAGAGTTTTCTCTCGAAAGAATATGTAAGAATACCACGTTTTAAGGAAATACAGAGTTGCAGAGTAAATATAAATATGTACGTATTGGCAACACCTTACGAGAAAAAATAAGGCATCGTACAAAATTAGTCTGTATCTCCTAAACAATATGTTGTAACTGAAAAAGATTTGGTGTGGCGTGTACGTCTAAACATGTAGCCTCAAAAGAGAACCCACAGGCGAATTTTCTTTCGTAAAAATTTTTCAGAAAACCACGTTTTAAGGAAATCCCGCATCTTGCGAAATTATCTTGTTTTTCCTAAACAACACGTTGTAACTCGAAAAGCTTTGGTGTTGCGTGTATGTCTAAGCGTGTAGCCTCAAAAGAGAAGGCACAGGAGAGTTTTTTCTCGAAAGAATATGTAAGAATACCACGTTTTAAGGAAATATCGTGTTGCAGAATAAAGACAAATACATATGTATTGGCAACACTTTACGAGAAGAAATGACGCATCGTACAAAATTAGTCTGTATCTCTGAAACAAAACGTTGTAACTCGAAAAGATTTGGTGTGGCGTGTACGTCTAAACGTGTAGCCTCAAAAGAGAACCCACAGGAGAATTTTCTTAGGTCAAAATTTGTCAGAAAACCACGTTTTATGGAAATCCCGCATCTTGCGAAATTATCTTGTTTTTCCTAAACAACACGTTATAACTCGAAAAGCTTTGGTGTTGCGTGTACGTCTAAGCGTGTAGCCTCAAAAGGGAATGCACAGGAGAGTTTTCTCTCGAAAGAATATGTAAGAATACCACGTTATAAGGAAATACAGTGTTGCTGAGTAAAGACAATTACGTAGGTATTGGAAATACTTTACGAGAAGAAATAACTCTTTGTGCAAAATTAGCTTGTATCCCCTAAACAACACGTTGTAACTCGAAATGATTTGGTGTGGCGTGTACATCTAAACGTGAGGCCTCAAAAGAGAACCCACGGGATAATTTTCTCTTGTCAAAATTTGTCAGAAAACCACGTTTTATGGAAATCCCTCATCGTGCGAAATTATCTAGTTTTTCATAAACAACACGTTATAACTCGAAAAGCTTTGGTGTTGTGTGTATGTCTAAGCCTATAGCCTCAAAAGAGAATGCACAGGAGAGTTTTCTCTCGAAAGAATATGTTAAAATACCACGTTATAAGGAAATACAGAGTTGCAGAGTAAAGACAAATATGTATGTATTGGAAACACTTTACGAGAAGAAATAACGCATTGTACAAAATTAGCTTGTATCTCCTAAACAACACGTTGTAACTCGAAAGGATTTGGTGTGGCCTGTACGTCTAAATGTGTAGCCTCAAAAGAGAACCCACAGGATAATTTTCTTTCGGTAAATTTTTCAGAAAACCACATTTTATGGAAATCCCGCATCGTGCGAAATTATCTTGTTTTTCCTAAACAACATATTGTAACTCGAAAATCTTTGGTTTGCGTGTATGTCTAAGGGTGTAGCCTCAAAAGAGAAGGCACAGGAGAGTTTTCTCTCGAAAGAATATGTAAGAATACCACGTTATAAGGAAATACAGTGTTGAAGAGTAAAGACAAATACGTACATATTGGAAACACTTTACGAGAAGAAATAAGGCATCGTACAAAATTAGCTTGTATCTCCTAATCAACACGTTGTAACTCGAACTGATTTGGTGTGCTGTTTACATCTAAACGTGTAGCCTCCAAAGAGAACCCACAGGAGAATTTTGTTTCGTCAAAATTTGTCAGAAAACCACGTTTTAAGGAAATACCGCATCGTGCGAAATTACCTTGTTTTTCCTAAACAACACGTTGTATCTCGAAAAGCTTTGGTGTTGTGTGTAGGTCTAAGCGTGTAGCCTCAAAAGAGAACGCAGAGGAGAGTTTTCTCTCGAAAGAATATGTAAGAATACCACGTTATAAGTAAATACAGTGTTGCAGAGTAAAGATAAATAGGTACGTATTTTAAATACTTTATGAGAAGAATTAATGCATGGTACAAAATTAGCTTGTATCTCCTAAACAACTCCTTGTAACTCGAAAGAATTTGGTGTGGCTCGTACATATACATGTGTAACCTCAAAAGAGAACCCACAGGAGAACTTTCTTTCGTCAAAATTTGTCCAAAAACCACGTTTTAGGGAAATCTCTCATCGTGCAAAATTATCTTGTTTTTCCTAAACAACACGTTGTAACTCAAAAAGCTTTGGTGTTGCGTGTATGTCTGAGCTTGTAGCCTCTAAAGAGAACGCACAGGAGAGTTTTCTCTCGAAAGAACATGTAAGAATACAACGTTATAAGGAAATACAGTGTTGCAGAGTAAAGACAAATACGTACGTATTGGAAACACTTTACGAGAAAAAATAACGCATCGTAAAAAATTAGCTTGTATCTCCTAAACAACACGTGGTAACTCGAAAGGATTTGGTGTGGCGTGTACATCTAAACGTGTAGCCTCAAAAGAGAACCCACAGGAGAATTTTCTTTCGTCAAAATTTGTCAGAAAACCACGTTTTATGGAAATCTCGCATCGTGCAAAATTATCTTGTTTTTCTAAAACAACACGTTGTAACTCGAAAAGCTTTGGTGTTGCGTGTATGTCTAAGCGTGTAGCCTCGAAAGAGAACACACAGGAGAGTTTTCTCTCGAAAGAACATGTAAGAATACAACGGTATAAGGAAATACAGTGTTGCAGAGTAAAGACAAATACTTACTTATTGGTAACACTTTACGAGATGAAATAACACATCATACAAAATTAGCTTGTATCTCCTAAACAACACGTGGTAACTCAAAAGGATTTGGTGTGGCATGTACCTCTAAACATGTAGCCTCAAAAGAGAACCCACAGGACAATTTTCTTTCATCAAAATTTGTCAGAAAACCACGTTTTAAGAAAATACCGCATCGTGCGAAATCATCTTGTTTTTCATAAACAACACGTTATACCTCGAAAAGCTTTGGTGTTGCCTTTATGTCTAAGTGTGTAGCCTCAAAAGGGAACGCACAGTATAGTTTTCTCTCGAAAGAATGTGTAAGAATACCACGTTATAAGGAAATACAGTGTTGAAGAGTAAAGACAAATACGTACATATTGGAAACACTTTATGAGAAGAATTAACGCATCATACAAAATTAGCTTGTATCTCCTAAACAATACGTTGTATCTCGGAAAGATTTGGTGTGGCGTGTACGTCTAAACATGTAGCCTCAAAAGAGAACCCACAGCAGAATTTTCTTTCGTCAAAATTTGTCAGAAAACCACGTTTTAAGGAAATCCCGCATCGTGGGAAATCATCTTCTTTTTCCTAAACAACATGTTGTAACTCGAAAAGCTTTGGTGTTGCGTGTATGTGTAAGCGTGGAGCCTCAAAAGAGAAGGCACAGGAGAGTTTTCTCTCGAAAGAATATGTAAGAATACCACGTTTTTAGGAAATACAATTTTGCAGAGTAAAGACAAATAAGTACATATTGGAAACACTTTAGGTGAAGAAATAACGCATCATACAAAATTAGCTTGTATCTCCTAAACAACACGTTGTAAATCGAAAAGAGTTGGTGTGACGTGTATGTCTAAACGTGTACCCTCAAAAGAGAACCGACAGGAGAATTTTCTTTCATCAAAATTTGTCAGAAACCACGTTTTAAGGAAATCTCGCATCGTGCGAAATTATCTTGTTTTTCCTTAAAAACACGTTGTAACTCGAAAAGCTTTGGTGTTGCATGTATGTCTAAGCTTGTAGCCTCACAAGAGAACGCACAGGAGAGTTTTTTCTCGAAAGAATATGGAAGAATACCACGTTATAAGGAAATACAGTGTTGCAGAGTAAAGACAAATACGTACCTATTTGAAACACTTTATGAGAAGAAATAACGCATCGAACAAAATTAGCTTGTATCTCCTAAACAACACGTTGTAACTCGAAATGATTTGGTGTGGCTCGTTCTTCTACACGTGTAGCCTCAAAAGAGAACCCACAGGAGAACTTTCTTTCTTCAAAATTTTTCAGAAAACCACGTTTTATGGAAATCTCGCATCGTGCGAAATTATCTTGTTTTTCCTAAACAACACTTTGTAACTCGAAAAGCTTTGGCGTTGCGTGTTTGTCTAAGCGTGTAGCCTCAAAAGAGAATGCACAGGAGAGTTTTCCCTCGAAAGAATATGTAAGAATACCACGTTATAAGGAAATACAGTGTTGTAGAGTAAAGACAAATAAGTACGTATTGGAAACACTTACTGAGAAGAAATAACGCATAGTACAAAATTTGCTTCTATCTCCTAAACAACACGTTGTAACTTGAAAAGATTTGGTGTGGCTTGTACGTATGCACGTGTAACCTCAAAAGAGAACCCACAGGAGAACTTTCTTTCGTCAAAATTGTCAGAAAACCACGTTTTAAGGAAATCCCGCATCGTGCAAAATTATCTTGTTTTTCCTAAACAACAAGTTGTAACTCAAAAAGCTTTGGTGTTGCGTGTATGTCTAAGCGTGTAGCCTCTAAAGAGAACACACAGGAGAGTTTTCTCTCGAAAGAACATGTAAGAATACAACGTTATAAGGAAATACAGTGTTGCAGAGTACAGGCAAATAAATACGTATTGGAAACACTTTACCAGAAGAAATAACGCATCATATAAATTAGATTGTATCTCCTAAACAACATGTGGTAACTCAAAAGGATTTGGTGTGGCGTGTACGTCTAAACGTGTAGCCTTAAAAGAGAACCAACAGGAGATTTTTCTTTCATCAAAATTTGTTAGAAACCACGTTTTAAGGAAATCCCGCATAGTGCGAAATTACCTTCTTTTTCCTAAACAACACGTTGTAACTTGAAAAGCTTTGGTGTTGCGTGTATGTCTAAGCGTGTAAGCGCAAAAGAGAATGCACAGGAGAGTTTTCTCTCGAAATAATATGTAAGAATACCACGTTATAAGGAAATACAGTGTTGCAGAGTAAAGACAACTACGTACGTATTGGAAACTCTTTATGAGAAGAAATAACCCATTGTACAAAAATAGCTTGTATCTCCTAAACAAAATATTGTAACTCGAAAAGATTTTGTGTGGCTCGTACTTCTACATGTGAGACTCAAAAGAGAACCCACAGGAAAACGTTCTTTCTCAAGATATTTCAGAAAACCACGTTTTAAGGAAATCTCGCATTGTGCGAAATTATCTTGTTTTTCCTAAACAACACGTTGTAACTCGAAAAGCTTTGGCGTCGTGTGTTTGTCTAAGCGTGTAGCCTCAAAGGAGAACACACAGGAGAGTTTTCCCTCGAAAGAATATGTAAGAATTCCATGTTATAAGGAAATACAGTGTTGCAGAGTAAAGACAAATAAGTACTTATTGGGAACACTTTACGAGAAGAAATAACGCATCTTACAAAATTTGCTTGTATCTCCTAAACAACACGTTCTAACTTGAAAAGATTTGGTGTGGCTCGTACGTCTACACGTGTAGCCTCAAAAGAGAACCCACAGAAGAACTTTCTTTCGTCAAAGTTGTCAGAAAACAACGTTTTAAGGAAATCCCACATCGTGCAAAATTATCTTGTTTTTCCTAAACAACACGTTGTAACTCAAAAAGCTTTGGTGTTGCGTGTATGTCTAAGCATGTAGCCTCTAAAGAGAACGCACAGGAGAGTTTTCTCTCGAAAGAACATGTAAGAATAAAACATTATAAAGAAATACAGTGTTGCAGAGTAAAGACAAATATGTACGTATTGGAAAGACTTTACGAGAAGAAATAACGCATCGTACAAAATTAGCTTGTATCTCCTAAACAACACGTGGTAACTCGAAAGGATTTGGTGTGGTGTGTACTTCTAAACGTGTATCCTCAAAAGAGAACCCACAGGAGAATTTTCTTTCTTCAAAATTTGTCAGAAAACCACGTTTTAATGAAATCCTGCATCGTGCGAAATTATCTTGTTTTTCCTAAACAACACGTTGTAACTCGAAAAGCTTTGGAGTTGCCTGTATGTCTAAGTGTGTAGCCTCAAAAGGGAACGCACAGGATAGTTTTCTCTCGAAATAATATGTAAGAATATCACGTTATAAGGAAATAGAATGTTGCAGAGTAAAGACAAATATGTACGTATTGGAAACACTTTAGGAGAAGAATTAACACATTGTACAAAATTAGCTTGTATCTCCTAAACAACATGTTGTAACTTGAAAAGATTTGGTGTGGCATGTACGCCTAAACGTGTAACCTCAAAAGAGAACCCACAGGAGAATTTTCTTTTGTCAAAATTTGTCAGAAAACCACGTTTTAAGTAAATCGCGCATCGTGGGAAATCATTTTCTTTTTCCTAAACAACATGTTGTAACTCGAAAAGCTTTGGTGTTGCGTGTATGTGTAAGCGTGGAGCCTCAAAAGAGAAGGCACAGGAGAGTTTTCTCTCGAAAGAATATGTAAGAATACCATGTTATAAGGAAATACAATTTTGCAGAGTAAAGACAAATAAGTACATATTGGAAACACTTTATGAGAAGAAATAACGCATCGAACAAAATTAGCTGTCTTTACTCTGCAACACTGTATTTCCTTATAACGTGGTATTCTTACATATTCTTTGGAGAGAAAACTCTCCGGTGCCTTCTCTTTTGAGTCTACACACTTAGACATACACGCAACACGAAAGCTTTTCGAGTTACAACGTGTTGTTTAGGAAAAACAAGATAATTTCGCACGATGCGGGATTTCCTTAAAACGTGATTTTCTGAAAAATTTTGACAAAAGAAAATTCTCCTTTGGGTTCTCTTTTGATGCTACACGTTAAGACATACACGCCACAACAATTCTTTTCGAGTTACAACGTGTAGTTTTGGAGATACAAGCTAATTTTGTACGATGCGTTATTTCTTCTAGTAAAGTGTTTCCAATAAGTACGTATTTGTCTTTACTCTGCAAAACTGTATTTCGTTATAACATGGTATTCTTACATATTCTTTCGAGAGAAAACTCTCCTCTGCCTTCTCTTTTGAGGCTACACATTTAGACATACACGCAACATGAAAGCTTTTCGACTTACAACGTGTTGTTTAGGAAAAACAAGATAATTTCGCACGATGCGGGATTTCCTTAAAACGTGATTTTCTGAAAAATTTTGACGAAAGAAAATTCTCCTTTCGGTTCTCTTTTGAGGCTACACGTTTAGACGTTCACGCCACACCAATTCTTTTCGAGTTACAACGTGTAGTTTTGGAGATACAAGCTAATATTGTATGATGCATTATTTCTTCTCGTAAAGTGTTTCCAATACGTACATATATGTCTTTACTCTGCAAAATTGTATTTCCTTATAACGTGGTATTCTTACATATTCTTTCGAGAGAAATCTCTCCTGTGCCTTCTGTTTTGAGGCTACACACTTAGACATACACGCAACACGAAAGCTTTTCGAGTTACAACGTGTTGTTTAGGAAAAACAAGATAATTTCGCATGATGCGGATTTCCTTAAAACGTGAGTTTCTGAAAAATTTTGACGAAAGAAAATTCTCCTTTGGGTTCTCTTAAAATTCTCCTTTGGGTTCTCTTTTGAGGCTACACGTTTAGACGTGCACGCCACACCAAATCTTTTCGAATTACAACGTGTTGTTTAGGGCATACAAGCTAATTTTGCAAGATGCATTATTTCTCTCATAAAGTGCTTCCAATATGTACGTATTTGTCTTTACTCTGCCACACTGTATTTCCTTATAACGTGGTATTCTTACATATTCTTTTGAGAGAAAACTCTCCTGTGCGTTCTCTTTGGGGCTACACGCTTAGACATACACGCAACACCAAAGCTTTTCGAGTTAAAACGTGTTGTTTAAGAAGAACAAGATAATTTCTCACGATGCGGGATTTCCTTAAATCGTGGTTTTCTTAAAAATTTTGACGAAAGAAAATTGTCCTGTCGGTTCTCTTTTGAGGCTACAAGTTTAGACGTACATGCCACACCAAATCTTTTCGAGTTACAACGTGTTGTTTAGGAGATACAAGCTAATTTTGTACGATGCTTTATTTCATCTCTTAAAGTTCATGGGTTTCCAATACATACATATTTGTCTTTACTCTGCAACACTGTATTTCCTTATAACGTGGTATTCTTACATATTCTTTCGAGAGAAAACTCTCCTGTGTGTCCTCTTTTGAGGCTACATGCTTAGACATACACGCAACACCAAAGCTTTTCGCGTTACAACGTGTTGTTTAGGAAAAACAAGATAATTTCGCACGATGAGGGATTTCCTCAATACGTGGTTTTCTGACAAATTTTGACCAAAGAAAATTCTCCTATGGGTTCTCTTTTGAGACCATACGTTTAGACATACAGGCCACACCAAATCTTTTTAAGTTACAACGTGTTGTTTAGGAGATACAAGCTAATTTTGTACGATGCGTTATTTCTTCTTGTAAAGTTTTTCCAATAAGTAAGTATTTGTCTTTACTCTGCAACACTGTATTTCCTTATAACGTGGTATTCTTACATATTTTTTCGAGAGAAAACTCTTCTGTGCGTTCTCATTTGAGGCTACAGGCTTAGACATACACGCAACAGCAAAGCTTTTCGAGTTACAATGTGTTGTTTAGGAAGAACAAGATAATTTCTCACAATGCGGGATTTCCTTAAAACGTGGTTTTCTGACAAATGTTGACGTAAGAAAATTCTCCTGTGGGATCTCTTTTGAGGCTACACGTTCAGACGTACACACCACACTAAATCTTTTTGAGTTACCACGTGTTGTTTCGGAGATACAAGCTAATTTTGTACCATGCGTTATTTCTTCTCATAATGTGTTTCCAATACGTACGTATTTGTCATTACTCTGCAGCTATATATTTCCTTATAACATGGTATTCTTACATATTCTTTCGAGAGAAAACTCTCCTGTGCATTCTCTTTTGAGGCTACACGCTCAGACATACATGCAACACCAAAGCTTTTCTAGTTACAACGTGTTGTTTAGGAAAAACAAGATAATTTCGCACGATACGGGATTTCCTTAAAACGTGGTTTCTGACAAATTTTGACTAAAGAAAATTCTCCTGTGGGTTCTCTTTTGAAGGCTACACGTTTAGACGTACACGCCACACGAAATCTTTTCGAGTTACAACGTGTTGTTTAGGATATACAAGCTAATTTTGTACTATGTGTTATTTCTTCTCGTAAAGTTTAAGTGTTTCCAATAAGTATGTATTTGTCTTTACTCTGCAACACTGTATTTCCTTATAACGTGGTATTCCTACATATTCTTTCGGGAGAAAACTCTCCTGTGCATTCTCTTTTGAGGCTACACGCTTAGACATACACGCAACACCAAAGCTTTTCGAGTTACAACATGTTGTTTAGGAAAAACAAGATAATTTCGCACGATGCAGTATTTCCTTAAAACGTGGTTTTCTGACAAATTTTGACGAAAGAAATCTCTCCTGTGGGTTCTCTTTTGAGGCTACACGTTTAGACATACACGCCACATCAAATCTTTTCGAGTTACAGTGTGTTGTTTAGGAGATACAAGCTAATTTTGCATGATGCGTTATTTCTTCTCCTAAAGTTTTTCCAATAAGTACATATTTGTCAATACTCTGCAACACTGTATTTCCTTATAACGTGGTATTCTTACATATTCTTTTGAGAGAAAACTATCCCGTGCGTTCTCTTTGGAGGCTACACGCTTAGACATACACGCAACACCAAAGCTTTTCGAGTTACAACGTGTTGATTAGGAAAAACAAGATAATTTCGCACGATGCGGGATTTCCTTAAAATGTGGTTTTCTGACAAATTTTGACGTAAGAAAATTCTCCTGTGGGTTCTCTTTTGAGGCTACCCATTTAGACGTACACGCCACACCAAATCTTTTTGAGTTACCACGTGTTGTTTCGGAGATACAAGCTAATTTTGTACCATGCGTTATTTCTTCTCATAATGTGTTTCCAATACTTTCGTATTTGTCTTTACTCTGCAGCAATATATTTCCTTATAACATGGTATTCTTACATATTCTTTCGAGAGAAAACTCTCCTGTGCATTCTCTTTTGAGGCTACACACTTAGACATACACGCAACACCAAAGCTTTTCTAGATACAACGTGTTGTTTAGGAAAAACAAGATAATTTCTCACGATGCGGGATTTCCTTAAAACGTGGTTTTCTGACAAATTTTGACAAAAGAAAACTCTCCTGTGGGTTCTCTTTTGAGGCTACACGTTTAGACGTAGACACCACACCAAATCTTTTCGAGTTACAACGTGTTGTTTAGGACATACAAGCTAATTTTGCAAGATGCGTTATTTCTCTCATAAAGCGCTTCCAATATGTACATATTTGTCTTTACTCTGCCACACTGTATTTCCTTATAACGTGGTATTCTTACATATTCTTTTGAGAGAAAACTCTCCTGTGCGTTCTCTTTTGGGGCTACATGCTTAGACATACACCCAACACCAAAGCTTTTCGAGTTAAAACGTGTTGTTTAGGAAGAACAAGATAATTTCTCACGATGCGGTATTTCCTTAAAACGTGGTTTTCTGAAAAATTTTGACAAAAGAAAATTGTCCTGTGGGTTCTCTTTTGAGGCTACACGTTTAGACGTACAGGCCACACCAAATCTTTTCGAGTTACAATGTGTTGTTTAGGAGATACAAGCTAATTTTGTACGTTGCTTTATTTCATCTCGTAAAGTTTGTGGGTTTCCAATACATACGTATCTTTCTTTACTCAGCAATACTGTATTTTCTTACAACGTGGTATTCTTACATATTCTTTCGAGAGAAAACTCTCCTGTGCGTTCTCTTTGGAGGCTACACGCTTAGATATACACGCAACACCAAAGCTTTTCGACTTACAACGTGTTGTTTCGGAAAAACAAGATAATTTCGCACGATGCTGGATTTCCTTAAAACGTGGTTTTCTGAAAAATTTTGATGAAAGAAAATTCTCCTGTGGGTTTTCATTTGAGGCTACACGTTTAGACGTATATACCACACCAAATCTTTTCGAGTTACAACGTGTTGTTTAGGAGAAAAAAGCTAATTTTTTACGATGCTTTATATCTTCTTGTAAAGTTTAAGAGTTTCCAAAAGGTACGTATTTATCTTTAATTTGCCACAATGTATTTCCTTATAACGTGGTATTCTTACATACTCGTTCGAGAGAAATCTCTCCTGTGTGTTCTCTTTTGAGGCTACATGCTTAGACATACACGCAACAGCAAATATTTTCGAGTAACAATGTGTTGTTTAGGAAAACTAGATAGTTTCGCACGATGCAGGATTTCCTTAATAAGTGGTTTTCTGACAAATTTTGACGAAAGAAAATTCTCCTGTGGGTTCTCTTTTGAGGCTACACGTTTAGACGTACACGCCACACCAAATCTTTTCTAGTTACAACGTGTTGTTTAGGAGATACAAGCTAATTTTGTACGATGCGTTATTTGTTCTCGTAAAGTTTTTCCAATACCTATGTATTTGCCTTTAGTCTGCAACACTGTATTTCCTTATAACGTGGTATTCTTACATATTCTTTCGAGAGAAAACTCTCCTGTGCATCCTCTTTTGAGGCTACACGCTTAGACATATAAGCAACACCAAAGCTTTTCGAGTTACAACGTGTTTGTTAGGAAAAACTAGATAATTTCACACGATGAGGGATTTCCTTAATACGTGGTTTTCTGACAAATATTGACCAAAGAAAATTATCCTATGGGTTCTCTTTTGAGACTACACGTTTAGACGTACAGGCCACACCAAATCTTTTTAAGTTACAACGTGTTGTTTAGGAGACACAAGCTAATTTTGTACGATGCGTTATTTCTTCTCGTAAAGTTTTTCCAATAAGTATGTATTTGTCTTTACTCTGCAACACTGTATTTCCTTATAAGGTGGTATTCTTATATATTCTTTCGAGAGAAAACTCTCCTCTGCATACTCTTTTGGGGCTACATGCTTAGACAAACGCCCAACACCAAAGCTTTTCAAGTTAAAAGGTGTTGTTTAGGAAGAACAAGATAATTTCTCACGATGCGGGATTTCCTTAAAACGTGGTTTTCTGACAAATTTTGACGAAAGAAAATTGTCCTGTGGGCTCTCTTTTGAGGCTACATGTTTAGACATACAGGCCACACCAAATCTTTTTGAGTTACAAAGTGTTGTTTAGGAGATACAAGCTAATTTTGTACGATGCTTTATTTCATCTCGTAAAGTTTGTGGGTTTCCAATACATACGTATCTTTCTTTACTCTGCAACACTGTATTTCCTTACAACGTGGTATTCTTACATATTCTTTCGAGAGAAAACTCTCCTGTGCGTTCTCTTTGGAGGCTACACGCTTAGACATACACGCAACACCAAAGCTTTTCGACTTACAACGTGTTGTTTCGGAAAAACAAGATAATTTCGCACGATGCTGGATTTCCTTAAAACGTGGTTTTCTGAAAAATTTTGATGAAAGAAAATTCTCCTGTGGGTTTTCATTTGAGGCTACACGTTTAGACGTACATGCCACACCAAATCTTTTCGAGTTACAACGTGTTGTTTAGGAGATAAAAGCTAATTTTTTACGATGCTTTATATCTTCTTGTAAAGTTTAAGAGTTTCCAAAAGGTACGTATTTATCTTTAATTTGCCACAATGTATTTCCTTATAACGTGGTATTCTTACATACTCGTTCGAGAGAAATCTCTCCTGTGTGTTCTCTTTTGAGGCTACATGCTTAGACATACACGCAACAGCAAATATTTTCGAGTAACAATGTGTTGTTTAGGAAAACTAGATAGTTTCGCACGATGCAGGATTTCCTTAATAAGTGGTTTTCTGACAAATTTTGACGAAAGAAAATTCTCCTGTGGGTTCTCTTTTGAGGCTACACGTTTAGACGTACACGCCACACCAAATCTTTTCTAGTTACAACGTGTTGTTTAGGAGATACAAGCTAATTTTGTACGATGCGTTATTTGTTCTCGTAAAGTTTTTCCAATACGTATGTATTTG
Organism: Apodemus sylvaticus; assembly: GCF_947179515.1. NCBI lineage: Eukaryota > Metazoa > Chordata > Mammalia > Rodentia > Muridae > Apodemus > Apodemus sylvaticus. The sequence continues at coordinate 823,390 of NW_026263017.1, forward strand.
CCTTTAGTCTGCAACACTGTATTTCCTTATAACGTGGTATTCTTACATATTCTTTCGAGAGAAAACTCTCCTGTGCATCCTCTTTTGAGGCTACACGCTTAGACATACACGCAACACCAAAGCTTTTCGAGTTACAACGTGTTTGTTAGGAAAAACTAGATAATTTCACACGATGAGGGATTTCCTTAATACGTGGTTTTCTGACAAATATTGACCAAAGAAAATTATCCTATGGGTTCTCTTTTGAGACTACACGTTTAGACGTACAGGCCACACCAAATCTTTTTAAGTTACAACGTGTTGTTTAGGAGACACAAGCTAAATTTTTACGATGCGTTATTTCTTCTCGTAAAGTTTTTCCAATAAGTATGTATTTGTCTTTACTCTGCAACACTGTATTTCCTTATAAGGTGGTATTCTTATATATTCTTTCGAGAGAAAACTCTCCTCTGCATACTCTTTTGGGGCTACATGCTTTGACGTACGCCCAACACCAAAGCTTTTCAAGTTAAAACGTGTTGTTTAGGAAGAACAAGATAATTTCTCACGATGCGGGATTTCCTTAAAACGTGGTTTTCTGACAAATTTTGACGAAAGAAAATTGTCCTGTGGGCTCTCTTTTGAGGCTACACGTTTAGACGTACAGGCCACACCAAATCTTTTTGAGTTACAAAGTGTTGTTTAGGAGATACAAGCTAATTTTGTACGATGCTTTATTTCATCTCGTAAAGTTTGTGGGTTTCCAATACATACGTATCTTTCTTTACTCTGCAACACTGTATTTCCTTACAACGTGGTATTCTTACATATTCTTTCGAGAGAAAACTCTCCTGTGCGTTCTCTTTGGAGGCTACACGCTTAGACATACACGCAACACCAAAGCTTTTCGACTTACAATGTGTTGCTTAGGAAAAACAAGATAATTTCGCACGATGCTGGATTTCCTTAAAACGTGGTTTTCTGAAAAATTTTGACGAAAAAAAATTCTCCTGTGGGTTTTCATTTGAGGCTACACGTTTAGACGTACATGCCACACCAAATCTTTTCGAGTTACAACGTGTTGTTTAGGAGATAAAAGCTAATTTTTTACGATGCTTTATATCTTCTTGTAAAGTTTAAGAGTTTCCAAAAGGTACGTATTTATCTTTAATTTGCCACAATGTATTTCCTTATATCGTGGTATTCTTACATACTCGTTCGAGAGAAATCTCTCCTGTGCGTTCTCTTTTGAGGCTCCATGCTTAGACATACACGCAACAGCAAATATTTTCGAGTAACAATGTGTTGTTTAGGAAAACTAGATAGTTTCGCACGATGCAGGATTTCCTTAATAAGTGGTTTTCTGACAAATTTTTACGAAAGAAAATTCTCCTGTGGGTTCTCTTTTGAGGCTACACGTTTAGACGTACACGCCACACCAAATCTTTTCGAGTTACAACGTGTTGTTTAGGAGATACAAGCTAATTTTGTACGATGCGTTATTTGTTCTCGTAAAGTGTTTCCAATATGTATGTATTTGCCTTTAGTCTGCAACACTGTATTTCCTTATAACGTGGTATTCTTACATATTCTTTCGAGAGAAAACTCTCCTGTGCATCCTCTTTTGAGGCTACATGCTTAGACATACACGCAACTCCAAAGCTTTTCAAGTTACAACGTGTTGTTTAGGAAAAACAAGATAATTTCGCACGATGAGGGATTTCCTTAATACGTGGTTTTCTGACAAATATTGACCAAAGAAAATTATCCTATGGGTTCTCTTTTGAGACTACACGTTTAGACGTACTTGCCACACCAAATCTTTTTAAGTTACAACGTGTTGTTTAGGAGACACAAGTTAATTTTGTACGATGCGTTATTTCTTCTCGTAAAGTTTTTCCAATAAGTATGTAATTCTCTTTACTCTGCAACACTGTATTTCCTTATAAGGTGGTATTCTTACATATTCTTTCGAGAGAAAACTCTCCTCTGCATTCTCTTTTGGGGCTACATGCTTAGACATACACCCAACACCAAAGTTTTTCAAGTTAAAACGTGTTGTTTAGGAAGAACAAGATAATTTCTCACGATGCGGGATTTCCTTAAAACGTGGTTTTCTGACAAATTTTGACGAAAGAAAATTGTCCTGTGGGTTCTCTTTTGAGGCTACACGTTTAGAAGTACAGGCCACACCAAATCTTTTCGATTTACAACGTGTTGTTTAGGAAAAACAAGATAATTTCGCACTATGCGGTATTTCCTTAAAACGTGATATTCTGACAAATTTTATCGAAGGAAAACTCTCCTGTGGGTTCTCTTTTCTTCTCGTAAAGTGCTTCCAATACATACGTATTTGTCTTTACTCTGCCACACTGTATTTCCTTATAACGTGGTATTCTTACATATTCTTTCGAGAGAAAACTCTCCTGTGTGTTCTCTTTTGGGGCTACACACTTAGACATACACCCAACACCAAAGCTTTTCGAGTTAAAACGTGTTGTTTAGGAAGAACAAGATAATTTCTCACGAGGAGGGATTTTCTTAAAACGTGGTTTTCTGACGAATTTTGACGAAAGAAAATTGTCCTGTGGGTTCTCTTTTGAGGCTACACGTTTAGACGTACACGCCACACCAAATCTTTTTGAGTTACCACGTGTTTTTTAGGAGATACAAGCTAATTTTGTACGATGCTTTATTTCATCTCGTAAAGTTTATGGGTTTCCAATACATACGTATTTGTCTTTACTCTGCAACACTGTATTTCCTTATAACGTGGTATTCTTACAAATTCTATTGAGAAAAAACTCTCCTGTGCGTTCTCTTTTGAGGCTACATGCTTAGACATACACGCAACACCAAAGCCTTTCGAGTTACAACGTGTTGTTTAGGAAAAACAAGATAATTTTGCACGATAAAGGATTTCCGTAAACCGTGGTTTTCCGAAAAATTTTGACGAAAAAAATTCTCCTGTGGGTTCTCTTTTGAGGCTACACGTTTAGACGTACACGCCACATCACATCTTTTCGAGTTACAACGTGTTGTTTAGGAGATACAAGCTAATTTTGTACGATGCTTTATTGCATCTCGTAAAGTTTATGGGTTTCCAATACATATGTATTTGTCTTTACTTTGCAACACTGTATTTCCTTTTAACGTGGTATTCTTACAAATTCTATCGAGATACAACTCTCCTGTGTGGTCTCTTTTGAGGCTACATGCTTAGACATACACGCAACACCAAAGCTTTTCGAGTTACAACATGTTGTTTAGGAAAAACAAGATAATTTCGCACGATGCAGGATTTCCTTAAAACGTGGTTTTCTGAAAAATTTTGACGAAAGAAAATTCTCCTGTGGGTTCTCTTTTGAGGCTACACGTTTAGACGTACAGGCCACACCAAATCGTTTTAAGTTACAACGTGTTGTTTAGGAGATACAAGCTAATTTTGTACGATGCGTTATTTCTTCTCGTAAAGTTTTTCCAATACGTAAGTATTTGTCTTTACAACACTGTGTTTCCTAATAACGTGGTATTCTTACATATTCTTTCGAGAAAAAAACTCTCCTTTGCATTCTCTTTTGAGGCTACACGCTTAGACATACACGCAACAACAAAGCTTTTCGAGTTACAACGTGTTGTTTCGGAAAAACAAGATAATTTCGCACGATGCGGGATTTCCAGAAAACGTGGTTTTCTGACAAATTTTGACTAAAGAAAATTCTCCTGTGGGTTCTCTTTTGAGTTTACACGTTTAGATGTACACGCCACACCAAATATTTTTGAGTTACAATGTGTTGTTTAGGAGATATAAGCTAATTTTTTTACGGTGCGTTATTTCTTCTTCTAATGTTTAAGTGTTTCCAATATGTTTGTATTTGCCTTTATTCTGCAACACTGTATTTACTTATAACGTGGTATTCTTACATATTTTTTCGAGAGAAAACTCTCCTGTGCGTTCTCTTTGGAGGCTACACGCTTAGACATACACGCAACACCAAAGCTTTTCGAGTTACAACGTGTTGTTTAGGAAAAACAAGATAATTTCGCATGATGCGGGATTTCCTTAAAACTTGGTTTTCTGACAAATTTTGACGAAAGAAAATTCTCCTGTGGGTTCTCTTTTGAGGGTACATGTTTAGACGTACAAGCCACACCAAATCCTTTCGAGTTATATCGTGTTGTTTAGGAGATACAAGCTTATTTTGTACTATGTATTATTTCTACTCGTAAAGTTTAAGTGTTTCCAATAAGTATGTATTTGTCTTTACTCTGCAACACTGTATTTCCTTATAATGTGGTATTCCTACATAATCTTTTGGGAGAAAACTCTCCTGTGCGTTCTCTTTTGAGGCTACACTCTTAGATATACCCGCAACACCAAACCTTTTCGAGTTACATGTTGTTTAGGAAAAACAAGATAATTTCGCACGATGCAGGATTTCTTTAAAACGTGGGTTTTGACAAATTTTGATGAGAGAAAACCCTCCTGTTGGTTCTCTTTTGAGGCTACACGTTTAGACGTACACGCCACACCAAATCTTTTCGAGTTACAGCGTGTTGTTTAGGAGATACAAACTAATTTTGTATGATGCCTTATTTCTTCTCGTAAAGTTTAAGTGTTTCCAATAAGTACGTATTTGTCTTTACTCTGCAACACTGTATTTCCTTATGACGTGGTATTCTTACATATTCTTTCGAGAGAAAACTCTCCTGTGCATTCTCTTTTGAGGCTACACGATTAGACATACACGCAACACCAAAGCTTTTCGAGTTACAATGTGTTGTATAGGAAAAACAAGATAATTTCGCACGATGCGGGATTTCCTTAAAACGTGGTTTTCTGACAAATTTTGATGAAAGAAAATACTCCTGTGGGTTCTCTTTTGAGGCTACACGTTTAGACGTACACGCCACACCAAATCCTTTCGAGTTAAAACGTGTTGGTTAGGACATACAAGCTAATTTTTTAAGATGCGTTATTTCTTCTCGTAAAGTTTAAATGTGTCCAATACGTACGTAATTGCCTTTACTCTGCAACACTGTATTTCCTTATAACGTGGTAATCTTGCATATTCTTTCGAGAGAAAAACTCTCCTGTGCGTTCTCTTTAGAGGCTACATGCTTAGACATACACGCAACACCAAAGCATTTCGAATTACAACCTGTTGTTTAGGAAAAACAAGATAATTTCACACGATGCGGGATTTCCTTAAAACGTGGTTTTCTGAAAAATTTTGACGAAAGAAAATTCTCCTGTGGGTTCTCTTTTGAGGCTACATGTTTAGTTGTAAACGCCACACCAAATCTTTTCGAGTTACAACGTTTTGTTTAGGAGATACAAGCTAATTTTGTACGATGCGTTATTACCTCTCATAAAGTATTTCCAATACGTACTTATTTGTCTTTACTCTGCAGCAATGTATTTCCATATAACGTGGTATTCTTACATATTCTTTCGAGAGAAAACTCTCCTGTGCATTCTCTTTTGAGGCTACACGCTTAGACATACACACAACACCAAAGCTTTTCGAGTTACAACGTGTTGTTTAGGAAAAACAAGATAATTTCGCACGATACAGGATTTCCTTAAAACGTGGTTTTCTGGCAAATATTGATGAAAGAAAATTGTCCTGTGGTTCTCCTTTGAGGCTACACGTTAGACGTACACACCACACCAAATCTTTTCGAGTTATAACGTGTTGGTTAGGAGATACAAACTAATTTTGTATGATGCCTTATTTCTTCTCGTAAAGTTTAAGTGTTTCCAATAAGTATGTATTTGTCTTTACTCTGCGACACTGTATTTACTTATAACGTGGTATTCTTACATATTCTTTCGAGAGAAAACTCTCCTGTGCGTTCTCTTTTGAGGCTACACGATTAAACATACACGCAACACCAAAGCTTTTCGAATTACAATTTGTTGTTTAGGAAAAACAAGATAATTTCGCACGATGCGGGATTTCCTTAAAACGTGGTTTTCTGACAAATTTTGACGAAAGAAAATTCTCCTGTGGGTTCTCTTTTGAGGGTACACGTTTAGACGTATAAGCCACACCAAATCCTTTCGAGTTATATCGTGTTGTTTAGGAGATACAAGCTTATTTTGTACTATGTGTTATTTCTACTCATAAAGTTTAAGTGTTTCCAATAAGTATGTATTTGTCTTTACTCTGCAACACTGTATTTCCTTATAATGTGGTATTACTATATAATCTTTTGGGAGAAAACTCTCCTGTGCGTTCTCTTTTGAGGCTACATGCTTAGATATACCCGCAACACCAAACCTTTTCGTGTTACAACATGTTGTTTAGGAAAAACAAGATAATTTCGCACAATGCGGGATTTCTTTAAAACGTGGGTTTTGACAAATTTTGACGAAAGAAAACTCTCCTGTGGGTTCTCTTTTGAGGCTACACGTTTAGACGTACACGCCACACCAAATCTTTTCGAGTTACAGCGTGTTGTTTAGGAGATACAAACTAATTTTGTACGATGCCTTATTTCTTCTCATAAAGTTTAAGTGTTTCCAATAAGTACGTATTTGTCTTTACTCTGCAACACTGTATTTCCATATAACGTGGTATTCTTACATATTCTTTCGAGAGAAAACTCTCCTGTGCATTCTCTTTTGAGGCTACACGCGTAGACATACATGCAACACCAAAACTTTTCGAGTTACAATGTGTTGTTTAGGAAAAACAAAATAATTTCGCACGATGCGGGATTTCCTTAAAACGTGGTTTTCTGACAAATTTTGACGAAAGAAAATACTCCTGTGGGTTCTCTTTTGAGGCTACACGTTTAGACGTACACGCCACACCAAATCCTTTCGAGTTAAAACGTGTTGGTTAGGACATACAAGCTAATTTTTTAAGATGCATTATTTCTTCTCGTAAAGTTTAAATGTGTCCAATATGTACGTAATTGCCTTTACTCTGCAACACTGTATTTCCTTATAACGTGGTAATCTTGCATATTCTTTCGAGAGAAAAACTCTCCTGTGCGTTCTCTTTAGAGGCTACATGCTTAGACATACACTCAACACCAAAGCATTTCGAATTACAACCTGTTGTTTAGGAAAAACAAGATAATTTCACACGATGCGGGATTTCCTTAAAACGTGGTTTTCTGAAAAATTTTGACGAAAGAAAATACTCCTGTGGGTTCTCTTTTGAGGCTACATGTTTAGTTGTAAACGCCACACCAAATCTTTTCGAGTTACAACGTTTTGTTTAGGAGATACAAGCTAATTTTGTACGATGCGTTATTACCTCTCGTAAAGTGTTTCCAATACGTACTTATTTGTCTTTACTCTGCAACAATGTATTTCCATATAACGTGGTATTCTTACATATTCTTTCGAGAGAAAACTCTCCTGTGCATTCTCTTTTGAGGCTACACGCTTAGACATACACGCAACACCAAAGCTTTTCGAGTTACAACGTGTTGTTTAGGAAAAACAAGATAATTTCGCACGATGCAGGATTTCCTTAAAACGTGGTTTTCTGACAAATATTGACGAAAGAAAATTGTCCTGTGGTTCTCCTTTGAGGCTACACGTTAGACGTACACACCACACCAAATCTTTTCGAGTTATAACGTGTTGTTTAGGAGATACAAACTAATTTTGTATGATGCCTTATTTCTTCTCGTAAAGTTTAAGTGTTTCCAATAAGTATGTATTTGTCTTTACTCTGCAACACTGTATTTACTTATAACGTGGTATTCTTACATATTCTTTCGAGAGAAAACTCTCCTGTGCGTTCTCTTTTGAGGCTACACGATTAAACATACACGCAACACCAAAGCTTTTCGAATTACAATTTGTTGTTTAGGAAAAACAAGATAATTTCGCACGATGCGGGATTTCCTTAAAACGTGGTTTTCTGACAAATTTTGACGAATGAAAATACTCCTGTGGGTTCTCTTTTGAGGCTACACGTTTAGATGTACACACCACACCAAATCTTTTCGAGTTACAACGTGTTCTTTAGGAGATACAAGCTAATTTTGTACGATGCGTTATTTCTTCTCATAAAGTTTAAATTATTCCAATACATACGTATTTGCCTTTACTCTGCAACACTGTATTTCCTTATAACGTGGTATTTTTGCATATTCTTTCGAGAGAAAACTCTCCTCTGCGTTCTCTTTCGAGGCTACATGCTTAGACATACACGCAACACCAAAGCTTTTCGAATTACAACCTGTTGTTTAGGAAAAACAAGATAATTTCGCACGATGCGGATTTCCTTAAAACGTGGTTTTCTGAAAAATTTTGACGAAAGAAAATTCTCCTGTGGGTTCTCTTTTGAGGCTACATGTTTAGTTGTAAACGCCACACCAAATCTTTTCGAGTTACAACGTGTTGTTTAGGAGACACAAGCTAATTTTGTACGATGCATTATTACTTCTTGTAAAGTGTTTCCAATACTTATGTGTTTGTCTTTACTCTGCAACACTGTATTTCCTTATAACGTGGTATTCTTACATATTCTTTCGAGAGAAAACTCTCCTGTGCGTTCTCTTTTGAGGCTACACGCTTAGACATACACGCAACACCAAAGCTTTTCGAATTACAACGTGTTGTTTAGGAAGAACAAGATAATTTCTCACGATGCGGGATTTCCTTAAAACGTGGTTTTCTGACAAATTTTGACGAAAAAAAATTGTCCTGTGGTTCTCTTTTGAGGCTACACGTTTAGACGTACACGCCACACCAAATCTTTTCGAGTTACAACGTGTTGTTTAGGAGATACAAGCTAATTTTGTATGATGCTTTATTTCATCTCGCTAATTTTAAGGGTTTCCAATACGTAAGTATTTGTCTTTATTCTGCAACATTGTACTTCCTTATAACGTGGTATTCTTACATATTCTTTTGAGAGAAAACTCTTCTGTGTGTTCTCTTTTGAGGCTACATGCTTAGACATACATGCAACACCAAAGCTTTTCGAGTTACAACGTGTTGTTTAGGAGATACAAGCTAATTTTGTATGATGCGTTACTTCTTCTCCTAAAGTGTGTCCAATACATATGTATTTTTGTTGACTCTACAACACTGTATTTCCTTATAACGTGGTATTCTTACCTATTCTTTTGAAAGAAAACTCTCCTGTGCCTTCTCTATTGAGGCTCCACGCTTAGACATACACGCAACACTAAAGCTTTTCGAGTTACAACATGTTGTTTAGGAAAAAGAAGATGATTTCGCACGATGCGGGATTTCCTTAATACGTGGTTTTCTGAAAAATTTTAACGAAAGAAAATTCTCCTGTGGGTTCTCTTTTGAGGCTACACGTTTAGACGTACACGCCACATCAAATCTTTTCGAGTTACAATGTGTTGTTTAGGAGATACAAGCTAATTTTGTTCGATGCGTTAATTCTTCTCATTAAGTGATTCCAATAGGTACGTATTTGTCTTTACTCTGCAATACTGTATTTCATTATAATGTGGTATTCTTAGGTATTCTTACTAGAGAAAACTATCCTGGGCATTCCCTTTTGAGGCTACACACTTAGACATACAGGCAACACCAAAGCGTTTCGAGTTACAACGTGTTGTTTACGAAAAAGAAGATAATATTGCACCTTGCGGGATTTCCTTAAATCGTGGTTTTCTGACAAATTTTGAAGAAAGAAAATTCTCCTGTGGGTTCTCTTTTGAGGCTACACGTTTAGACGTACACACCACACCAAATCCTTTCGAGATACCACGTGTTGTTTAGGAGATACAAGATAATTTTGTAAGATGCATTATTTCTTCTCGTAAAGTGTTTCCAATACATACGTATTTGTCTTTACACTGCAAAACTGTATTTTCTTATAACGTTGTATTCTTACATGTTCTTTCGAGAGAAAACTCTCCTGTGCATTCTCTTTAGAGGCTACACGCTTAGACATACACGCAACACCAAAGCTTTTCGAGTTACAACGTGTTGTTTAGGAAAAACAAGATAATTTTGCACGATGCGGGATTTCTTTAAAACGTGGTTTTCTGACAAATTTTGACGAAAGAAAGTTCTCATGTGGGTTCTCTTTTGAGGCTACACGTGTAGACGTACGAGCCTCACCAAATCTTTTCGAGTTCCAACGTGTTGTTTAGGAGATACAAGCTAATTTTGTACGACACGTTATTTCTTCTCTTAAAGTGTTTCCAATACGTACGTATTTGTCTTTACTCTGCAACACTGTATTTCCTTATAACGTAGTATTCTTACATATTCTTTCGAGAGAAAACTCTCCTGGGTGTTCTCTTTTGAGGCTACATGCTTACACATACACGCAACACCAAAGCTTTTCGAATTACAACGTGTTGTTTAGGAAGAACAAGATAATTTCTCACGATGCGGGATTTCCTTAAAACGTGGTTTTCTGACAAATTTCTGACAAAATTTTCTTTCATCAAAATTTGTCAGAAACCACGTTTTAAGGAAATCTCGCATCGTGCGAAATTATCTTATTTTTCCTAAACAACACATTGTAACTCGAAAACCTTTGCTGTTTCGTGTATGTCTAAGCATGTAGCCTCAAAATAGAACACCCAGGAGAGTTTTCTCTCGAAAGAATATGTAAGAATACTACGTTATAAGGAAATACAGTGTTGCAGAGTAAAGACAAATACGTACGTATTGGAAACACTTTAAGAGAAGAAATAACGTGTCGTACAAAATTAGTTTGTATCTCCTAAACAACACGTTGTAACTCGAAAAGATTTGGTGAGGCTCGTACGTCTACAGGTGCAACCTCAAAAGAGAAACCACAGGAGAATTTTCTTTCTTCAAAATTTGTCAGAAAACCACGTTTTAAGGAAATCCCGCATTGTGCGAAATTATCTTGTTTTTCATAAGCAACACGTTGTACCTCGAAAAGCTTTGGTGTTGCCTGTATATCTAAGTGTGTAGCCTCAAAAGGGAACGCACAGGATAGTTTTCTCTCGAAAGAATATGTAAGAATACCACGTTATAAGGAAATACAGTGTTGCAGAGTAAAGACAAATACATATTGGAAAAACTTTACGAGAAGAATTAACGCATAGTACAAAATTACCTTGAATCTCCTAAACAACACATTGTTACTCGAAAAGATTTGCTGTAGCGTGTACGTCTAAACGTGTAGCCTCAAAAGAGAACCCACAGGAAAATTTTCTTTCGTCAAAATTTTTCAGAAAACCACGTTTTAAGGAAATCCCGCATCGTGCGAAATCATCTTTTTCCTAAACAACATGTTGTAACTCGAAAAGCTTTGGTGTTGCGTGTATGTGTAAGTGTGGAGACTGAAAAGAGAAGGCACAGAAGAGTTTTCTCTCGAAAGAATATGTAAGAATACCACATTATAAGGACATACAATTTTGCAGAGTAAAGACAAATAAGTACAAATTGGAAATATTTTACGGGAAGAAATAACGCATCGTACAAAATTAGCTTGTATCTCCTAAACAACACGTTGTAACTCGAAAAGATTTGGTGTGAGGTGTACGTCTAAACGTGTAGCCTCAAAAGAGAACCGACAGGAGAATTTTCTTTCATCAAAATTTGTCAGAAACCACGTTTTAAGGAAATCTCGCATCGTGCGAAATTATCTTATTTTTCCTAAACAACACATTTTAACTTGAAAACCTTTGCTGTTGCGTGTATGTCTAAGCATGTAGCCTCAAAAGAGAACACCCAGGAGAGTTTTCTCTCGAAAGAATATGTAAGAATACTACGTTATAAGGAAATACAGTGTTGCAGAGTAAAGACAAATACGTACGTATTGGAAACACTTTAAGAGAAGAAATAACGTGTCGTACAAAATTAGCTTGTATCTCCTAAACAACACGTTGGAACTCGAAAAGATTTGGTGAGGCTCGTACGTTTACACGTGTAGCCTCAAAAGAGAACCCACAGGAGAACTTTCTTTCGCCAAAATTTGTCAGAAAACCACGTTTTAAGGAAATCCTGCATCGTGCAAAATTATCTTGTTTTTCCTAAACAACACGTTGTAACTCGAAAAGCTTTGGTGTTGCGTGTATGTCTAAGCGTCTAGCCTCTAAAGAGAACGCACAGGAGAGTTTTCTCTCGAAAAAACATGTAAGAATACAACGTTATAAGAAAATACAGTTTTGCAGTGTAAAGACAAATACGTATGTATTGGAAACACTTTACGAGAAGAAATAATGCATCTTACAAAATTATCTTGTATCTCCTAAACAACACGTGGTAACTCGAAAGGATTTGGTGTGGTGTGTACGTCTAAACGTGTAGCCTCAAAAGAGAACCCACAGGAGAATTTTCTTTCGTTAAAATTTTTCAGAAAACCACGTATTAAGGAAATCCTGCATCGTGCGAAATCATCTTCTTTTTCCTAAACAACATGTTGTAACTCGAAAAGCTTTAGTGTTGCGTGTATGTCTAAGCGTGGAGCCTCAAAAGAGAAGGCACAGGAGAGTTTTCTTTCAAAAGAATAGGTAAGAATACCATGTTATAAGGAAATACAGTGTTGTAGAGTCAACAAAAATACATATGTATTGGAAACACTTTAGGAGAAGAAATAACGCATCATACAAAATTAGCTTGTATCTCCTAAACAACACGTTATAACTCGAAAAGATTTGGTGTGATGTGTACGTCTAAACGTGTAGCCTCAAAAGAGAACCCACAGGAGAATTTTCTTTCATCAAAATTTGTCAGAAACCACGTTTTAAGAAAATCTCGCATCGTGCGAAATTATCTTGTTTTTCCAAACAACACGTTGTAAATCGAAAAGCTTTGGGGTTGCGTGTATTTCTAAGCGTGTAGCCTCAAAAGAGAACGCACAGAAAAGTTTTCTCTCGAAAGAATATGTAGGAATACCACGTTATAAGGAAATACGGTGTGGCAGAGTAAAGACAACTAAGTACGTATTGGAAACACTTTAAGAGAAGAAATAACGCATCGTACAAAATTAGCTTGTATCTCCTAAACAACACGTTGTAACTCGAAAAGATTTGGTGTGGCTCGTACCTCTACACGTGTAGCCTCAAAAGAGAACCCACAGGAAAACTTTTTTCGTCAAAATTTTTCAGAAAACCACGTTTTATGGAAATCTCGCATCGTGCGAAATAATCTTGTTTTTCCTAAACAACACGTTGTAACTCGAAAAGCCTTGGTGTTGTGTGTATGTCTAAGCGTGTAGCCTCAAAAGAGAATGCACAGGAGAGTTTTTCCTCGAAAGAATATGTAAGAATACCACGTTATAAGGAAATACAGTGTTGCAGAGAAAGACAAATATGTACGTTTTGGCAACACTTTACGAGAAGAAATAACACATCATACAAAATTAGCTTGTATCTCCTAAACAACACGTGGTAACTCGAAAGGATTTGGTGTGGCGTGCACGTCTATACGTTTAGCGTCAAAAGAGAACCCACAGGAGAATATTCTTTTGTCAAAATTTGTCAGAAAACCACGTTTTAAGGAAATCCCACATCGTGCGAAATTATCTTTTTATTCATAAACAACACGTTGTAACTCGAAAAGCTTTGGTGTTGCCTGTATGTCTAAGTGTGTAGCCTCAAAAGGGAACGCACAGGATAGTTTTCTCTCGAAAGAATATGTAAGAATACCACGTTATAAGGAAATACAGTGTTGAAGAGTAAAGACAAATACTTACGTATTGGAAACACCTTACGAGAAGAATTAACGCATCTTACAAAATTAGCTTGTATCTCCTAAACAACAGGTTGTAACTCGAAAAGATTTGGTGTGGCGTGTACGTCTAAACGTGTAGCCTCAAAAGAGAACCCACAGGAGAATTTTCTTTCGTCAAAATTTTTCAGAAAACTACGTTTTAATGAAATCCCGCATCGTGCGATATCATCTTCTTTTTCCTAAACAACATGTTTTAACTCGAAAAGCTTTCGTGTTGCGTGTATGTGTAAGCATGGAGCCTCAAAAGAGAAGGCACAGGAGGGTTTTCTCTCGAAAGAATATGTAAGAATACCACTTTATTAGGAAATACAATTTTGCAGAGTAAAAACAAATAAGTATATATTGGGAACACTTTACGAGAAGAAATAAGGCATCGAACAAAATTAGCTTGTATCTCCTAAACAACACGTGGTAACTCGAAAAGTTTTGGTTTGGCGTGTACGTCTAAACGTGTAGCCTCAAAAGAGAACACAAAGGGGAATTTTCTTTCGTCAAAATTTGTCAGAAAACCACGTTTTAAGGAAATCCCGCATCCTCCGAAATTATCTTGTTTTTCCTAAACAACACGTTGTAACTCGAAAAGCTTTGGTGTTGCGTGTATGTCTAAGCGTGTAGCTTCAAAAGAGAATGAACAGGAGAGTTTTCTCTCGATAGAACATGTAAGAATACAACGTTATAAAGAAATACAGTGTTGCAAAGTAAAGACAAAAAGTACATATTGGAAACACTTTACGAGAAGAAATTACGCATCATACAATATTAGCTTGTATCTCCTAAACAACAAGTGGAAACTCGAAAACATTTGGTTTGGCATGTACGTCTAAAAGTGAAGCCTCAAAAGAGAAACCACTGGAGAATTTTCTTTCTTCAAAATTTGTCAGAAAACCACGTTTTAACGAAATCCCACATCCTACAAAATTATCTTGTTTTCCTAAACAACAAGTTGTAACTCGAAAATCTTTGGTGTTGCGTGTATGTCTAAGTGTGTAGCCTCAAAAGGGAATGCACAGGAGAGTTTTTTCTCTCGAAAGAATATGTAAGAATACCACGTTATAAGGAAATACAGTGTTGCAGAGAGAAGACAAATACGTACATATTGGAAACACTTTAAGAGCAGAAATAAAACATTGTACAAAATTGGCTTGTATCTCCTAAACAACACGTTGTAACTCGAAAAGATTTCGTGTGACATGTACGTCTAAACATGTAGCCTCAAAAGAGAACCGACAGTAGAATTTTCTTACATCAAAATTTGTCAGAAACCACGTTTTAACGAAATCTCGCATCGTGCGAAATTATCTAGTTTTTCCTAAACAACACGTTGTAACTCGAAAATCTTCTGTGTTGCGTGTATGGCTAAGCGTGTAGACTCAAAGGAGAACGCACAGGAGAGTTTTCTCTCGAAAGAATATGTAAGAATACCACGTTATAAGGAAATACAGTGTTGCAGAGTAAAGACAAAAACGTATGTATTGGAAACACTTTACAAGAAGAATTAACGCATCATACTAAATTAGCTTGTATCTCCTAAACAACAGGTTGTAACTCGAAAGGATTTGGTGTGGCATGTACGTCTAAACGTGTAGCCTCAAAAGAGAACCGACAGGAGAATTTTCTATCGTCAAAATATGTGAGAAAACCACGTTTTAAGGAAATTCCTCATCGTGCAAAATTATCTTCTTTTTCCTAAACAAGTTGTAACTCGAAAAGTTTTGGTGTTGCGTGTATGTCTAAGCGCGTAGCCTCAAAAGAGAACGCAAAGGAGAGTATTTTCTCGATAGAATTTGTAAGAATACCACGTTATAAGGAAATACAGTGTTGCAGAGTAAAGACAAATACGTACGTATTGGAAACACTTTACGAGAAGAAATAACGCATTGTACAAAATTAGCTTGTATCTCCTAAACAACACGTTGTAACTCGAAAAGATTTGATGTGGCGTGTACGTCTAAACGTGTAGCCTCAAAAGAGAACCCACAGGAGAATTTTCTTTGGTCAAATTTGTCAGAAAAACACGTATTAAGGAAATCCTGCATCGTGCGAATTTATCTTGTTTTTCCTAAACAACACGTTGTAACTCAAAAAGCTGTTGTGTTGCGTGTATGTCTCAGTGTATAGCCTCAAAAGAGAACACACAGGAGAGTTTTCTCTCGAAAGAATATGTAAGAATACCACGTTATAAGGAAATACAGTGTTGCAGAGTAAAGACAAATACGTACCTATTGGAAACCCTTAAACTTTAAGAGATGAAATAAAGCATCGTACAAAATTAGCTCGTATCTCCTAAACAACACGTTGTAACTTGAAATGACTTGGTGTGGAGTGTACGCCTAAACGTGTAGCCTCAAAAGAGAACCCATAGGAGAATTTTCTTTCGTCAAAAT
Organism: Apodemus sylvaticus; assembly: GCF_947179515.1. NCBI lineage: Eukaryota > Metazoa > Chordata > Mammalia > Rodentia > Muridae > Apodemus > Apodemus sylvaticus. The sequence goes on from NW_026263017.1 coordinate 839,428, forward strand.
TTGCAGAAAACCACGTTTTAAGGAAATCCTGCATCGTGCAAAATTATCGTGAGAGAGTATCTTGTTTTTCCTAAACAACACGTTGTAATTCGAAAAGCTTTGGTCTTGCGTGTATGTCTAAGCATGTAGCCTCAAAAGAGAATGCACAGGAGAGTTTTCTCTCGAAAGAATATGTAAGAATGCCACGTAATAAGGAAATACAGTGTTGCAGAGTAAAGACAAATACGTACTTATTGGAAACACTTTATGAGAAGAAATAACGCATTGTAAAAAATTAGTTTGTATCTCCTAAACAACACGTTGTAACTCGAAAAAATTTGGTGTGGCGTGTACGTCTAAATGTGTAGCCTCAAAAGAAAACCCACAGGAGAATTTTCTTTGGTAAAAATTTGTCAGAAAACCACGTATTAAGGAAATCCAGCATCGTGCGAAATTATCTTGTTTTTCCTAAACAACGCGTTGTAACTCGAAAAGCTTTGGTGTTGTGTGTATGTCTAAGCATGTACCCTCAAATGAGAACACACAGAAGAGTTTTCTCTCGAAAGAATATGTAAGAATACCACGTTATAAGGAAGTACAATGTTGCAGAATAAAGACAAATACTTACATATTGGAAACCCTTAAAATTAGAGAGATGAAATAAAGCATCATACAAAATTAGCTTGTATCTCCTAAACAACACGTTGTAACTCAAAAAGATTTGGTGTGGCGTGTACGTCTAAACGTGTAGCCTCAAAAGAGAACCACAGGACAATTTTCTTTCGTCAAAATTTGTCAGAAAACCACGTTTTAAGGAAATCCCGCATCGTGAGAAATTATTTTGTTCTTCCTAAACAACACGTTGTAATTCGAAAAGCTTTGGTGTTGCGTGTATGTCTAAGCGTGTAGCCTCAAAAGAGAACGCACAGGAGAGTTTTCTCTCGAAAGAATATGTAAGAATACCACGTTATAAGGAAATAAGTGTTACAGAGTAAAGACAAACACATAAGTATTGGAAACACTTTACAAGAAGTAATAATGCATCGTACAAAATTAGCTTGTGTCTCCTAAACAACACGTTGTAACTCGAAAAGATTTGGTGTGGCGTTTACAACTAAACATGTAGCCTCAAAAGAGAACCCACAGGAGAATTTTCTTTCGTCAAAATTTTCAGAAAACCACGTTTTAAGGAAATCTCGCATCGTGCGAAATTATCTTGTTTTTCCTAAACAACAGGTTGTAATTCGAAAAGCTTTGGTGTTGCGTGTATGTCTAAGCATGTAGCCTCGAAAGAGAACGCAGAGGAGAGTTTTCTCTCGAAAGAATATGCAAAAATACCACGTTATAAGGAAATACAGTGTTGCAGAGTAAAGGCAAATACGTATGTATTGGAAAAATTTAAACTTTATGAGAAGAAATAACGCATCGTACAAAATTAGCTTGTATCTCCTAAACAACACGTTGTAACTCGAAAAGATTTGGTGTGGTGTGTACATCTAAACGTGTAGCCTCAAAAGAGAACCCACAGGAGTATTTTCATTCGTCAAAATTTGTCAGAAAACCACGTTTTAAGGAAATCCCGCATCGTGCGAAATTATCTTGTTTTTCCTAAACAACAAATTGTAATTCGAAAAGCTTTGGTGTTGCGTGTATGTTTAATCGTGTAGCCTCAAAAGAGAACGCACAGGAGAGTTTTCTCTCGAAAGAATATGTAAGAATACCACGTTATAAGTAAATACAGTGTTGCAGAGTAAAGACAAATACATACTTATTGGAAACACTTAAACTTTACGAGAAGAAATAAGGCATCATACAAAATTAGTTTGTATCTCCTAAACAACACGTTATAACTCGAAAAGATTTGGTGTGGTGTGTACGTCTAACGTGTAGCCTCAAAGGAGAACCACAGGACAATTTTCTTTCGTCAATATTTGTCAGAAAACCACGTTTTAAGGAAATCCTGCATCGTGCGAAATTATCTTGTTTTTCCTAAACAACACGTTGTAACTCGAAAAGCTTTGGTGTTGCGTGTATGTCTAAGCGTGTAGCCTCAAAAGAGAATGCACAGGAGAGTTTTCTCTCGAAAGAATATGTAAGAATACCACGTTATATGGAAATACATTGTTGCAGAGTAAAGACAAATAAGTACGTATTGGAAACACTTTACAAGAGGTAATAACGCATCGTACAAAATTAGCTTGTATCTCCTAAACAAAACGTTGTAACTCGAAAAGATTTGGTGTAGCGTTTACAACTAAACATGTAGCCTCAAAAGAGAACCCACAGGAGAATTTTCTTTCGTCAAAATTTTTCAGAAAACCACGTTTTAAGGAAATCCCGCATCGTGTGAAATTATCTTGTTTTTCCTAAACAACAGGTTGTAATTCGAAATGCTTTGGTGTTGCGTGTATGTCTAAGCATGTAGCCTCTAAAGAGAACGCACAGGAGAGTTTTTCTCTCTAAAGAATATGCAAGATTACCACGTTATAAGGAAATACAGTGTTGCAGAGTAAAGGCAATTACATACATATTGGACACATTTAAACTTTACGAGAAGAAATAACGCATCTTAAAAAATTAGCTTGAATCTCCTAACCAACACGTTTTAACTCGAAAGGATTTGGTGTGGCGTGTACGTCTAAACGTGTAGCCTCAAAAGAGAACCCACAGGAGTATTTTATTTCGTCAAAATTTGTCAGAAAACCACGTTTTAAGGAAATCCCGCATCGTGCGAAATTATCTTGTTTTTCCTAAACAACACACTGTAACTCGAAAAGCTTTGGTGTTGCGTGTATGTCTACGCGTGTAGCCTCAAAAGAGAATGCACAGGAGAGTTTTCTCTCGAAAGAATATGTAAGAATACCACGTTATAAGGAAATACAGTGTTGCAGAGTAAAGACAAATACGTACTTATTGGAAACACTTAAACTTTACGAGAAGAAATAAGGCATAGTACAAAATTACTTTGTATCTCCTAAACAACACGCTGTAACTCGAAAGGATTTGGTGTGGCGTGTACGTCTAAACGTGTAGCCTCAAAAGAGAACCCACAGGAGAGTTTTCTTTCGTCAAAATTTGTCAAAACCCACGTTTTAAAGAAATCCCGCATCGTGCAAAATTATCTTGTTTTTCCTAAACAACATGTTGTAACCCGAAAAGGTTTGGTGTTGCGGGTATATCTAAGCGTGTAGCGTCAAAAGCGAACGCACAGGAGAGTTTTCTCCCAAAGATTATATAGGAATACCACATTATAAGGAAATACAGTGTTGCAGAGTAAAGACAAATACATTCTTATTGGAAACACTTAAACTTTATGAGTAGAAATAACACATAGTACAAAATAAGCTTGTATCTCCTAAAAAACACGATATAACTTGAAAGGATTTGGTGTGGCTTGTACGTCTAAACGTGTACCCTCAAAAGAGAACCCACAGGAGAATTTTCTTTCGTCAAAATTTGTCAGAAAACCACGTTTTAAGGAAATCCCGCATCGTGCGAAATTATCTTGTTTTTCCTAAACAACACGTTGTAACTCGAAAAGCTTTGGTGTTGCGTGTATGTCTAAGCGTGTAGCCTCAAAAGAGAATGCACAGGAGAGTTTTCTCTCGAAAGAATATGTAAGAATACCACGTTATATGGAAATACATTGTTGCAGAGTAAAGACAAATACGTACGTATTGGAAACACTTTACGAGAGGTAATAACGCATCGTACAAAATTAGCTTGTATCTCCTAAACAAAACGTTGTAACTCGAAAAGATTTGGTGTGGCCTTTACAACTAAACATGTAGCCTCAAAAGAGAACCCACAGGAGAATTTTCTTTCGTCAAAATTTTTCAGAAAACCACGTTTTAAGGAAATCCCGCATCGTGTGAAATTATCTTGTTTTTCCTAAACAACAGGTTGTAATTCGAAATGCTTTGGTGTTGCGTGTATGTCTAAGCATGTAGCCTCTAAAGAGAACGCACAGGAGAGTTTTTCTCTCCAAAGAATATGCAAGATTACCACGTTATAAGGAAATACAGTGTTGCAGAGTAAAGGCAATTACGTACGTATTGGACACATTTAAACTTTACGAGAAGAAATAACGCATCTTAAAAAATTAGCTTGTATCTCCTAAACAACACGTTTTAACTCGAAAGGATTAGGTGTGGCGTGTACGTCTAAACGTGTAGCCTCAAAAGAGAACCCACAGGAGTATTTTCTTTCGTCAAAATTTGTCAGAAAATCACGTTTTAAGGAAATCCCGCATCGTGCGTAATTATCTTGTTTTTCCTAAACAACACATTGTAACTCGAAAAGCTTTGGTGTTGCGTGTATGTCTAAGCGTGTAGCCTCAAAAGAGAATGCACAGGAGAGTTTTCTCTCGAAAGAATATGTAAGAATACCACGTTATAAGAAAATACAGTGTTGCAGAGTAAAGACAAATACGTACTTTTTGGAAACACTTAAACTTTACGAGAAGAAATAAGGCATCTTACAAAATTAGTTTGTATCTCCTAAATAACACGCTGTAACTCGAAAAGATTTGGTGTGGCGTGTACGTCTAAACGTGTAGCCTCAAAAGAGAACCCACAGGAGAGTTTTCTTTCGTCAAAATTTGTCAAAATCCACGTTTTAAAGAAATCCCGCATCGTGCGAAATTATCTTGTTTTTCCTAAACAACATGTTGTAACCCGAAAAGGTTTGGTGTTGCGGGTATATCTAAGCGTGTAGCCTCAAAAGAGAACGCACAGGAGAGTTTTCTCCCAAAAGATTATGTAGGAATACCACATTATAAGGAAATACAGTGTTGCAGAGTAAAGACAAATACATTCTTATTGGAAACACTTAAACTTTACGAGTAGAAATAACACATAGTACAAAATAAGCTTGTATCTCCTAAACAACACGATATAACTCGAAAGGATTTGGTGTGGCTTGTACATCTAAATGTGTACCCTCAAAAGAGAACCCACAGGAGAATTTTCTTTCGTCAAAATTTGTCAGAAAACCACGTTTTAAGGAAATCCCGCATCGTGCGAAATTATCTTGTTTTTCCTAAACAACACGTTGTAACTCGAAAAGCTTTGGTGTTGCGTGTATGTCTAAGCGTGTAGCCTCAAAAGAGAATGCACAGGAGAGTTTTCCCTCGAAAGAATATGTAAGAATACCACGTTATATGGAAATACATTGTTGCAGAGTAAAGACAAATATGTAAGTATTGGAAACACTTTATGAGAGGTAATAACGCATCGTACAAAATTAGCTTGTATCTCCTAAACAAAACGTTGTAACTTGAAAAGATTTGGTGTGGCGTTTACAACTAAACATGTAGCCTCAAAAGAGAACCCACAGGAGAATTTTCTTTCGTCAAAATTTTTCAGAAAACCACGTTTTAAGGTAATCCCGCATCGTGTGAAATTATCTTGTTTTTCCTAAACAACAGGTTGTAATTCGAAATGCTTTGGTGTTGCGTGTATGTCTAAGCATGTAGCCTCTAAAGAGAACGCACAGGAGAGTTTTTCTCTCTAAAGAATATGCAAGATTACCACGTTATAAGGAAATACAGTGTTGCAGAGTAAAGGCAATTACGTACGTATTGGACACATTTAAACTTTACGAGAAGAAATAACGCATCTTAAAAAATTAGCTTGTATGTCCTAACCAACACGTTTTAACTCGAAAGTATTTGGTGTGGCGTGTACGTCTTAACGTGTAGCCTCAAAAGAGAACCCACAGGAGTATTTTCTTTCGTCAAAATTTGTCAGAAAACCACGTTTTAAGGAAATCCCGCATCGTGCGAAATTATCTTGTTTTTCCTAAACAACACATGTAACTCGAAAAGCTTTGGTGTTGCGTGTATGTCTAAGCGTGTAGCCTCAAAAGAGAATGCACAGGAGAGTTTTCTCTCGAAAGAATATGTAAGAATACCACGTTATAATGAAATACAGTGTTGCAGAGTAAAGACAAATACGTACTTATTGGAAACACTTAAACTTTACGAGAAGAAATAAGGCATCGTACAAAATTAGTTTGTATCTCCTAAACAACACGCTGTAACTCGAAAAGATTTGGTGTGGCGTGTACGTCTAAACGTGTAGCCTCAAAAGAGAACCCACAGGAGAGTTTTCCTTCGTCAAAATTTGTCAAAACCCACGTTTTAAAGAAATCCCGCATCGTGCGAAATTATCTTGTTTTTCCTAAACAACATGTAACTGGAAAAGGTTTGGTGTTGCGGGTATATCTAAGCGTGTAGCCTCAAAAGAGAACGCACAGGAGAGTTTTCTCCCAAAAGATTATGTAGGAATACCACATTATGAGGAAATACAGTGTTGCAGAGTAAAGACAAATACATACTTATTGGAAACACTTAAACTTTACGAGTAGAAATAGCACATAGTACAAAATAAGCTTGTATCTCCTAAACAACACGATATAACTCGAAAGGATTTGGTGTGGCTTGTACGTCTAAACATGTACCCTCAAAAGAGAACCCACAGGAGAATTTTCTTTCGTCAAAATTTGTCAGAAAACCAAGTTTTAAGGAAATCGCGCATCATGCGAAATTATCTTGTTTTTCCTAAACAACACGTTGTAACTCGAAAAGCTTTGGTGTTGCGTGTATGTCTAAGCGTGTAGCCTCCAAAGAGAACGCACAGGAGAGTTTTCTCTCGAAAGAATATGTAAGAATAACACGTTATAAGGAAATACAGTGTTGCAGAGTAAAGGCAAATACAAACATATTGGAAACACTTAAACATTACGAGAAGAAATAACGCACCGTAAAAAAATTAGCTTATACCTCCTAAACAACACGTTGTAACTCAAAAATATTTGGTGTGGCGTGTACATCTAAACGTGTAGCCTCAAAAGAGAACCCACAGGAGAATTTTCTTTAGTCAAAATTTGTCAGAAAACCACGTTTTATGGAAATCCCGCATCGTGCGAAATTATCTTGTTTTTCCGAAACAACACGTAATTCGAAAAGCTTTGTTGTTGCATGTATGTCTAAGGGTGTAGCCTCAAAAGAGAATGCAAAGGAGAGTTTTTTCTCAAAAGAATATGTAAGAATACCACGTTATTAGGAAACACAGAGTTGTAAAGACAAATACTTACGTATTGGAAAAACTTTACGAGAAGAAATAACGCATCGTACAAAATTAGCTTGTATCTCCTAAACAACACGTTGTAACTTAAAAAGATTTGTTGTGGCCTGTACGTCTAAACGTGTAGCCTCAAAAGAGAACCCACAGGAGAATTTTCTTTCGTCAAAATTTTTCAGAAAACCACATTTTAAGGAAATCCCGCATCGTGCGAAATTATCTTGTTTTTCCTAAACAACACGTTGTACCTCCAAAAGCTTTGGTGTTGCATGTATGTCTAAGCATGTAGCCTCAAAAGAGAATGGACAGGAGAGTTTTCTCTCGAAAGAATATGTAAGAATACCACTTTATAAGGAAATACAGTGTTGCAGAGTAAAGGCAAATACGTACATATTGGAAACACTTTATGAGAACAAATAACGCAACGTAAAAAATTAGCTTGTATCTCCTAAACAACACGTTGTAACTCGAAAAGATTTGGTGTGGCGTGTACGTCTAAACGTGTAGCCTCAAAAGAGAACCCACAGGAGAATTTTCTTTCGTCAAAATTTTTCAGAAAACCACGTTTTATGGAAATCCCGCATCGTGCGAAATTATCTTGTTTTTCCTAAACAACATGTTGTAACTCGAAAAGCTTTGGTGTTCCGTGTATATCTAAGCTTGTAGCCTCAAAAGAGAACACACCGGAGAGTTGTATCTCGATAGAATTTGTAAGAATAACACGTTAAAAGGAAATACAGTGTTGCAAAGTAAAGACAAATACATATGTATTGGAAACCCATAAACTTTACGAGATGAAATAAAGCATCGTACAAAATTAGCTTGTATCTCCTAAACAACACGTTGTAACTCGAAAAGATGTGGTGTGGCATGTACGTCTAAACGTGTAGCCTCAAAAGAGAACACACAGGAGAATTTTTTTCGTCAAAATTTTTCAGAAAACCACATTTTAAGGAAATCCCGCATCGTGCGAAATTATCTTGTTTTTCCTAAACAACACGTTGTAACTCCAAAAGCTTTGGTGTTGCGTGTATGTCTAAGCATGTAGCCTCAAAAGAGAATGCACAGGAGAGTTTTCTCTCGAAAGAAAATGTAAGAATACCACTTTATAAGGAAATACAGTGTTGCAGAGTAAAGGCAAATACGTACGTATTGGAAACACTTTATGAGAACAAATAACGCAACGTAAAAAATTAGCTTGTATCTCCTAAACAACACGTTGTAACTCGAAAAGATTTGGTGTGGCGTGTACGTCTAAACGTGTAGCCTCAAAAGAGAACCCACAGGAGAATTTTCTTTCGTCAAAATTTTTCAGAAAACCACGTTTTATGGAAATCCCGCATCGTGCGAAATTATCTTGTTTTTCCTAAACAACATGTTGTAACTCGAAAAGCTTTGGTGTTCCGTGTATATCTAAGCGTGTAGCCTCAAAAGAGAACACACAGGAGAGTTGTATCTCGATAGAATTTGTAAGAATAACACGTTAAAAGGAAATACAGTGTTGCAAAGTAAAGACAAATACATATGTATTGGAAACCCATAAACTTTACGAGATGAAATAAAGCATCGTACAAAATTAGCTTGTATCTCCTAAACAACACGTTGTAACTCGAAAAGATGTGGTGTGGCATGTACATCTAAACGTGTAGCCTCAAAAGAGAACCCACAGGAGAATTTTTTTCGTCAAAATTTTTCAGAAAACCACGTTTTACGGAAATCCCGCATAATGCGAAATTATCTTGTTTTTCCTAAACAACACGTTGTAACTCGAAAGACTTTGGTGTTGCGTGTATGTCTAAGCATGTAGCCTCAAAAGAGAACGCACAGGAGAGTTTTTTCTCGATAGAATTTGTAAGAATACCACGTTATAAGGAAATACAGTGTTGCAGAGTAAAGACAAATACGTATGTATTGGAAACCCATAAACTTTACGAGATGAAATAAAGCATCGTACAAAATTAGCTTGTATCTCCTAAACAACACGTTGTAACTCGAAAAGATTTGGTGTGGCGTGTACGTCTAAACGTGTAGCCTCAAAAGAGAACCAACAGGACAATTTTCTTTTGTCAAAATTCGTCAGAAAACCACGTTTTAAGAAAATCCCGCATCGTGAGAAATTATCTTGTTCTTCCTAAACAACACGTTTTAACTCGAAAAGCTTTGGTGTTGGGTGTATGTCTAAGTGTGTAGCCCCAAAAGAGAACACACAGGAGAGTTTTCTCTCGAAAGAATATGTAAGAATACCACGTTATAAGGAAATACAGTGTGGCAGAGTAAAGACAAATACGTACGTATTGGAAGCACTTTATGAGAGAAATAACGCATCTTGCAAAATTAGCTTGTTTGTCCTAAACAACACGTTGTAACTCAAAAAGATTTGGTGTGGCGTGTACGTCTAAACGTGTAGCCTCAAAAGAGAACCCACAGGAGAGTTTTCTTTCGTCAAAATTTGTCAGAAAACCACGTTTTAAGGAAATCCCGCATCGTGCGAAATTATCTTGTTTTTCCTAAACAACATGTTGTAACTCGAAAAGCTTTGGTGTTCCGTGTATATCTAAGCTTGTAGCCTCAAAAGAGAACACAAAGGAGAGTTGTATCTCGATAGAATTTGTAAGAATAACACGTTAAAAGGAAATACAGTGTTGCAAAGTAAAGACAAATACATATGTATTGGAAACCCATAAACTTTACGAGATGAAATAAAGCATCGTACAAAATTAGCTTGTATCTCCTAAACAACACGTTGTAACTCGAAAAGATGTGGTGTGGCATGTACGTCTAAACGTGTAGCCTCAAAAGAGAACCCACAGGAGAATTTTTTTCGTCAAAATTTTTCAGAAAACCACATTTTAAGGAAATCCCGCATCGTGCGAAATTATCTTGTTTTTCCTAAACAACACGTTGTAACTCCAAAAGCTTTGGTGTTGCGTGTATGTCTAATCATGTAGCCACAAAAGAGAATGCACAGGAGAGTTTTCTCTCGAAAGAATATGTAAGAATACCACTTTATAAGGAAATACAGTGTTGCAGAGTAAAGGCAAATAAGTACATATTGGAAACACTTTATGAGAACAAATAACGCAACGTAAAAAATTAGCTTGTATCTCCTAAACAACACGTTGTAACTCGAAAAGATTTGGTGTGGCGTGTACGTCTAAACGTGTAGCCTCAAAAGAGAACCCACAGGAGAATTTTCTTTCGTCAAAATTTTTCAGAAAACCACGTTTTATGGAAATCCCGCATCGTGCGAAATTATCTTGTTTTTCCTAAACAACATGTTGTAACTCGAAAAGCTTTGGTGTTCCGTGTATATCTAAGCGTGTAGCCTCAAAAGAGAACACACAGGAGAGTTGTATCTCGATATAATTTGTAAGAATAACACGTTAAAAGGAAATACAGTGTTGCAAAGTAAAGACAAATACATATGTATTGGAAACCCATAAACTTTACGAGATGAAATAAAGCATCGTACAAAATTAGCTTGTATCTCCTAAACAACACGTTGTAACTCGAAAAGATGTGGTGTGGCATGTACGTCTAAACGTGTAGCCTCAAAAGAGAACCCACAGGAGAATTTTTTTCGTCAAAATTTTTCAGAAAACCACGTTTTACGGAAATCCCGCATAATGCGAAATTATCTTGTTTTTCCTAAACAACACGTTGTAACTCGAAAGGCTTTGGTGTTGCGTGTATGTCTAAGCATGTAGCCTCAAAAGAGAACGCACAGGAGAGTTTTTTCTCGATAGAATTTGTAAGAATAATACGTTATAAGGAAATAGAGTGTTGCAGAGTAAAGACAAATACGTATGTATTGGAAACCCATAAACTTTACGAGATGAAATAAAGCATCGTACAAAATTAGCTTGTATCTCCTAAACAACACGTTGTAACTCGAAAAGATTTGGTGTGGCGTGTACGTCTAAACGTGTAGCCTCAAAAGAGAACCAACAGGACAATTTTCTTTTGTCAAAATTCGTCAGAAAACCACGTTTTAAGAAAATCCCGCATCGTGAGAAATTATCTTGTTCTTCCTAAACAACACGTTTTAACTCGAAAAGCTTTGGTGTTGGGTGTATGTCTAAGTGTGTAGCCCCAAAAGAGAACACACAGGAGAGTTTTCTCTCGAAAGAATATGTAAGAATACCACGTTATAAGGAAATACAGTGTGGTAGAGTAAAGACAAATACGTACGTATTGGAAGCACTTTATGAGAGAAATAACGCATCTTGCAAAATTAGCTTGTTTGTCCTAAACAACACGTTGTAACTCAAAAAGATTTGGTGTGACGTGTACGTCTAAACGTGTAGCCTCAAAAGAGAACCCACAGGAGAGTTTTCTTTCGTCAAAATTTGTCAGAAAACCACGTTTTAAGGAAATCCCGCATCGTGAGAAATTATCTTGTTCTTCCTAAACAACACGTTTTAACTCAAAAAGCTTTGGTGTTGCGTGTATGTCTAAGCATGTAGCCCCAAAAGAGAACGCACAGGAGAGTTTTCTCTCAAAAGAATATTTAGAATACCACGTTATAAGGAAATACAGTGTGGCAGAGTAAAGACAAATACGTATGTATTGGAAGCACTTTATGAGAGAAATAAAGCATCTTGCAAAATTAGCGTGTATGTCTTAAACAACACGTTGTAACTCAAAAAGTCTTGGTGTGGGGTGTACGTATAAGCGTGTAGCCTCAAAAGAGAACCCACAGGAGAGTTTTCTTTCGTCAAAATTTGTCAAAACCACGTTTTAAAGAAATTCCGCATCGTGCGAAATTATCTTGTTTTTCCTAAACAACATGTTGTAACTCGAAAAGGTTTGGTGTTGCGGGTATATCTAAGCGTGTAGCCTAAAAGAGAACGCACTGGAGAGTTTTCTCCCAAAAGATTATGTAGGAATACCACATTATAAGGAAATACAGTGTTGCAGAGTAAAGACAAATACATACTTATTGGAAACACTTAAACTTTACGAGTAGAAATAACACATAGTACAAAATAAGCTTGTATCTCCTAAACAACACGATATAACTCGAAAGGATTTGGTGTGGCTTGTACGTCTAAACGTGTACCCTCAAAAGAGAACCCACAGGAGAATTTTCTTTCGTCAAAATTTGTCAGAAAACCACGTTTTAAGGAAATCCCGCATCGTGCGAAATTATCTTGTTTTTCCTAAACAACACCTTGTAACTCGAAAAGCTTTGGTGTTGCGTGTATGTCTAAGCGTGTAGCCTCAAAAGAGAATGCACAGGAGAGTTTTCTCTCAAAAGAATATGTAAGAATACCACGTTATATGGAAATACACTGTTGCAGAGTAAAGACAAATACATATGTATTGGAAACCCTTTACGAGAGGTAATAACGTATCTTACAAAATTAGCTTGTATCTCCTAAACAAAACGTTGTAACTCAAAAAGATTTGGTGTGGCGTTTACAACTAAACATGTAGCCTCAAAAGAGAACCCACAGGAGAATTTTCTTTCGTCAAAATTTTTCAGAAAACCACGTTTTAAGGAAATCCCGCATCGTGTGAAATTATCTTGTTTTTCCTAAACAAGAGGTTGTAATTCAAAATGCTTTGGTGTTGCGTGTATGTCTAAGCGTGCAGCCTCAAAAGAGAATGCACAGGAGAGTTTTCTCTCGAAAGAATAGGTAAGAATACCACGTTATAAGGAAATATATTGCTGCAGAGTAAAGACATATAAGTACTTATTGGAAACACATTATGAGAAGAAATAACGCATGGTACAAAATTAGCTTGTATCTCCGAAAAAACACGTGGTAACTCAAAAAGATTTGGTATGGCGTGTATGTCTGAACGTGTAGCCTCAAAAGAGAACCCACAGGAGAATTTTCTTACGTCAAAATTTGTCAGAAAACCACGTTTTAAGGAAATCCCGCATCATGGGAAATTATCTTGTTCTTCCTAAACAACAGGTTGTAACTCGAAAAGCTTTGGTGCTGCGTATATGTCTAAGCGTGTAGCCTCAAATGAGAACGCACTGGAGAGTTTTCTCTTGAAAGAATATGTAAGAATACCACGTTATAAGTAAATACAGTGTTGCAGAGTAAAGACATATACTTACTTATTGGAAAAACTTTACGAGAAGAAATAACGCATCGTACAAAATTAGCTTGTATCTCCTAAACAACACGTTGTAACTTAAAATGATTTGGTGTGGCCTGTACGTCTAAACGTGTAGCCTCAAAAGAGAACCCATAGAGGAATTTTCCTTGGTCAAAATTTGTCAGAAAACCACTTATTAAGGAAATCCCGCATCGTGTGTAATTATCTAGTTTTTCCTAAACAACACGTTGTAACTCGAAAAGCTTTGGTGTTGCGTGTATGTCTAAGCGCGTAGCCTCAAAGGGGCATGCACAGGAGAGTTTTCTCTCGAAAGAATATGTAAGAATACCACGTTATAAGGAAATACAGTGTTGCAGAGTATAGACAAATACATACTTATTGGAAACACTTTACGAGAAGAAATAAAGCATCATGCAAAATTAGCTTGTATCTCCTAAACAACACGTTGTAACTGGAAAAGATTTGGTGTGGCGTGTACGTCTAAACGTGTAGCCTCAAAAGAGAACCCACAGGAGAGTTTTCCTTCGCTAAAATTTGTCAGAATATCACGTTTTAAGGAAATACCGCATAGTGCGAAATTATCTTGTTTTTCCTAAACAACATGTTGTAACTCGAAAAGCTTTAGTGTTGCGTGTATTTCTAAGCGTGTAGCCTCAAAAGAGAATGGACAGGAGAGTTTTCTCCCAAAAGAATATGTAGGAATACCACGTTATAAGGAAATACAGTGTTGCAGAGTAAAGACAAATACATACTTATTGGAAACACTTAAACTTTACGAGAAGAAATAACACATAGTACAAAATTAGCTTGTATCTCCTAAACAACACGTTATAACTCGAAATGATTTGGTGTGGCGTGTATGTCTAAACGTGTACCCTCAAAAGAGAACCCACGGGAGAATTTTCTTTCATCAAAATTTGTCAGAAAACCACGTTTTAAGGAAATCCCGCATCATGCGAAATTATCTTGTTTTTCCTAAACAACACGTTGTAACTCGAAAAGCTTTGGTGTTGCGTGTATGTCGAAGCGTGTAGCCTCCAAAGAGAACGCACAGGAGAGTTTACTGTCGAAAGAATATGTAAGAATACCACGTTATAAGGAAATACAGTGTGGCAGAGTAAAGACAAATACGTACATATTGGAAGCGCTTTATGAGAGAAATAACGCATATTGCAAAATTAGCTTGTATGTCCTAAACAACACGTTGTAACTCGAAAAGATTTGGTGTGGTGTCTACGTCTAAACGTGTAGCCTCAAAAGAGAACCCACAGGAGAGTTTTCTTTCGTCAAAATTTGTCAGAAAACCACGTTTTAAGGAAATCCCGCATCGTGAGAAATTATCTTATTTTTCCTAAACAACACGTTGTAACTAGAAAAGCTTTGGTGTTGCGTGTATGTCTAAGTGTGTAGCCTCAAAAGAGAATGCACAGGAGAGTTTTCTCTCGAAAGAATATGTAAGAATACCATGTTATAAGGAAATATACTGCTGCAGAGTAAAGACAAATACGAAAGTATTGGAAACACATTATGAGAAGAAATAACGCATGGTACAAAATTAGCTTGTATCTCCGAAACAACACGTGGTAACTCAAAAAGATTTGGTGTGGCATGTACGTCTAAATGGGTAGCCTCAAAAGAGAACCCACAGGAGAATTTTCTTATGTCAAAATTTGTCAGAAAACCACATTTTAAGGAAATCCCGCATCGTGCGAAATTATCTTGTTTTTCCTAATCAACACGTTGTAACTCGAAAAGCTTTGGTGTTGCGTGTATGTCTAAGCGTGTAGCCTCCAAAGAGAACGCACAGGATAGTTTTCTCTCAAAAGAATATGTAAGAATACCACGTTATAAGGAAATACAGTGTTGCAGAGTATTGACAAATATGTACTTATTGGAAAAACTTTAGGAGAAGAAATAACGCATCATGCAAAATTAGCTTGTATCTCCTAAACAACACACTGTAACTCGAAAAGATTTGGTGTGGCGTGTATGTCTAAACGTGTAGCCTCAAAAGAGAACCCACAGGAGAGATTTCTTTCGTCAAAATTTGTCAGAAAACCACGTTTTAAGGAAATACTGCATCGTGCGAAATTATCTTGTTTTTCCTAAACAACATGTTGTAACTCGAAAAGCTTTGGTGTTGTGTGTATGTCTAAGCGTGTAGCCTCAAAAGGGAATGCACAGGAGAGTTTTCTCCCGAAAGAATATGTAGGAATACCACGTTATAAGGAAATACAGTGTTGCAGAGTATTGACAAATATGTACTTATTGGAAAAACTTTATGAGAAGAAATAACACATAGTACAAAATTAGCTTGTATATCCTAAACAACACGTTGTAACTCGAAAAGATTTGGTGTAGCGTGTACGTCTAAACGTGTAGCCTTCAAAAGAGAACCCACAGGAGGATTTTCTTTAGTCAAAATTTGTCAGAAAACCACGTTTTAAGGAAATCCCGTATCTTGCGAAATTATCTTGTTTTTCCTAAACAACACGTTGTAACTAGAAAAGCTTTGGTGTTGCGTGTATGTCTGAGCGTGTAGCCTCAAAAGAGAATGCAAAGGAGAGTTTTTTCTCAAAAGAATATGTAGGAATACCACGTTATAAGGAAATATATAGCTGCAGAGTAATGACAAATACGTACGTATTGGAAACACATTAAGAGAAGAAATAACGCATGGTACAAAATTAGCTTGTATCTCCGAAACAACACGTGGTAACTCAAAAAGATTTAGTGTGGCGTGTACGTCTGAACGTGTAGCCTCAAAAGAGAACCCACAGGAGAATTTTCTTACGTCAAAATTTGTCAGAAAACCACGTTTTAAGGAAATCCCGAATTGTGAGAAATTATCTTGTTCTTCCTAAACAACACGTTGTAACTCGAAAATCTTTGCTGTTGCGTGTATGTCTAAGCCTGTAGCCTCAAATGAGAACGCACAGAAGAGTTTTCTCTCGAAAAAATATGTAAGAATACCACGTTATAAGGAAATACAGTGTTGCAGAGTAAAGACAAATACTTATTGGAAAAACTTTACAAGAAGAAATAACGCATCGTACAAAATTAGCTTGTATCTCCTAAACAACACGTTGTAACTTAAAAAGATTTGGTGTGGCCTGTATGTCTAAACGTGTGGTCTCAAAAGAGAACCCATAGGAGAATTTTCTTTGGTCAAAATTTGTCAGAAAACCACGTATTGAGGAAATCCCTCATCGTGCGAAATTATCTTGTTTTTCCTAAACAACACGTTGTAACGCGAAAAGCTTTGGTGTTGCGTGTATGTCTAAGCGTGTAGCCTCAAAAGAGGACGCACAGGAGAGTTTTCTCTCGAAAGAATATGTAAGAATACTACGTTATAAGGAAATACAGTGTTGCAGAGTAAAGACAAATATGTATGTATTGGAAACCCATGAACTTTAAGAGATGAAATAAAGCATCGTACAAAATTAGCTTGTATCTCCTAAACAACACGTTGTAACTCGAAAAGATTTGGTGTGGCATGTACTTCTAAACGTGTAGCCTCAAAAGAGAACCGACAGGACAATTTTCTTTCGTCAAAATTTTTAAGAAAACCACGTTTTAAGGAAATCCCGCATCGTGAGAAATTATCTTGTTCTTCCTACACAACACGTTTTAACTCGAAAAGCTTTGGTGTTGCGTGTATGTCTAAGCGTGTAGCCCCAAAAGAGAACGCACAGGAGAGTTTTCTCTCGAAAGAATATGTAAGAATACCACGTTATAAGGAAATACAGTGTGGCAGAGTAAAGAAAAATACGTACATATTGGAAGCACTTTATGAGAGAAATAACGCATCTTGCAAAATTAGCTTGTATGTCCTAAACAACACGTTGTAATTCGAAAAGATTTGGCGTGGCGTGTACGTCTAAACGTGTAGCCTCAAAAGAGAACCCAAAGGAGAATTTTAAGAGAACCCAAAGGAGAATTTTCTTTCGTCAAAATTTTTCAGAAACTCACGTTTTAAGGAAATCCGCATCATGCGAAATTATCTTGTTTTTCCTAAACAACACGTTGTAACTCGAAAAGCTTTCGTGTTGCGTGTATGATTAAGTGTGTAGCCTCAAAACAGAAGGCACAGGAGAGTTTTCTCTCGAAAGAATATGTAAGAATACCACGTTATAAGGAAATACAATTTTGCAGAGTAAAGACATATATGTACGTATTGGAAACACTTTACAAGAAGAAATAATGCATCGTACAATATTAGCTTGTATCTCCAAAATTACACGTTGTAACTCGAAAAGCATTGGTGTGGCGTGAACGTCTAAACGTGTAGCCTCAAAAGAGAACCGAAAGGAGAATTTTCTTTCGTCAAAATTTTTCAGAAAATCACGTTTTAAGGAAATCCCGCATCGTGCGAAATTATCTTGTTTTTCCTAAACAACACGTTGTAAGTCGAAAAGCTTTCATGTTGCGTGTATGTCTAAATGTGTAGCCTCAAAAGAGAAGGCAGAGGAGAGTTTTCTCTCGAAAGAATATTTAAGAATACCATGTTATAACGAAATACAGTTTTGCAGAGTAAAGACAAATACGTAATTATTGGAAACACTTTACTAGAAGAAATAACGCATCGTACAAAATTAGCTTGTATCTCCAAAACTACACGTTGTAACTCGAAAAGAATTGTTGTGGCGTGTACGTCTTAACGTGTAGCATCAAAAGAGAACCCAAAGGAGAATTTTCTTTTGTCAAAATTTTTCAGAAAATCACGTTTTAAGGAAATCCCGCATCGTGCGAAATTATCCTGTTTTTCCTAAACAACACGTTGTAACTCGAAAAGCTTTCGTGTTGCGTGTATGTCTAAGTGTGTAGCCTCAAAAGAGAAGGCACAGGAGAGTTTTCTCTCGAAAGAATATGTAAGAATACCACGTTATAAGGAAATACAGTGTTGCAGAGTAAAGACAGCTAATTTTGTTCGATGCGTTATTTCTTCTCATAAAGTGTTTCCAATATGTACTTATTTGTCTTTACTCTGCAAAATTGTATTTCGTAAAAACGTGGTATTCTTACATATTCTTTCGAGAGAAAACTCTCCTGTGCCTTCCCTTTTGAGGCTCCACGCTTACACATACACGCAACACCAAAGCTTTTCGTGTTAAAACATGTTGTTTAGGAAAAAGAAGATGATTTCCCACGATGCGGGATTTACTTAAAACGTGGTTTTCTGACAAATTTTGACAAAAGAAAATTCTCCTGTGGGTTCTCTTTTGAGGTTACACGTTTAGGCGTACATGCCACACCAAATCTTTTCAAGTTACAACATGTTGTTTAGGAGATACACGCTAATTTTGTACAATGTGTTAATTCTTCTCCTAAAGTGTTTCCAATACGTACATATTTGTCTTTACTCTGCAACATTCTATTTCCTTATAACGTGATATTCTTACATATTATTTCGAGAAAAAACTATCCTGTGCGTTCCCTTTTGAGGCTACACACTTAGACATACAGGCAACTCCAAAGCTTTTCGAGTTACAACGTGTTGTTTAGGAAAAACAAGATAATTTCGCACGATGCAGGATTTCATTAAAACGTGGTTTTCTGACAAATTTTGAAGAAAGAAAATTCTCCTGTGGGTTCTCTTTTGAGGATACAGGTTTAGAAGTACACACCACACCAAATCCTTTCGAGTTACCACGTGTTGTTTAGGAGATACAAGCTAATTTTGTACGATGCGTTATTTTTTCTCGTAAAGTCTTTCCAATACGTACATATTTGTCTTTACTCTGCAACACTGTATTTCTTTATAATGTTTTATTCTTACATGTTCTTTCGAGAGAAAACTCTCCTGTGCGTTCTCTGTAGAGGCTACATGCTTAGACATACACGCAACACCAAAGCTTTTTGAGTTACGACGTGTTGTTTAGGAAAAACAAGATAATTTTGCACGATGTGGGATTTCCTTAAAACGTTGTTTTCTGACAACTTTGACGAAAGAAAGTTCTTCTGTGGGTTCTCTTTTGAGGCTACACGTGTAGACGTACGAGCCACACCAAATCTTTTCGAGTTAGAACGTGTTGTTTAGGAGATACAAGCAAATTTTATAAGATGCGTTATTTCTTCTCGTAAAGTGTTTCCAATAAGTACTTATTTGTCTTTACTCTGCAACACTGTATTTCCTTATAACATGGTATTCTTACATATTCTTTCGAGGGAAAACTCTCCTGTGTGTTCTCCTTTGAGGCTACACGCTTAGACAAACACACGACGCCAAAGCTTTTCGAGTTACAACGTGTTGTTTAGGAAAAACAAGATAATTTCGCACAATGCGAGATTTCCTTAAAACGTGGTTTTCTGAAATATCTTGAGAAAGAAAGTTTTCCTGTGGGTTCTCTTTTGAGGCTCACATGTAGAAGTACGAGCCACACAAAATCTTTTCGAGTTACAACATGTTGTTTAGGAGATACAAGCTATTATGTACAATGGGTTATTTCTTCTCATAAAGAGTTTCCAATACGTACGTAGTTGTCTTTACTCTGCAACACTGTATTTCCTTATAATGTGGTATTCTTACATATTCTTTCGAGAGAAAACTCTCCTGTGCATTGTCTTTTGCGCTTACACGCTTAGACATACATGCAACACCAAAGCTTTTCAAGTTACAACGTGTTGTTTAGGAAAAAGAAGGTAATTTCGCACGATGCGGGATTTCCTTAAAACGTGGTTTCTAACAAATTTTGATGAAAGAAAAATCTCCTGTGGGTTCTCTTTTAAGGCTACACGTTTAGACGTACACACCACACCAAATCCTTTTGAGTTACCACATGTTGTTTAGGAGATACATTCTAATTTATATGATGCGTTATTTCTTCTGGTAAAGTGTTTCCAATACGTATTTATTTGCCTTTACTCTGCAACACTGTATTTCCTTATAACGTTGTATTCTTACATGTTCTTTCGAGAGAAAACTCTCCTGTGTGTTCTCTTTAGAGGCTACACGCTTAGACATACACGCAACACCAAAGCTTTTTGAGTTACAACTTGTTGTTTAGGAAAAACAAGAAAATTTTGCACGATGCGGGATTTCCTTAAAACGTGGTTTTCTGACAAATTTTGACGAAAGAAAGTTCTCCTGTGGGTTCTCTTTTGAGGTTACACGTGCATACGTACGAGCCACACCAAATCTTTTCAAGTTACAACGTGTTGTTTAGGAGATAGAAGCAAATTTTGTACTATGCGTTATTTCTTCTCAGTAAGTGTTTCCAATACGTACTTATTTGTCTTTACTCTACAACACTGTATTTCCTTATAACGTGGTATTCTTACATATTCTTTCGAGGGAAAACTCTCCTGTGCATTCTCTTTTGAGGCTACACGCTTAGACAAACACGCAACGCCAAAGCTTTTCGAGTTACAAAGTGTTGTTTAGGAAAAACAAGATAATTTCGCACGATGCGAGATTTCCTTTAAACGTGGTTTTTGACAAATTTTGATGAAAGAAAATTCTCCTGTGGGTTCTCTTTTGAGGCTACACGTTTAGACATACATGTCACACCAAATCCTTTCGAGTTACCACGTGTTGTTTAGGAGATACAAGCTAATTTTGTACGATGCTTTATTTCTTCTCGTAAAGTCTTTCCAATACGTACATATTTGTCTTTACTCTGCAACACTGTATTTCTTTATAATGTTTTATTCTTACATGTTCTTTCGAGAGAAAACTCTCCTGTGCATTCTCTGTAGAGGCTACATGCTTAGACATACACGCAACACCAAAGCTTTTTGAGTTACAACGTGTTGTTTAGGAAAAACAAGATAATTTTGCACGATGTGGGATTTCCTTAAAACGTTGTTTTCTGACAACTTTGACGAAAGAAAGTTCTTCTGTGGGTTCTCTTTTGAGGCTACACGTGTAGACGTACGAGCCACACCAAATCTTTTCGAGTTAGAACGTGTTGTTTAGGAGATACAAGCAAATTTTGTAAGATGCGTTATTTCTTCTCGTAAAGTGTTTCCAATAAGTACTTATTTGTCTTTACTCTGCAACACTGTATTTCCTTATAACATGGTATTCTTACATATTCTTTCGAGGGAAAACTCTCCTGTGTGTTCTCCTTTGAGGCTACACGCTTAGACAAACACACGACGCCAAAGCTTTTCGAGTTACAACGTGTTGTTTAGGAAAAACAAGATAATTTCGCACAATGCGAGATTTCCTTAAAACGTTGTTTTCTGAAATATCTTGAGAAAGAAAGTTTTCCTGTGGGTTCTCTTTTGAGGCTCACATGTAGAAGTACGAGCCACACAAAATCTTTTCGAGTTACAACATGTTGTTTAGGAGATACAAGCTATTTTTTTACAATGGGTAATTTCTTCTCATAAAGAGTTTCCAATACGTACGTAGTTGTCTTTACTCTGCAACACTGTATTTCCTTATAATGTGGTATTCTTACATATTCTTTCGAGAGAAAACTCTCCTGTGCATTCTCTTTTGCGCTTACACGCTTAGACATACACGCAACACCAAAGCTTTTCAAGTTACAACGTGTTGTTTAGGAAAAAGAAGGTAATTTCGCACGATGCGGGATTTCCTTAAAACGTGGTTTCTAACAAATTTTGATGAAAGAAAAATCTCCTGTGGGTTCTCTTTTAAGGCTACACGTTTAGACGTACACGCCACACCAAATCCTTTTGAGTTACCACATGTTGTTTAGGAGATACAATCTAATTTATATGATGCGTTATTTCTTCTGGTAAAGTGTTTCCAATACGTATTTATTTGCCTTTACTCTGCAACACTGTATTTCCTTATAACGTTGTATTCTTACATGTTCTTTCGAGAGAAAACTCTCCTGTGTGTTCTCTTTAGAGGCTACACGCTTAGACATACACGCGACACCAAAGCTTTTTGAGTTACAACTTGTTGTTTAGGAAAAACAAGATAATTTTGCACGATGTGGGATTTCCTTAAAACGTTGTTTTCTGACAACTTTGACGAAAGAAAGTTCTTCTGTAGGTTCTCTTTTGAGGCTACACGTGTAGACGTACGAGCCACACCAAGTCTTTTCGAGTTAGAACGTGTTGTTTAGGAGATACAAGCAAATTTTGTAAGATGCGTTATTTCTTCTCGTAAAGTGTTTCCAATAAGTACTTATTTGTCTTTACTCTGCAACACTGTATTTCCTTATAACATGGTATTCTTACATATTCTTTCGAGGGAAAACTCTCCTGTGTGTTCTCCTTTGAGGCTACACGCTTAGACAAACACACGACGCCAAAGCTTTTCGAGTTACAACGTGTTGTTTAGGAAAAACAAGATAATTTCGCACAATGCGAGATTTCCTTAAAACGTAGTTTTCTGAAATATCTTGAGAAAGAAAGTTTTCCTGTGGGTTCTCTTTTGAGGCTCACATGTAGAAGTACGAGCCACACAAAATCTTTTCGAGTTACAACATGTTGTTTAGGAGATGCAAGCTATTTTTTTACAATGGGTAATTTCTTCTCATAAAGAGTTTCCAATACGTACGTAGTTGTCTTTACTCTGCAACACTGTATTTCCTTATAATGTGGTATTCTTACATATTCTTTCGAGAGAAAACTCTCCTGTGCATTCTCTTTTGCGCTTACACGCTTAGACATACATGCAACACCAAAGCTTTTCAAGTTACAACGTGTTGTTTAGGAAAAAGAAGGTAATTTCGCACGATGCGGGATTTCCTTAAAACGTGGTTTCTAACAAATTTTGATGAAAGAAAAATCTCCTGTGGGTTCTCTTTTAAGGCTACACGTTTAGACGTACACACCACACCAAATCCTTTTGAGTTACCACATGTTGTTTAGGAGATACAATCTAATTTATATGATGCGTTATTTCTTCTGGTAAAGTGTTTCCAATACGTATTTATTTGCCTTTACTCTGCAACACTGTATTTCCTTATAACGTTGTATTCTTACATGTTCTTTCGAGAGAAAACTCTCCTGTGTGTTCTCTTTAGAGGCTACACGCTTAGACATACACGCGACACCAAAGCTTTTTGAGTTACAACTTGTTGTTTAGGAAAAACAAGATAATTTTGCACGATGCGGGATTTCCTTAAAACGTGGTTTTCTGACAAATTTTGACGAAAGAAAGTTCTCCTGTGGGTTCTCTTTTGAGGTTACACGTGCATACGTACGAGCCACACCAAATCTTTTCAAGTTACAACGTGTTGTTTAGGAGATAGAAGCAAATTTTGTACTATGCGTTATTTCTTCTCAGTAAGTGTTTCCAATACGTACTTATTTGTCTTTACTCTACAACACTGTATTTCCTTATAACGTGGTATTCTTACATATTCTTTCGAGGGAAAACTCTCCTGTGCATTCTCTTTTGAGGCTACACGCTTAGACAAACACGCAAAGCCAAAGCTTTTCGAGTTACAAAGTGTTGTTTAGGAAAAACAAGATAATTTCGCACGATGCGAGATTTCCATAAAACGTGGTTTTCTGAAAAATTTTGAAGAAAGAAAGTTCTCCTGTGGGTTCTCTTTTGAGGCTACACGTGTAGAAGAACGAGCCACACCAAATCTTTTCGAGTTACAACGTGTTGTTTAGGAGATACAAGCTAATTTTGTTCGATGCGTTATTTCTTCTCATAAAGTGTTTCAAATAGGTACGTATTTGTCTTTACTCTGCAACACTGTATTTCCTTATAACGTGGTATTCTTCCATATTCTTTCGAGAAAAAAGTCTCCTGTGCGTTCTCTTGTGAGGCTACAAGTTTAGATATACACGCAACACCAAAGCTTTTCGAGTTACAACGTGTTTTTAAGGAAAAACAAGATAATTTCGCACAATGCGAGATTTCCTTAAAACGTGGTTTCTGACAAATTTTGATGAAAGAAAATTCTCCTGTCGGTTCTCTTTTGAGGGTACACGTTTAGACATACACGTCACACCAAATCTTTTCGATTTACAACGTGTTGTTTAGGAGATACAAGCTAATTTTGTACGATGCGTTATTTCTTCACCTAAAGTGTTTCCAATATGTACTTATTTGTCTTTACTCTGCAAAATTGTATTTCGTAAAAACGTGGTATTCTTACATATTCTTTCGAGAGAAAACTCTCCTGTGCCTTCTCTTTTGAGGCTCCACGCTTACACATACACGCAACACCAAAGCTTTTCGAGTTACAACATGTTGTTTAGGAAAAAGAAGATGATTTCCCACGATGCGGGATTTCCTTAAAACGTGGTTTTCTGACAAATTTTGACGAAAGAAAATTCTGCTGTGGGTTCTCTTTTGAGGCTACATGTTTAGACGTACACGCCACACCAAATCTTTCCGAGATACAACGTATTGTTTAGGAGATACAAGCTAATTTTGTATGATGCGTTAATTCTTCTCGTAAAGTGTTTCCAATATGTATGTATTTGTCTTTACTCTGCAACACTGTATTTCCTTATAACGTGGTATTCTTACACATTCCTTCGAGAGAAAACTATCCTGTGCGTTCCCTTTTGAGGCTACACACTTAGACATAAAGGCAACACCAAAGCTTTTCGAGGTATAACGTGTTGTTTATGAAAAACAAGATGATTTCGCACGATGCGGTATTTCCTTAAAACGTGGTTTTCTGACAAATTTTGATGAAAGAAAATAGTCCTGTGGGTTCTCTTTTGAGGCTACATGTTTAGAGGTACATGCCACACCAAATCCTTTTGAGTTACCACGTGTTGTTTAGGAGATACAAGCTAATTTTGTATGATGTGTTATTTCATCTCGTAAAGTGTTTCCAATAAGTAAGTATTTGTCTTTACTCTGCAACACTGTATTTCCTTATACCGTTGTATTCTTACATGTTCTTTCGAGAGAAAACTCTCCTGTGTGTTCTCTTTAGAGGATACACGCTTAGACATACACGCAACACCAAAGATTTTCGAGTTACAACGTGTTGTTTTGGAAAAACAAGATAATTTTGCACGATGCGAGATTTCCATAAAACGTGGTTTTCTGAAAAAATTTGACAAAAGAAAGTTCTCCTGTGGGTTCTCTTTTGAGGCTACACGTGTAGAGGTACGAGCCACACCAAATCTTTTCGAGTTACAACGTGTTGCTTAGGAGATACAAGCTAATTTTGTACGATGTGTTATTTCTTCTCTTAAAGTGTTTCCAATATGTACGAATTTGTCTTTACTCTGCAACACTGTATTTCCTTATAACGTGGTATTCTTACATATTCTTTCGAGAGAAAACTCTCCTGTGCATTCTCTTTTGAGGCTATATGCTTAGACATACACGCAACACCAAAGGTTTTGATTTACAACGTGTTGTTTAGGAAAAACAAGATAATTTTGCAGAATGCGAGAATTCCTCAAAACGTAGTTTCTGACAAATTTTGATGAAAGAAAATTCTCCTGTGGGTTCTCTTTTGAGGCTACACGTTTAGACATTCACGTCACACCAAATCCTTTCGAGTTACATCGTGTTGTTTAGGAGATACAAGCTAATTTTGAATGATGCGTTATTTCTTCTCATAAAGTGTTACCAATATGTACTTATATGTCTTTACTCTGGAAAATTGTATTTCCTTATAACGTGGTATTCTTACATTTTCTTTCGAGAGAAAACTCTCCTGTGCTTTCCCTTTGGAGGCTCCATGCTTACAAGTACACGCAACACCAAAGCTTTTCGAGTTACAACATGTTGTTTAGGAAAAAGAAGATGATATCCCACAATGCGGGATTTCCTTAAAACGTGGTTTTCTGAAAATTTTAACGAAAGAAAATTCTCCTGTGGGTTCTCTTTTGAGGCTACACGTTTAGACGTACACGTCACACCAAATCCTTTCGAGTTACCACGTGTTGTTTAGGAGATACAAGCTAATTTTGTACGATGCCTTATTTCTTCTCGTAAAGTGTTTCCAATACGTACGTATTTGTCTTTACTCTGCAACATTGTATTTCCTTATAACGTGGTATTCCTACATATTCTTTCGAGAGAAAACTATCCTTTGCGTTCCCTTTTGAGGCTACACACTTAGACATACAGGCAACACCAAAGCTTTTCGAGTTACAACGTGTTGTTTATGAAAAACAAGATAATTTCGCATGATGCGGGATTTCCTTAAATCGTTGTGTTCTGACAAATTTTGACGAAAGAAAATTCTCCTGTGGGTTCTCTTTTGAGGCTATACGTTTAGACGTGCACGCGACACCAAATCCTTTCGAGTTATCACGTGTTGTTTAGAAGATACAAGCTAATTTTGTACGATGTGTTATTTCTTCTCATAAAGTGTTTCCAATGCGTATGTATTTGTCTTTACTCTGCAACACTGTATTTCCTTATAACGTTGTATTCTTACATGTTCTTTCGAGAGAAAACTCTCCTGTGCGTTCTCTTTAGAGGCTACATGCTTTGACATACACGCAACACCAAAGCTTTTCGAGTTACAACGTGTTGTTTTGGAAAAACAAGATAATTTTGCACGATGCGGGATTTCCTTAAAACGTGGTTTTCTGACAAATTTTGACGAAAGAAAGTTCTCCTGTGGGTTCTCTTTGGAGGCTACACTTTTAGACGTACGAGCCACACCAAATCTTTTCAAGTTACAACATGTTTAGGAGATACAAGCAAATTTTTTACGATGCTTTATTTCTTCTCGTAAAGTGTTTCCAATACGTACGTATTTGTCTTTATTCTGCTACACTGTATTTCCTTATAACGTGGTATTCTTACATATTCTTTCGAGGGAAAACTCTCCTGTGCGTTCTCTTTTGAGGCTACACACTTAGACATACATGCAACACCAAAGATTTTCGAGTTACATAGTGTTGTTTAGGAAAAACAAGATAATTTTGCACGATGCGGGATTTCCTTAAAACGTGGTTTCCTGAGAAATTTTGACGAAAGAAAGTTCTCCTGTGCATTCTCTTTTGAGGCTACACGTGTAGACATATGAGCCACACCAAATCTTTTCGAGTTACAACGTGTTGTTTAGGAGATACAAGCAAATTTTGAACAATGCATTATTTCCTCTGGTAAAGTGTTTCCAATACGTACTTATTTGTCTTTACTCTGCAACACTGTATTTCCTTATAACGTGGTATTCTTACATATTATTTCGAGGGAAAACTCTCCTGTGCGTTCTCTTTGAGGCTACACGCTTAGACAAACACGCAACGCCAAAGCTTTTCGAGTTACAATGTGTTTTTTAGGAAAAACAAGATAATTTCGCTTGAAGCGAGATTTCCATAAAACGTGGTTTTCTGAAAAATTTTGACGAAAGAAAGTTTTCCTGTGGGTTCTCTTTTGAGGCTACACGTGTAGAGGTACGAGCCACACGAAATCTTTTCGAGTTACAACGTGTTGTTTAGGACATACAAGCTAATTTTGTATGATGCGTTATTTCTTCTCTTCAAGTGTTTCCAATACGTACGTATTTGTCTTTACTCTGCAACACTGTATTTTCTTATAACGTGGTATTCTTACATATTCGTTTGAGAGAAAACTCTCCTGTGCGTTCTCTTTTGAGGCTAAAAGCTTAGACATACACGCAACACCAAAGCTTTTCGAGTTACAACGTGTTGTTTAAGAAAAACAAGATAATTTCGCACGATGCGAGATTTCCTTAAAACGTGGTTTTTGACAAATTTTGATGAAAGAAAATTCTCCTGTGGGTTCTCTTTTGAGGCTACACGTTTAGACATACACGTCACACCAAATCTTTTCGAGTTACAACGTGTTGTTTAGGAGATACAAGCTAATTTTGAATGATGCGTTATTTCTTCTCGTAAAGTGTTACCAATAAGTACTTATTTGTCTTTACTCTGCAAAATTGTATTTCCTTATAATGTGGTATTCTTACATATTCTTTCGAGTGAAAACTCTCCTGTGCTGTCCCTTTTGTCGCTCCATGCTTACACATACACGCAACACCAAAGCTTTTCGAGGTACAACATGTTGTTTAGGAAAAAGAAGATCATTTCGCACGATGCGGGATTTCCTTAAAACGTGGTTTTCTGAAAAATGTTGATGAAAGTAAATTCTCCTGTGGGTTCTCTTTTGAGGCTACATGTTTAGACGTACACACCACACCAAATCCTTTCGAGTTACCACGTGTTGTTTAGGAGATACAAGCTAATTTTGTACGATGCGTTAATTCTTCTTGTAAAGTTTTTCCAATAGGTACGTATGTGTTTTTACTCTGCAACATTGTATTTCCTAATAACGTAGTATTCTTACATATTCTTTCGAGAGAAAACTATCCTGTGCGTTCTCTTTAGAGGTTACTCGCTTAGACATACATGCAACACCAAAGCTTTTCGAGTTACATCATGCTGTTTAGGAAAAACAAGATAATTTTGCATGATGCGGTATTTCCTTAAAACGTGGTTTCCTGAGAAATTTTAACGAAAGAAAGTTCTCCTGTTCGTTCTTTTTTGAGGCTACACGTGTAGACGTATGAGCCACACCAAATCTTTTCGAGGTACAACGTGTTGTTTAGGAGACACAAGCCAATTTTTTACGATGCCTTATTTCTTCTCGTAAAGTGTTTCCAATTCGTACTTATTTGTCTTTACTCTGCAACACTGTATTTCCTTATAACGTGGTATTCGTACATATTATTTCGAGGGAAAACTCTCCTGTGCGTTCTCTTTTGAGGCTACATGCTTAGATATACACGCAACACCAAAGGTTTTCGAGTTACAACGTGTTGTTTAGGAAAAACAAGATAATTTCGCACGATGCGAGATTTCCTTAAAACGTGGTTTCTGACAAATTTTGATGAAAGAAAAATCTCCTGTGGGTTTTCTTTTGAGGCTACACGTTTAGATGTACATGCAACACCAAATCTTTTCGAGTTACAACGTGTTGTTTAGGAGATACAAGCTAATTTTTTACGATGCGTTAATTCTTCTCATAAAGTGTTTCCAAGAAGTACGCGTTTGTCTTTACTCTGCAACATTGTTTTTCCTTATAACGTGGTATTCTTACATATTCTTTAGAGGGAAAACTATCCTGTGCGTTCCCCTTTGAGGCTACACACTTAGACATACAGTCAACACCAACTCTTTTCGAGTTACAACGTGTTGTTTATGAAAAACAAGATAATTTTGCACGATGCGGGATTTCCTTAAAACGTGGTTTTCTGACAAATTTGGAGGAAAAAAATTCTCCCGTGGGTTCTCTTTAGAGGCTACACGTTTAGACATACACGCCACACCAAATGCTTTCGAGTTACCACGTGTTGTTTAGGAGATACAAGCAAATATTGTACGATGCGTTATTTCTTCTCGTATAGAGTTTCCAATACGTACTTTTTTTGTCTTTACTCTGCAACACTGTATTTCCTTATAACGTGGTATTCTTACATATTCTTTCGAGGGAAAACTCTCCTGTGCATTCTCTTTTGAGGCTACACGCTTAGACAAACACGCAACGCCAAAGCTTTTCGAGTTACAACGTGTTGTTTACGAAAAACAAGATAATTTCGCACGATGCGAGATTTCCATAAAACGTGGTTTTCTGAAAAATTTTGATGAAAGAAAGTTCTCCTGTGGGTTCTCTTTTGAGGCTACACGTGTAGAGGTATGAGCCACACCAAATCTTTTCGAGTTACAACGTGTTGTTTAGGAGATACAAGCTAATTTTGTACGATGTGTTATTTTTTCTCTTAAAGTGTTTCCAATACGTATGTAGTTGTCTTTACTCTGCAACACTGTATTTCCTTATAATGTGGTATTCTTACATATTCTTTCGAGAGAAAACTCTCCTGTGCGTTCTCTTTTGAGGCTACAAGCTTAGACATACACGCAACACCAAAGCTTTTTGAGTTACAACATGTTGTTTAGGAAAAACAAGATAATTTCGCACGATGCGAGATTTCCTTAAAACGTGGTTTCTGACAAATTTTGATGAAACAAAATTCTCCTGTGGGTTCTCGTTTGAGGTTACACTTTTAGATGTACACGTCACACCAAATATTTTCGAGTTACAACGTGTTGTTTCGGAGATACAAGCTAATTTTATACGATGCGTTATTTCTTCTCGTAAAGTGTTTCCAATATGCACTTATTTGTCTTTACTCTGCAAAATTGTATTTCCTTATAACGTGGTATTCTTACATATTCTTTCGAGAGAAAACTCTCCTGTGCCTTCACTTTTGAGGCTCCACACTTACACATACATGCAACACCAAAGCTTTTCGAGTTACAACATGCTGTTTTGGAAAATAGATGATTTCGCACGATGCGGGATTTCCTTAAAACGTGGTTTTCTGAAAAATTTTGAATAAAGAAAATTCTCCTGTGGGTTCTCTTTTGAGGCTACACGTTTAGATGTACATGCCACACCAAATCTTTTCGAGTTACAACGTGTTGTTTAGGAGATACAAGCTAATTTTTTACGATGCGTTAATTCTTCTCGTAAAGTGTTTCCAATACGTACATATTTGTCTTGACTCTGCAACATTGTATTTCCTTATAACATGGTATTCTTACATATCCTTTCGAGAGAAAACTATCCTGTGCGTTCTCTTTTCAGGTTACACTCTTAGACATACACACAACACCAAATCTTTTCCTGATACAATGTGTTGTTTAGAAAAAAACAAGATAATTTCGCACGATGAGAGATTTCCTTAAAACGTGGTTTCTGACAAATTTTGAGGGAAGAAAATTCTCTTGTGGGTTCTCTTTTGAGGTTACACTTTTAGACGTACACGTCACACCAAATCTTTTCGAGTTACAACGTGTTGTTTAGGAGATACAATCTAATTTTGTACGATGCGTTATTTCTTCTCGTAAAGTGTTTCCAGTATGTACTTATTTGTCTTTACTCTGCAAAATTGTATTTCCTTATAACGTGGTATTCGTACATAATCTTTCAAGAGAAAACTCTCTTGTGCGTTCTCTTTTGAGGCTACAAGCTTAGACATACACGCAACACCAAAGCTTTTCGAGTTACAGCGTGGTGTTTAGGAAAAACAAGATAATTTCGCACGATGTGAGATTTCCTTAAAACGTGGTTTCTGACAAATTTTGATGAAAGAAAATTATCCTGTGGGTTCTCTCTTTAGGCTACACGTTTAGACATACACATCACACCAAATCATTTCGATTTACAACGTGCTGTTTGGTGATACAAGTTAATTTTGTACGATGCGTTATTTCTTCTCGTAAAGTGTTTCCAATATGTACTTATTTGTTTTAATCTGCAAAATTGTATTTCCTTATAACGTAGTATTCTTACATATTCTTTCGACAGAAAACTCTCCTGTGCCTTCTCTTTTGAGGCTCCACGCTTACACATACACGCAACACCAAAGCTTTTCGAGTCACAACATGTTGTTTAGGAAAAAGGAGATGATTTCGCACGATGCAGGATTTCCTTAAAACGTGGTTTTCTGAAAAATTTTGACAAAAGAAAATTCTCCTGTTGGTTCTCTTTTGAGGCTACATATTTAGACGTACACGCCACACCAAATCTTTTCGAGTTACAACGTGTTGTTTAGGAGATACAAGCTAATTTTTTGCAATGCGTTAATTCTTCTCGTAAAGTGTTTCCAGTAAGTATGTATTTGTCTTTACTCTGCAACATTGTATTTCCTTATAACGTGGTATTCTTACATATTATTTCGAGAGAAAACTATCCTGTGCGTTCCCTTTTGAGGCTACACACTTAGACATACAGGCAATACCAAAGCTTTTCGAGTTACAACGTGTTGTTTAGGAAAAACAAGATAATTTCGCACAATGCAGGATTACCTTAAAACGTGGTTTTCTGACAAATTTTGACGAAAGAAAATTCTCCTGTGGGTTCTCTTTTGAGGCTACACGTTTAGAAGTACACGCCACACCAAATCCTTTCGAGTTACCACGTGTTGTTTAGGAGATACAAGCTAATTTTTTACGATGCGTTATTTCTTCTCGTAAAGTGTTTCCAATACGTACGTATTTGTCTTTACTCTGCAACACTGTATTTCCTTATAACGTTGTATTCTTACATGTTCTTTCGAGAGAAAACTCTCCTGTGCGTTCTCTTTAGAGGCTACAAGCTCAGACATACACGCAACACCAAAGCTTTTTGAGTTACAACGTGTTGTTTAGGAAAAACAAGATAATTTTGCACGATGAGAGATTTCCCTAAAACGTGGTTTTTGGACAAATTTTGACGAAAGAAAGTTCTCCTGTGGGTTCTTTTTTGAGGTTACACATGTATACGTACGAGCCACACCAAATCCTTTCGAGTTACAAGGAGTTGTTTAGGAGATACAAGCTAATTTTGTACCATGCATTAATTCTTCTCATAAAGTATTTACAATACGTACCTATTTATCTTTACTCTGCAACACTGTATGTACTTATAACGTGGTATTCTTACATATTCTTTCGAGAGAAAACTCTCCTCTGCGTTCTCTTTTGAGGCTACACGCTTAGACCTACACACAACACCAAAGCTTTTCGAGATACAACGTGTTGTTTAGGAAAAACAAGGTAATTTCACACGATGCGGTATTTCCTTAAAACGTGGTTTTCTGACAAATTTTGACGAAACAAAATTCTCCTGTGGGTTCTCTTTGGAGGCTACACGTTTAGATGTAAACAGCACACCAAATCAGTTCAAGTTACAACGTGTTGATTAGGAGATACAAGCTAATTTTGTACGATGCGTTATTTCTTCTCGTAAAGTGTTTCCAATATGTACGTATTTGTCTTTACTCTTCAACACTGTATTTCCTTATAACGTGGTATTCTTACATATTCTTTCGAGAGAAAACTCTCCTGTGCCTTCTCTTTTGAGGCTACACCCTTAGACATACACGCAAACAAAAGATTTTCGAGTTACAATATGTTGTTTAGGAAAAACAAGATAATTTCGAACGATGCAGGATTTCCATAAAATGTGGTTTTCTGAAAAATTTTAACGAAAGAAAATTATCCTGTGGCTTTTCTTTTGAGGCTACACATTTAGACGTACAGGCCACACCAAATCCTTTCGAGTTACAACGTGTTGTTTAGGAGATACAAGCTAATTTTGTACAATGCGTTATTTCTTCTCGTAAAGTGTTTCCAATACATACCTATTTGTCTTTACTCTCCAACTCTGTATTTCCTTATAACGTGGTATTTTAACATATTCTTTCGAGAGAAAACTCTCCTGTGCATTCTCTTTTGAGGCTATAGGCTTAGACATACACGCAACACCAAAGCTTTTCAAGTTATAACGTGTTGTTTATGAAAAACTAGATAATTTCGCACGATGAGGGATTTCCATAAAACGTGGTTTTCTGACAAATTTTGACAAGAGAAAATTATCCCGTGGGTTCTCTTTTGAGGCCACACGTTTAGATGTACACGCCACACCAAATCATTTCGAGTTACAACGTGTTGTTTAGGAGATACAAGCTAATTTTGCACAAAGAGTTATTTCTTCTCGTAAAGTATTTCCAATACCTACATATTTGTCTTTACTCTGCAACACTGTATTTCCTTATAACGTGGTATTCTTACATATTCTTTCGAGAGAAAACTCTCCTGTGCATTCCCTTTTGAGGCTACACGCTTAGATGTACACGCAACACCAAAGCTTTTCTAGTTATAACGTGTTGTTTAGGAAAAACAAGATAATTTCGCAAGATGCGGGATTTCCTTAAAACGAGGTTTTCTGACAAATTTTGACCTAAGAAAATTCTCCTGTGGGTTCTCTTTTGAGGCTACACGTTTAGACGTAAACGCCACACCAAATCTTTTCAAGTTACAACGTTTTGTTTCGGAGATACAGACTAATTTTGTACGATGCGTCATTTCTTCTCGTAAAGTGTTGCCAATACATATGTATTTGTCTTTACTCTGCAACACGATATTTCCTTAAAACGTGGTATTCTTACATATTCTTTCGAGAAAAAACTCTCCTGTGCCTTCTCTTTTGAGGCTACACGCTTAGACATACACGCAACACCAAAGCTTTTCGAGTTACAACGTGTTGTTTAGGAAAAACAAGATAATTTCGCAAGATGCGGGATTTCCTCAAAACGTGGTTTTCTGAAAAATTTTGACGAAAGAAAATTCGCCTGTGGGTTCTCTTTTGAGGCTACACGTTTAGACGTACACGCCACACCAAATCTTTTTCAGTTACAACATGTTGTTTAGGAGATACAGACTAATTTTGTACGATGCCTTATTTTTTCTCGTAAGGTGTTGCCAATACGTACATATTTATCTTTACTCTGCAACTCTGTATTTCCTTAAAACGTGGTATTCTTACATATTCTTTCGAGAGAAAACTCTCCTGTGCCTTCTCTTTTGAGGCTACACGTTTAGATGTACACGCCACACAAAATATTTCGAGTTACAACGTGTTGTTTAGGAGATAAAAGCTAATTTTGTACGATGCGTTATTTCTTCTCCTAAAGTGTTTCCTATACATAAGTATTTGTCTTTACTCTGCAACACTGTCTTTCCTTATAACGTGGTATTTTTACATATTCTTTCGAGAGAAAACTCTCCTGTGCCTTCTCTTTTGAGGCTACACGCTTACACATACACGCAACACCAAAGCTTTTCGAGTTACGACATGTTGTTTAGGAAAAACAAGATAATTTCGCACGATGTGGGATTTCTTTAAAATGTGGTTTTCTGGCAAAATTTGATGAAAGAAAGTTCTCCTGTGGGTTCTCTTTTGAGGCTACACGTTTAGACATACAGGTGACACCAAATCTTTTCGAGTTAAATGTGTTGTTTAGGAGATACAAGCTAATTTTGCACGAAGCATTATTTCTTCTCCTAAAGTGTTTCCAATACGTACGTATTTGTCTTTACTCTGCAACACTGTATTTCCTTATAACGTGGTATTCTTACATATTCTTTCGAGAGAAAACTCTCCTGTGCCTTCTCTTTTGAGGCTACACGCTTAGACATACACGCAACACCAAAGCTTTTCGAGTTACAACGTGTTGTTTAGGAAAAACAAGATAATTTCGCAAGATGCGGGATTTCCATAAAACGTGGTTTTCTGACAAATTTTGATGTAAGAAAATTCTGCTGTGGGTTCTCTTTTGAGGCTACACATTTAGACGTACACGCCACACCAAATCTTTTCGAGTTACAACGTGTTGTTTAGTAGATACAGACTAATTTTGTATGATGCGTTATTTCTTCTCGTAAAGTGTTGCCAATACGAATGTATTTGTCTTTACTCTGCAACACTGTATTTCCTTAAAACGTGGTATTCTTACATATTCTTTCGAGAAAAAACTCTCCTGTGCCTTCTCTCTTGAGGCTACACGCTTAGACATACAGGCAACACCAAAGCTTTTCGAGTTACAACGTGTTGTTTAGGAAAAACAAGATAATTTCGCAAGATGCGGGATTTCCTTAAAACGTGGTTTTCTGAAAAATTTTGACCTAAGAAAATTCTCTTGTTGGTTCTCTTTTGAGGCTACACGTTTAGACGTACACGCCACACCAAATCCTTTTCAGTTACAACGTGTTGTTTAGGAGATACAGACTAATTTTGTACGATGCCTTATTTTTTCTCGTAAGGTGTTGCCAATACGTACATATTTGTCTTTACTCTGCAACTCTGTATTTCCTTAAAACGTGGTATTCTTACATATTCTTTCGAGAGAAAACTCTCCTGTGCCTTCTCTTTTGAGGCTACACGTTTAGACGTACACGACACACAAAATATTTCGAGTTACAACGTGTTGTTTAGGAGATAAAAGCTAATTTTGTACGATGCTTTATTTCTTCTCGTAAAGTGTTTCCTATACATAAGTATTTGTATTTACACTGCAACATTGTATTTCCTTATAACGTGGTATTCTTACATATTCTTTCGAGAGAAAACTCTCCTGTGCCTTCTCTTTTGAGGCTACACGCTTAGACATACACGCAACACCAAAGCTTTTCGAGTTACGACATGTTGTTTAGGAATAACAAGATAATTTCGCACGATGTGGAACTTCCTTAAAACGTGGTTTTCTGACAAATATTGACGAACGAAAATTATCCTGTGGGTTCTCTTTTGAGGCTACATGTTTACACGTACACGCCACACCAAATATTTTCGAGTTACAACGTGTTGTTTAGGAGATACAAGCTAATTTTGTACGATGCGTTATTTCTTCTCGTAAAGTGTTTCCAATACGTATGTATTTGTCTTTACTCTGCAACACTGTATTTCCTTATAACGTGGTATTCTTACATATTCTTTCGAGAGAAACTCTCCTGTGCCTTCTCTTTTGAGGCCACACGTTTAGACATACACGCAACACCAAAGCTTTTCGAGTTACAACGTGTTGTTTAGGGTTCTCTTTTGAGGCTACACGAAGAAATAATGCATCGTTCAAAATTAGCTTGGAAACACTTTATGAGAAAAATTAACGCATTATAAAAAATTAGCTTGTCTCTCCTAAACAACACGTTGTAACTCGTGTAGCCTCAAAAGAGAACCCACAGGAGAATTTTCTCTCAAAAGAAGATGTAAGAATACCACGTTGTAAGGAAATACAGTGTTGTAGACTAAAGACAAATACGTACGTACTGGAAACACTTTTAGAGATGAAATAACGCATCATTCAAAATTAGCTTGTATCTCCTTAACATCACGTTGTCACTCGAAACGATTTGGTGTGCGGTGTACGACTAAACTTGTAGCCTCAAAAGAGAACCCAGAGGAGATTTTTCTTCTTTCAAAATTTTTCAGAAATCACGTTTTTAGGAAATCCCGCATTGTGCGAAATTATCTTGTTTTTCCTAAACAACATGTTGTAACTCGAAAAGCTTTGGTGTTACTTGTATATCTAAGCGTGTAGCCTCAAAAGAGAATGCACAGGAGAGTTTTCTCTCAAAAGAATATGTAAGAATACCACGTTATAAGGAAATACAGTGTTGCAGAATAAAGACAAATACGTACGTATTGGAAACACTTTATGAGAAGAAATAACGCATCATACAAAATTAGCTTGTATCTCCTAAACAACACGTTGGAACTCGAAAAGAGTTGGTGTGGCATGTACGTCTAAATGTGTAGCCTCAAAAGAGAACCCACAGGAGAATTTTCTTTCGTCAAAATATGTCAGAAAATCACGTTTTATGGTAATCCCGCATCGTGCGAAATTATCTTGTTTTTCCTAAACAACACGTTGTAACATGAAAAGCTTTGCTGTTGCGTGTATGTCTAAGCCTGTATCCTCAAAAGCCAATGCACAGGAGTGTTTTCTCTTGAAATAAGATGTAAGAATACCACGTTCGAAGGAAATACAGTGTTGCAGACTAAAGACAAATAGGTACTTATTGGAAACACTTTTAGAGATGAAATAACGCATCGTTCAAAGTTAGGTTGTATCTCCTAAACAACACGTTGTAACTTGAAACTGTTTGGTGTGGTGTTTACAACTAAATGCGTAGCCTCAAAAGAGAATCCACAGGAGAATTTTCTTTCGTCAACATTTTTCAGAAATCACGTTTTTAGGAAATCCCGCATTGTGCGAAATTATCTGGTTTTTCCTAAACAACACATTGTAACTCGAAAAGCTTTGGTGTTACGTGTATGTCTAAGCATGTAGCCTCAAAAGAGAACGCACAGGAGAGTTTTCTCTCTAAAGAATATGTAAGAATACCACGTTATAAGGAAATACGGTGTTGCAGAGTAAAGACAAATTCTTACATATTGGAAACACTTAACGAGAAGAAATAACACATGGTACAAAATTAGCTTGTATCTCCGAAACAACACGTTGTAACTCGAAAAGATATGCTGTGGTGTTTACATCTAAACCTGTAGCCTCAAAAGAGAACCCACTGGAGAATTTTCTCTCGTCAAAATTTTTTCAGAAAACCACGTTTTAAGGACGTCCTGCATCATGCGAAATCATCTTGTTTTCCTAAACAACACGTTGTAACTCGAAAAGCTTTGGTGTTGCGTGTATGTCTAAGCGTGTAGCCTCAAAAGAGAATGCACAGTAGAGTATTCTCTCGATAGAATATGTAAGAATACCACGTTATAAGGAAATACAGTATTGCAGAGTAAAGACAGATACTTACTTATTGGAAACACTTTACGAGAAGGAATAATACATCGTACAAAATTAGCTTGTATTTCCTAAACAACACGTAGTAACTCGAAGGATTTGGTGTGGCGTGTAAGTTGAAACGTGTAGCCTCAACAGAGAACCCACAGGAGAATTTTCTTTCGTCAAATTTGTCAGAAAACCACGTTTTAAGGAAATCCCGCATTGTGCGAAATTATCTTGTTTTTCCTAAACAACACGTTGTAACTCGAAAAGCTTTGGTGCTGCGTGTATGTCTAAGCGTGTAGCCTTAAAAGAGAACGCACAGGAGAGTTTTCTCTCGAACGAATATGTAAGAATACCACGTTATAAGGAAATACAGTGTTGCAGAGTAAAGATAGATACATACGTATTTGAAACACTTTACGAGAAGAAATAATGCATCGTACAAAATTAGCTTGTATTTCCTAAAAAGCACATTGTAACTCGAAAGGTTTTGGTGTGGTGTGTACGTCTAAATGTGTAGCCACAAAAGAGAACCCACAGGAGAATTTTCTTTCATCAAAATTTTTCAGAAAACCACGTTTTAAGGAAATCCCGCGTCCTGCGAAATCATCTTCTTTTTCCTAAACTACATGTTGTAACTTGAATAGCTTTGGTGTTGCCTGTATGTCTAAGTGTGTAGCCACAAAAGGGAACGCACAGGACAGTTTTCTATTGAAAGAATATGTAAGAATACCACGTTATAAGGAAATACAATGTTGCAGAGTAAAGACAAATACGTACGTATTGGAAACACTTTATGAGAAGAATTAACACATTGTAAAATATTAGCTTGTATCTCCTAAACAACACGTTGTAACTCGAACAGATTTGGTGTGGCGTGTAAGTCTAAACATGTAGCCTCAAAAGAGAACCCACAGGAGAACTTTCTATTGTCAAATTTTTCAGAAAACCACGTTTATGGAAATCTCGCATCGTGCGAAATTATCTAGTTTTTCCTAAACAACACGTTGTAACTCGAAAAGCTTTGGTGTTGCTTGTATGTCTAAACATGTAGCCTCAAAAGAGAACGCTCAGGAGAGTTTTCCCTCGAAAGAATATGTAAGAATACCATGTTATAAGGAAATACAGTGTTGCAGAGAAAGACAAATACGTACTTATTGGAAACAATTTACGAGAAGAAATAACACATCGTACAAAATTAGCCTGTATCTCCTAAACAACACGTGGTAACTCGAAAGGATTTGGTGTGGCGTGCATGTCTAAACGTGTAGCATCATAAGAGAACCCACAGGAGAATTTTCTTTCTTCAAAATTTGTCAGAACACAACGGTTTAAGGAAATCCGAGAACGCACAGGAGAGTTTTCTCTCGAAATAATATGTAAGAATACCACGTTATAAGGAAATACAGTGTTGCAGAGTAGAGGCAAATACATACTTATTGGAAAAACTTAAACTTTACGAGAAGAAATAATGCATCGTAAAAAAATTAGCTTGTATCTCCTAAACAACATGTTGTAACTTAAAAAGATTTGGTGTGGCCTGTACGTCTAAACGTGTAGTCTCAAATGAGAACCCATAGGAGAATTTTCTTTGGTCAAAATTTGTCAGAAAATCACGTATTAAGGAAATCCCTCTTCGTGCGAAATTATCTTGTTTTTCCTAAACAACACGTTGTAACGCGAAAATCTTTGGTATTGCGTGTATGTCTAAGCGTGTAGCCTCAAAAGAGGACGCACAGGAAAGTTTTCTCTCGAAAGAATATGTAAGAATACCACGTTAAAAGGAAATACAGTGTTGCAGACTAAAGGCAAATACGTACCTATTGGAAACACCTTACAAGAAGAAATAAAGCATCATAAAAAATTAGCTTGTATCTCCTAAACAACAGTTTGTAACTCGAAAAGATTTGGTATGGCGTGCACGTCTAAACGTGTAGCCTCAAAAGATAACCCACAGGAGAATTTTTTTTTCGTTAATATTTCTCAGAAAACCATGTTTTAAGGAAATCACTCATCGTGCAAAATTATCTTGCTTTTCCTAAACAACACGTTGTAACTCGAAAAGCTTTGATGGTGCGTTTCCAATACATATGTATTTTCCTTTACTCTGCAACACTGTATTTCCTTACAACGTGGTATTCTTACATATTCTTTCGAGAGAAAACTCTCCTGTGCGTTCTCTTTTGGGGCTACACGCTTAGACATACACGCAACATCAAAGCTTTTCGAGTTAAAACGTTTTGTTTAGGAAAAACAAGATAATTTCGCATGATGCGGTATTTCCTTCATACGTGGTTTTCTGACAAATTTTGACCAAAGAAAATTCTCCTATGGTTTCTCTTTTGAGGCTACACGATTAGACGTACACGCCACACCAAATCTTTTTAAGTTACAACGTGTTGTTTAGGAGATACAAGCTAATTTTGTAAGATGCGTTATTTCTTCTCGTAAAGTTTTTCCAATACGTAAATATTTGTCTTTACTCTGCAACACTGTATTTCCTAATAACGTGGTATTCTTATATATTCTTTCGAGAAAAAAACTCTCCTTTGCATTCTCTTTTGAGGCTACACGCTTAGACATACACGCAACACCAAAGGTTTTCGCGTTACAACGTGTTGCTTAGGAAAAACAAGATAATTTCGCACGATGCAGGATTTCCTTAAAACGTGGTTTTCTGACAAATTTTGATGAACGAAAATTCTCCTGTGGGTTCTCGTTTGAGGCTACATGTTTAGACGTACACACCACACCAAATCTTTTCGAGTTATAACGTGATGTTTAGGAGATACATACTAATTTTTTACGATGCCTTATTTCTTCTCGTAAAGTTTAAGTGTTTCCAATAAGTACGTATTTGTCTTTACTCTGCAACACTGTATTTCCTTATAACGCGGTATTCTTACATATTCTTTCGAGAGAAAACTCTCCTGTGCGTTCTCTTTTGAGGCTACACGCTTAGACATACACGCAGCACCAAAGCTTTTCGAGTTACAACGTGTTGTTTAGGAAAAACAAGATAATTTCCACGATGCGGGATTTCCATAAAACGTGGTTTTCTGACAAATTTTGACGAAAGAAAATACTCCTTTAAGTTCACTTTTGAGGCTACACGTTTAGACGTACACGCCACACCAAATCTTTTCGAGTTACATCGTGTTGTTTAGGAGATACAAGCTAATTTTGTACGATGCGTTATTTCTTCTCGTAAAGTGTTGCCAATACGAATGTATTTGTCTTTACTCTGCAACACTGTATTTCCTTAAAACGTGGTATTCTTACATATTCTTTCGAGAAAAAACTCTCCTGTGCCTTCTCTCTTGAGGCTACACGCTTAGACATACAGGCAACACCAAAGCTTTTCGAGTTACAACGTGTTGTTTAGGAAAAACAAGATAATTTCGCAAGATGCGGGATTTCCTTAAAACGTGGTTTTCTGAAAAATTTTGACCAAAGAAAATTCTCCTGTTGGTTTTCTTTTGAGGCTACACGTTTAGACGTACACGCCACACCAAATCCTTTTCAGTTGCAACGTGTTGTTTAGGAGATACAGACTAATTTTGTACGATGCCTTATTTTTTCTCGTAAGGTGTTGCCAATACGTACATATTTGTCTTTACTCTGCAACTCTGTATTTCCTTAAAACGTGGTATTC
Organism: Apodemus sylvaticus; assembly: GCF_947179515.1. Classification (NCBI taxonomy): domain Eukaryota; kingdom Metazoa; phylum Chordata; class Mammalia; order Rodentia; family Muridae; genus Apodemus; species Apodemus sylvaticus. The sequence continues at coordinate 881,181 of NW_026263017.1, forward strand.
TTACATATTCTTTCGAGAGAAAACTCTCCTGTGCCTTCTCTTTTGAGGCTACACGTTTAGACGTACACGACACACAAAATATTTCGAGTTACAACGTGTTGTTTAGGAGATAAAAGTTAATTTTGTACGATGCTTTATTTCTTCTCGTAAAGTGTTTCCTATACATAAGTATTTGTATTTACACTGCAACATTGTATTTCCTTATAACGTGGTATTCTTACATATTCTTTCGAGAGAAAACTCTCCTGTGCCTTCTCTTTTGAGGCTACACGCTTAGACATACACGCAACACCAAAGCTTTTCGAGTTACGACATGTTGTATAGGAAAAACAAGATAATTTCGCACGATGTGGGACTTCCTTAAAACGTGGTTTTCTGACAAATATTGACGAACGAAAATTATCCTGTGGGTTCTCTTTTGAGGCTACATGTTTACACGTACACGCCACACCAAATATTTTCGAGTTACAACGTGTTGTTTAGGAGATACAAGCTAATTTTGTACGATGCGTTATTTCTTCTCATAAAGTGTTTCCAATACGTATGTATTTGTCTTTACTCTGCAACACTGTATTTCCTTATAACGTGGTATTCTTACATATTCTTTTGAGAGAAACTCTCCTGTGCCTTCTCTTTTGAGGCCACACGTTTAGACATACACGCAACACCAAAGCTTTTCGAGTTACAACGTGTTGTTTAGGGTTCTCTTTTGAGGCTACACGAAGAAATAATGCATCGTTCAAAATTAGCTTGGAAACACTTTATGAGAAAAATTAACGCATTATAAAAAATTAGCTTGTCTCTCCTAAACAACACGTTGTAACTCGTGTAGCCTCAAAAGAGAACCCACAGGAGAATTTTCTCTCAAAAGAAGATGTAAGAATACCACGTTGTAAGGAAATACAGTGTTGTAGACTAAAGACAAATACGTACGTACTGGAAACACTTTTAGAGATGAAATAACGCATCGTTCAAAATTAGCTTGTATCTCCTTAACAACACGTTGTCACTCGAAACGATTTGGTGTGGGGTGTACGACTAAACTTGTAGCCTCAAAAGAGAACCCAGAGGAGATTTTTCTTCTTTCAAAATTTTTCAGAAATCACGTTTTTAGGAAATCCCGCATTGTGCGAAATTATCTTGTTTTTCCTAAACAACATGTTGTAACTCGAAAAGCTTTGGTGTTACTTGTATATCTAAGCGTGTAGCCTCAAAAGAGAATGCACAGGAGAGTTTTCTCTCAAAAGAATATGTAAGAATACCACGTTATAAGGAAATACAGTGTTGCAGAATAAAGACAAATACGTACGTATTGGAAACACTTTATGAGAAGAAATAACGCATCATACAAAATTAGCTTGTATCTCCTAAACAACACGTTGGAACTCGAAAAGAGTTGGTGTGGCATGTACGTCTAAATGTGTAGCCTCAAAAGAGAACCCACAGGAGAATTTTCTTTCGTCAAAATATGTCAGAAAATCACGTTTTATGGTAATCCCGCATCGTGCGAAATTATCTTGTTTTTCCTAAACAACACGTTGTAACATGAAAAGCTTTGCTGTTGCGTGTATGTCTAAGCCTGTATCCTCAAAAGCCAATGCACAGGAGTGTTTTCTCTTGAAATAAGATGTAAGAATACCACGTTCGAAGGAAATACAGTGTTGCAGTCTAAAGACAAATAGGTACTTATTGGAAACACTTTTAGAGATGAAATAACGCATCGTTCAAAGTTAGGTTGTATCTCCTAAACAACACGTTGTAACTTGAAACTGTTTGGTGTGGTGTTTACATCTAAATGCGTAGCCTCAAAAGAGAACCCACAGGAGAATTTTCTTTCATCAAAATTTTTCAGAAATCACGTTTTGAGGAAATCCCGCATTGTGCGAAATTATCTTGTTTTTCCTAAACAACACGTTGTAACTCGAAAAGCTTTGGTGTTACGTGTATGTCTAAGCATGTAGCCTCAAAAGAGAACGCACAGGAGAGTTTTCTCTCGAAAGAATATGTAAGAATACCACGTTATAAGGAAATACGGTGTTGCAGAGTAAAGACAAATTCTTACATATTGGAAACACTTAACGAGAAGAAATAACACATGGTACAAAATTAGCTTGTATCTCCGAAACAACACGTTGTAACTCGAAAAGATTTGCTGTGGTGTTTACATCTAAACGTGTAGCCTCAAAAGAGAACCCACTGGAGAATTTTCTCTCGTCAAAATTTTTTCAGAAAACCACGTTTTAAGGACATCCTGCATCATGCGAAATCATCTTGTTTTCCTAAACAACACATTGTAACTCGAAAAGCTTTGGTGTTGCGTGTATGTCTAAGTGTGTAGCCTCAAAAGAGAATGCACAGTAGAGGATTCTCTCGAAAGAATATGTAAGAATACCACGTTATAAGGAAATACAGTATTGCAGAGTAAAGACAGATACTTACTTATTGGAAACACTTTACGAGAAGGAATAATACATCGTACAAAATTAGCTTGTATTTCCTAAACAACACGTTGTAACTCGAAGGATTTGGTGTGGCGTGTAAGTTGAAACATGTAGCCTCAACGAGAACCCACAGGAGAATTTTCTTTCGTCAAATTTGTCAGAAAACCACGTTTTAAGGAAATCCCGCATTGTGCGAAATTATCTTGTTTTTCCTAAACAACACGTTGTAACTCCAAAAGCTTTGGTGTTGCGTGTATGTCTAAACGTGTGGCCTCAAAAGAGAACGCACAGGAGAGTTTTCTCTCGAAAGAATATATAAGAATACCACGTTATAAGGAAATACAGTGTTGCAGAGTAAAGACAAATACGTATGTATTGGAAACACTTTACGAAAAGAAATAACGCATCTTACAAAATTAGCTTGTATCTCCTAAACAACATGTTGTAACTCGAAAAGATTTGGTGTGGCATGTAAGTCTAAACGTGTAGCCTCAAAAGAGAACCCACAGGAGAATTTTCTTTCGTCAAAATTTGTCAGAAAAAAACGTTTTAAGGAAATCCCGCATCGTGCGAAATTATCTTGTTTTTCCTAAACAACACGTTGTAACTCGAAAAGCATTGGTGCTGCGTGTATGTCTAAGCGTGTAGCCTTAAAAGAGAACGCACAGGAGAGTTTTCTCTCGAACGAATATGTAAGAATACCACGTTATAAGGGAATACAGTGTTGCAGAGTAAAGATAGATACATACGTATTTGAAACACTTTACGAGAAGAAATAATGCATCGTACAAAATTAGCTTGTATTTCCTAAAAAGCCCATTGTAACTCGAAAGGTTTTGGTGTGGCGTGTACGTCTAAATGTGTAGCCACAAAAGAGAACCCACAGGAGAATTTTCTTTCAGAAAAATTTTTCAGAAAACCACGTTTTAAGGAAATCCCGCGTCCTGCGAAATCATCTTCTTTTTCCTAAACTACATGTTGTAACTTGAATAGCTTTGGTGTTGCCTGTATGTCTAAGTGTGTAGCCACAAAAGGGAACGCACAGGACAGTTTTCTATCGAAAGAATATGTAAGAATACCACGTTATAAGGAAATACAATGGTGCAGAGTAAAGACAAATACGTAAGTATTGGAAACACTTTATGAGAAGAATTAACACATTGTAAAATATTAGCTTGTATCTCCTAAACAACACGTTGTAACTCGAACAGATTTGGTGTGGCGTGTACGTCTAAACATGTAGCCTCAAAAGAGAACCCACAGGAGAACTTTCTATTGTCAAATTTTTCAGAAAACCACGTTTATGGAAATCTCGCATCGTGTGAAATTATCTAGTTTTTCCTAAACAACACGTTGTAACTCAAAAAGCTTTGGTGTTGCTTGTATGTCTAAACATGTAGCCTCAGAAGAGAACGCTCAGGAGAGTTTTCCCTCGAAAGAATATGTAAGAATACCACGTTATAAGGAAATACAGTGTTGCAGAGAAAGACAAATACGTACGTATTGGAAACAATTTACGAGAAGAAATAACACATCGTACAAAATTAGCCTGTATCTCCTAAACAACACGTGGTAACTCGAAAGGATTTGGTGTGGCGTGCATGTCTAAACGTGTAGCATCATAAGAGAACCCACAGGAGAATTTTCTTTCTTCAAAATTTGTCAGAACACAACGGTTTAAGGAAATCCGAGAACGCACAGGAGAGTTTTCTCTCGAAATAATATGTAAGAATACCACGTTATAAGGAAATACAGTGTTGCAGCGTAGAGGCAAATACATACTTATTGGAAAAAGTTAAACTTTACGAGATGAAATAATGCATCGTAAAAAAATTAGCTTGTATCTCCTAAACAACATGTTGTAACTTAAAAAGATTTGGTGTGGCCTGTACGTCTAAACGTGTAGTCTCAAATGAGAACCCATAGGAGAATTTTCTTTGGTCAAAATTTGTCAGAAAATCACGTATTAAGGAAATCCCTCTTCGTGCGAAATTATCTTGTTTTTCCTAAACAACACGTTGTAACGCGAAAATCTTTGGTATTGCGTGTATGTCTAAGCGTGTAGCCTCAAAAGAGGACGCACAGGAAAGTTTTCTCTCGAAAGAATATGTAAGAATACCACGTTATAAGGAAATACAGTGTTGCAGACTAAAGGCAAATACGTACCTATTGGAAACACCTTACAAGAAGAAATAAAGCATCATAAAAAATTAGCTTGTATCTCCTAAACAACAGTTTGTAACTCGAAAAGATTTGGTGTGGCGTGCACGTCTAAACGTGTAGCCTCAAAAGATAACCCACAGGAGAATTTTTTTTCGTTAATATTTCTCAGAAAACCATGTTTTAAGGAAATCACTCATCGTGCGAAATTATCTTGCTTTTCCTAAACAACACGTTGTAACTCGAAAAGATTTGATGTTGCGTTTCCAATACATATGTATTTTCCTTTACTCTGCAACACTGTATTTCCTTACAACGTGGTATTCTTACATATTCTTTCGAGAGAAAACTCTCCTGTGCGTTCTCTTTTGGGGCTACACGCTTAGACATACACGCAACACCATAGCTTTTCGAGTTAAAACGTTTTGTTTAGGAAAAACAAGATAATTTCGCATGATGCGGTATTTCCTTCATACGTGGTTTTCTGACAAATTTTGACCAAAGAAAATTCTCCTATGGCTTCTCTTTTGAGGCCACACGATTAGACGTACACGCCACACCAAATCTTTTTAAGTTACAACGTGTTGTTTAGGAGATACAAGCTAATTTTGTAAGATGCGTTATTTCTTCTCGTAAAGTTTTTCCAATACGTAAATATTTGTCTTTACTCTGCAACACTGTATTTCCTAATAACGTGGTATTCTTATATATTCTTTCGAGAAAAAAACTCTCCTTTGCATTCTCTTTTGAGGCTACACGCTTAGACATACACGCAACACCAAAGGTTTTCGCGTTACAACGTGTTGCTTAGGAAAAACAAGATAATTTCGCACGATGCAGGATTTCCTTAAAACGTGGTTTTCTGACAAATTTTGATGAACGAAAATTCTCCTGTGGGTTCTCGTTTGAGGCTACACGTTTAGACGTACACACCACACCAAATCTTTTCGAGTTATAACGTGATGTTTAGGAGATACATACTAATTTTGTACGATGCCTTATTTCTTCTCGTAAAGTTTAAGTGTTTCCAATAAGTACGTATTTGTCTTTACTCTGCAACACTGTATTTCCTTATAACGTGGTATTCTTACATATTCTTTCGAGAGAAAACTCTCCTGTGCGTTCTCTTTTGAGGCTACATGCTTTGACATACACGCAACACCAAAGCTTTTCGAGTTACAATGTGTTGTTTAGGAAAAACAAGATAATTTAGCACGATGCGGGATTTCCTTAAAACGTGGTTTTCTGACAAATTTTGACGAAAGAAAATACTCCTGTGGGTTCTCTTTTGAGGCTACACATTTAGACGTACACACCACATCAAATCTTTTCGAGTTACATCGTGTTGTTTAGGAGATACAAGGTAATTTTTTTTACGAAGCGTTATTTCTTCTCATAAAGTTTAAGTGTTTCCATTACGTAAATATTTGCCTTTACTCTGCAACACTGTATTTCCTTATAACGTGGTATTCTTGCATATTCTTTCGAGAGAAAACTCTCCTGTGCATTCTCCTTTGAGGCTACGTGCTTAGATATACACACAACACCAAAGCTTTTCGAGTTACAACGTGTTATTTAGGAAAAACAACATAATTTCGCACGATGCGGGATTTCCTTAAAACGTGGTTTTCTGACAAATTTTGAAGAAATAAAACTCTCCTGTGCGTACTCTTTTGAGGCTACACGTTTAGACGTACATGCCACACCAAATCTTTTCGAGTTCCAACGTGTTGTTTAGGACATACAAGCTAATTTTGCAAGATGCGTTATTTCTCTCATAAAGTGTTTCCAATACATATGTATTAGTCTTTACTCTGCAACACTGTATTTCCTTGTAATGTGGTATCCTTACATATTCTTTCGAGAGAAAACTCTACTGTGCGTTCTCTTTTGAGGCTACACGCAGGGAAAACTCTCCTGTGCCTTCTCTTTTGAGCCTCCATCCTTACACATACACGCAACACCAAAGCTTTTCGAGTTACAACATGTTGTTTAGGAAAAAGGAGATGATTTTGCACGATGCGGGATTAGCTTAAAACGTGGTTTTCTGAAAAATTTTGACGAAAGAAAATTCTCCTGTGTGTTCTCTTTTGAGGCTACACGTTTAGACGTACACGCCACACCAAATCTTTTCGAGTTACATCGTGTTGTTTAGGAGATACAAGCTAATTTTGTACGATGCGTTATTACTTCTCGTAAAGTGTTGCCAATACCTAAGTATTTGTCTTTACTCTGCAACACTGTATTTCCTTATAACGTGGTATTCTTATATATTCTTTCGAGAGAAATCTCTCCTGTGCATTCTCTTTTGAGGCCACTCGTTTAGACATACACGCAACACCAAAGCTTTTCGAGTTACGAAGTGTTGTGCAGGAAAAACAAGATAATTTCGCACAATGCGGGATTTCCTTAATACGTGGATTCTGACAAATTTTGACGAAAGAAAATTCTCCTGTGTGTTCTCTTTTGAGGCTACATATTTAGACGTACACGCCACACCAAATCTTTTCGAATTACAACGTATTGTTTAGGAGATAGAAGCTAATTTTGTACAATGCGTTAATTCTTCTCGTAAAGTGTTTCCAATACGTACATATTTGTCTTTACTCTGCAACACTGTATTTCTTAAAACGTGGTTTTCTTACATATTCTTTCAAGAGAAAACTATCCTGTGCATTCCCTTTTGAGACTACACACTTAGACATACAGGCAACAACAAAGCTTTTCGAGTTACAACGTGTTGTTTATGAAAAACAAGATAATTTCGCATGATGCGGGATTTCCTTAAAACGTGGTTTTCTGACAAATTTTGACGAAAGAAAATTCTCCTGTGGGTTCCCTTTTGAGGCTTCACGTTTAGACGTGCACGCCACACCAAATCCTTTCGAGTTACCACATGTTGTTTAGGAGATACAAGCTAATTTTGTACGCTGCGTTATTTCTTCTCATAAAGTGTTTCCAATACGTACGTATTTGTCTTTACTCTGCAACACTGTATTTCCTTATAACGTGGTATTCTTACATATTCTGTCGAAAGAAAACTATCCTGTGCGTTCCCTTTTGAGGCTACACACTTAGACATACAGGCAACACCAAAACTTTTCGAGTTACAACGTGTTGTTTATGAAAAACAAGATAATTTCGCACGATGCGGGATTTCCGTAAAAAGTGGTGTTCTGACAAATTTTGACGAAAGAAAATTCTCCTGTTGGTTCTCTTTTGAGGCTACACGTTTAGACGTGCATGCCACACCAAATCTTTTCGAGTTACCACGTGTTGTTTAGGAGATACAAGCTAATTTTTTACGATGCGTTATTTCTTCTCGTAAAGTGTTTCCAATAAGTACGTATTTGTCTTTACTCTGCAACACTGTATTTCCTTATAACGTTGTATTCTTACAAGTTCTTTCGAGAGAAAAATCTCCTGTGCCTTCTCTTAAGTGGCTACACGCATAGACATACATGCAGCACCAAAGCTTTTCGAGTTACAACGTGTTGTTTAGGAAAAACAAGATAATTTTGCACGATGCGGTATTTCCTTAAAACGTGGTTTTCTGACAAATTTTGACGAAAGAAAGTTCTCCTGTGGGTTCTCTTTTGAGGCTACACGTTTAGACGTATGAGCTACACCAAATCTTTTCGAGTTACAACGTGTTGTTTACGAGATACAAGCAAATTTTTTGCGATGCGTTATTTCTTCTCCTAAAGTGTTTCCAATATGTACTTATTTGTCTTTACTCTGCAACACTGTATTTCCTTATAACGTGGTATTCTTACATATTCTTTCGAGAGAAAACTCTCCTGTGCGTTCTCTTTTGAGGCTACACGCTTAGACAAACACTCAACACCAAAGCTTTTCGAGTTACACCGTGTTGTTTAGTAAAAACAAGATAATTTTGCACGATGCGAGATTTCCTTAAAACGTGTTTTCTGACAAATTTTGATGAAAGAATTTCTCCTGTGAGTTCTCTTTTGAGGGTACATGTTTAGACGTACATGTCACACCAAATGTTTTCGAGTTACAACGTGTTGTTTAGGAGATACAAGCTAATTTTTTACGATGCGTTATTTCTTCTCATAAATTGTGTCCAATACTTACTTATTTGTCTTTACTCTGCAACACTGTATTTCCTTATAACGCGGTATTCTTACATATTCTTTCGAGAGAAAACTCTCCTGTGCGTTCTCTTTTGAGGCTACACGCTTAGACATACACGCAGCACCAAAGCTTTTAGAGTTACAACGTGTTGTTTAGGAAAAACAAGATAATTTCTACGATGCGGGATTTCCATAAAACGTGGTTTTCTGACAAATTTTGACGAAAGAAAATACTCCTGTAAGTTCACTTTTGAGGCTACACGTTTAGACGTACACGCCACACCAAATCTTTTCGAGTTACATCGTGTTGTTTAGGAGATACAAGCTAATTTTGTACGATGCGTTATTTCTTCTCGTAAAGTGTTTCCAATACATACGGATTTGTCTTTACTCTGCAACACTGTATTTCCTTATAACGTGGTATTCTTATATATTCTTTCGAGAGAAAACTCTCCTGTGCGTTATCTTTTGAGGCCACACGTTTAGACATACATGCAACACCAAAGCTTTCGAGTTACAATGTGTTGTTTAGGAAAAACAAGATAATTTCGCACAATGCGGGATTTCCTTAAAACGTGGTTTTCTGACAAATTTTGACGAAAGAAAATTCTCCTGTGGGTTCTCTTTTGAGGCTACATGTTTCAACTTACACGTCACACCAAATCCTTCAAGTTACAACGTGTTGTTTAGGAAATACAAGCTAATTTTGTACGATGTATTATTCCTTCTCGTAAAGTGTTTCCAATAAGTAAGTATCTGTCTTTACTCTGCAACACTGTATTTCCTTATAACGTGGTATTCTTACATATTCTTTCGAGAGAATACTCTACTGTGCATTCTCTTTTGAGGCTACATGATTAGACATACACGCAACACCAAAGCTTTTCGAGTTACAACGTGTTGTTTAGGAAAAACAAGATAATTTCGCATGATGCAGGACTTCCTTAAAACGTGGTTTTCTGAAAAAATTTTGACCAAAGAAAATTCTCCTGTGGGTTCTCTTTTGAGGCTACGCATTTAGATGTAAACACAACACCAAATATTTTCGAGTTACAACGTGTTGTTTACACCAAAGCTTTTCGAGTTACAACGTGTTGTTTAGGAAAAACAAGATAATTTCGCACGATGCGGGATTTCCTTAAAACGTGGTTTTCCGACATATTTTGACGAAAGAAAATTCTCCTGTGGGTTCTCTTTTGAGGCTACACGTTTCAACGTACACGCCACACAAAATCTTTTCGCGTTACACCGTGTTGTTTAGGAAATACAAGTTAATTTTGCATGATGTATTATTCCTTCTCATAAAGTGTTTCCAATATGTATGTATCTGTCTTTACTGTGCAACACTGTATGTCCTTATAACGTGGTATTCTTACATATTCTTTCAAGAGAATACTCTCCTGTGCGTTCTCTTTTGAGGCTGCACGCTTAGACATACATGCAAAACCAAAGCTTTTCGAGTTACAACGTGTTGTTTAGGAAAAACCAGATAATTTCGCACGATGCGGGATTTCCAGAAAACGTGGTTTTCTGAAAAAATTTTGACCAACGAAAATTCTCCTGTGGGTTCTCTTTTGAGGCTACACCTTTAGATAAACACCACACCAAATCCTTTTGAGTTACAACGTGTTGTTTAGGAGATACAAGCTAATTTTTTACCATGTGTTATTTCTTCTCGTAAAGTGTTGCCAATACGTACATATTTGTCTTTACTCTGCAACACTGTTTTTCCATATAACGTGGAATAACAAATAGTAAAAAATTAGCTTGTATCTCCTAAACAACACCTTATAACTCGAAAGGATTTGGTGTGGCTTGTACGTCTAAACGTGTACCCTCAAAAGAGAACCCACGTTTTAAGGAAATCCCGCATCGTGCGCAATTATCTTATTTTTCCTAAACAACACGTTTTAACTCGAAAAGCTTTGGTGTTGCGTGTATGTCTAAGCATGTAGCCTCAAAAGAGAACGCACAGGAGAGTTTTCTCTCGAACGAGTATGTAAGAATACCACTTTATAAGGAAATACAGTGTCGCAGAGTAAAGGCAAATACATACGTATTGGAAACACTTTACGAGAAGAAATAACGCAACATACAAAATTAGCTTGTATCTCCTAAACAACACGTTGTAACTCGAAAAGATTTGGTGTGGCCTGTACGTCTAAACTTGTAGCCTCAAAAGAGAACCCACAGGAGAATTTTCTTTCGTCAAAATTTTTCAGAAAACCACGTTTTAAGGAAATCCCGCTTTAAGGAAATCCTAAACAACACGTTGTAACTCGAAAAGCTTTGGTGTTGCTTGTATGTTTAAGCGTGTAGCCTCAAAAGAGAATGCACAGGAGAGTTTTTTCTCGATAGAATTTGTAAGGATACCACGTTATAAGGAAATACAGTGTTGCAGAATAAAGACAAATACGTATGTATTGGAAACCCATAAATCCCGCATCATGCGAAATTATCTTGTTCTTCCTAAACAACACGTTGTAACTCGAAAAGCGTTGGTGTTGCGTATATGTCTAAGCGTGTAGCCTCAAATGAGAACGCACAGGAGAGTTTTCTCTTGAAAGAATATGTAAGAATACCACGTTGTAGAATAAAGACATATACTTACTTATTGGAAAAACTTTAGGAGAAGAAATAACGCATCGTACAAAATTAGCTTGTATCTCCTAAACAACACGTTGTAACTTAAAAAGATTTGGTGTGGCCTGTACGTCTAAACGAGTAGCCTCAAAAGAGAACCCACAGAGGAATTTTCCTTGGTCAAAATTTGTCAGAAAACCACTTATTAAGGAAATCCCGCATCGTGCGTAATTATCTTGTTTTTCCTAAACAACACGTTGTAACTCGAAAAGCTTTGGTGTTGCGTGTATGTCTAAGTGCGTAGCCTCAAAGGGGAATGCCCAGGAGAGTTTTCTCTCGAAAGAATATGTAAGAATACCACGTTATAAGGAAATACAGTGTTGCAGAGTATAGACAAATACATACTTATTGGAAACACTTTACGAGAAGAAATAAAGCATCATGCAAAATTAGCTTGTATCTCCTAAACAACACGTTGTAACTGGAAAAGATTTGGTGTGGTGTGTACATCTAAACGTGTAGCCTCAAAAGAGAATCCACAGGAGAGTTTTCTTTGGTCAAAATTTGTCAAAAACCACGTTTTACGGAAATCCCGCATCGTGCGAAAATATCTTGTTTTTCCTAAACAACACATTGTAACTCGAAAAGCTTTGGTGTTGCGTGTATTTCTAAGCGTGTAGCCTCAAAAGAGAACGCACAGGAGAGTTTTCTCCTGAAAGAATATGTAAGAATACCACGTTATAAGGAAATATAGTGTTGCAGAGTAAAGACAAATACATACTTATTGGAAACACTTAAACTTTATGAGAAGAAATAACACATAGTAAAAAATTAATTTGTATCTCCTAAACAACACGTTATAACTCGAAAGGATTTGGTGTGGCGTGTATGTCTAAACGTGTACCCTCAAAAGAGAACCCACAGGAGAATTTTCTTTCTTCAAGATTTGTCAGAAAACCACGTTTTAAGGAAATCCCGCATCATGCGAAATTATCTTGTTTTTCCTAAACAACATGTTGTAACTCGAAAAGCTTTGGTGTTGCGTGTATGTCTAGGCGTGTATGTCTAGGCGTGTATCCTCCAAAGAGAACGCACAGGAGAGGTTACTGTCGAAAGAATATGTAAGAATACCACGTAATAAGGAAATACAGTGTTGCAGAGTAAAGGCAAATTCATACGTATTGGAAACACTTAAACTTTACGAGAAGAAATAAGGCATCATAAAAAAAATTAGCTTGTATCTCCTAAACAACACGTTGTAACTCAAAAAGATTTGGTGTGGTGTGTACGTCTAAACGTGTAGCCTTAATAGAGAACCCACAGGAGAATTTTCTTTCATCAAAATTTGTCAGAAAACCACGTTTTAAGGAAATCCCGCATCGTGGGAAATTATCTTGTTCTTCCTAAACAACACATTGTAACTCGAAAAACTTTGGTGTTGCGTGTATGTCTAAGCGTGTAGCCTCAAATGAGAACGCACAGGAGAGTTTTCTCTTGAAAGAATATGTAAGAATACCACGTTATAAGGAAATACAGTGTTGCAGAGTAAAGACATATTTTTACTTATTAGAAATACTTTCCGAGAAGAAATAACCTATCGTACAAAATTAGCTTGTATCTCCTAAACAACACGTTGTACCTTAAAAAGATTAGGTGTGGCCTGTACGTCTAAACGTGTAGCCTCAAAAGAGAACCCATAGGAGAATTTTCCTTGGTCAAAATTTGTCAGAAAACCACTTATTAAGGAAATCCCGCATCGCGCGATATTATATTGTTTTTCCTAATCAACACGTTGTAACGCGAAAAGCTTTGGTGTTGCCTGTATGTCTAAGCGTGTAGCCTCAAAGGGGAACACACAGGAGAGTTTTCTCTCGAAAGAATATGTAAGAATACCACGTTATAAGGAAATACAGTGTTGCAGACTAAAGGCAAATATGTACGTATTGGAAACAAGTTACGAGAAGAAATAACGCATCGTAGAAAATTAGCTTGTATCTCCTAAACAACACGTTGTAACTAGAAAGGATTTGGTGTGGCGTGTACGTCTAAACGTGTAGCCTCAAAAGAGAACACACAGGACAATTTTCTTTCGTCAAAAATTTTCAGAAATCCATGTTTTAAGGAAATCCCGCATCGTGCGAAATTATGTTGTTTTTCCTAAACAACACATTGTAACTCGAAAAGCTTTGGTGTTGCGTGTATGTCTAAGCGTGTAGCCTCAAAAGAGAACACACAGGAGAGTTTTCTCTCGAAAGAATATGTAAGAATACCACGTTATAAGGGAATACAGTGTTGCAGAGTAAAGACAAATACGTATGTATTGGAAACCCATAAACTTTACGAGATGAAATAAAGCATCGTAAAAAATTAGCTAGTATCTCCTAAACAACACGTTGTAACTCGAAAAGATTTGGTGTGGTGTGTACGTCTAAACGTTTAGCCTCAAAAGAGAACACATAGGACAATTTTCTTTCATCAAATTTTGTCAGAAAACCACGTTTTAAGGAAATCACGCATCGTGAGAAATTATCTAGATCTTCCTAAACAACACGTTTTAACTCGAAAAGCTTTGGTGTTGGGTGTATGTCTAAGCATGTAGCCCCAAAAGAGAAGGCAGAGGAGAGTTTTTTCTCGAAAGAATATGTAAGAATGACACGTTATAAGGAAATACAGTGTTGCAGAGTAAAGACAAATACTTATTTATTGGAAAAACTTTACAAGAAGAAATAACGCATCGTACAAAATTAGCTTTTATCGCCTAAACAACACGTTGTAACTTAAAAAAGATTTGGACTGGCCTGTACGTCTAAACGTGTAGTCTCAAAAGAGAACCCATAGGAGAATTTTCTTTGGTCAAAATATGTCAGAAAACCACGTATTAAGGAAATCCCTCATTGTGCCAAATTATCTGGTTTTTCCTAAACAACACGTTGTAACGCGAAAAGCTTTGGTGTTGCGTGTATGTCTAAGCGTGTAGCCTCAAAAAAGGATGCACAGGAGAGTTTTTTCTCGAAAGAATATGTAAGAATACCACGTTATAAGGAAATACAGTGTTGCAGACTAAAGCCAAATACGTACGTATTGGAAACACTTTACTAGAAGAAATAACGCATCGTACAAAATTAGCTTGTATCTCCTAAACAACACGTTGTAACTCGAAAAGATTTGGTGTGGCGTGTACGTCTAAACGTGTAGCCTCAAAAGAGAACCCACAGGAGAATTTTCTTTCGTCAAAATTTTTCAGAAACCACGTTTTAAGTAAATCCCGCATCGTGCGAAATTATCTTGTTTTTCCTAAACAACACGTTGTAACTCGAAAGCTTTGGTGTTGCGTGTATGTCTAAGCGTGTAGCCTCAAAAGAGAATGCACAGGAGAGTTTTTTCTTGATAGAATTTGTAAGGATACCACGTTATAAGGAAATACAGTGTTGCAGAATAAAGACAAATACGTATGTATTGGAAACCCATAAACTTTACGAGATGAAATCAATCATCGTACAAAATGAGCTTGTATCTCCTACACAACACGTTGTAACTCGAAAAGATTTGTTGTGGCGTGTACGTCTAAACATGTAGCCTCAAAAGAGAACCCACAGGAGAATTTTCTTTCATCAAAATTTGTCAGAAATCCACGTTTTAAGGAAATCCCGCATTGTGCGCAATTATCTTGTTTTTCATAAACAAAACATTGTAACTCTAAAAGCTTTGGTGTTGGGTGTAAGTGCAAGTGTGTGGCCTCAAAAGAGAATGCACAGGAGAGTTTTCTCTCGAAAGAATATGTAAGAATACCACGTTATAAGGAAATACATTGCTGCAGAGTAGAGGCAAATACATACGTATTGGAAACATATTATGAGAAGAAATAATGCATGGTACAAAATTAGCTTGTATCTCCTAAACAACACGTGGTAACTCAAAAAGATTTGGTGTGGCGTGTACGTCTAAATGTGTAGCCTCAAAAGAGAACCCACAGGAGAATTATCTTACATCAAAATTTGTCAGAAAACCACATTTTAAGGAAATCCCGCATCGTGCGAAATTATCTTGTTTTTCCTAATCAACACGTTGTAACTTGAAAAGCTTTGGTCTTGAGTGTATGTCTAAGCGTGTAGCCTCCAAAGAGAACGCACAGGATAGTTTTCTCTCGAAAGAATATGTAAGATACCATGTTATAAGGAAATACAGTTTTGCAGAGTAAAGACAAATACTTATTTATTGGAAAAACTTTACGAGAAGAAATAACGCATCATAAAAAATTAGCTTGTATCTCCTAAACAACACGTTGTAACTCAAAAAGATTTGGTTTGGCATGCACGTCTAAACGTGTAGCCTCAAAAGAGAACCCACAGGAGAATTTTCTTTCGCCAAATTTGTCAGAAAACCATGTTTTATGGAAATCCCGCATCATGTTAAATTATCTTGTTTTTCCTAAACAACACGTTGTACCTCGAAAAGCTTTGGTGTTGTGTGAATGTCTAAGCGTGTAGCCTCAAAAGAGAATGCACAGAAGAGTTTTCTCTCGAAAGAACATGTAAGAATACAACATTATAAGGAAATACAGTTTTGCAGAGTAAAGACAAATACGTATGTATTTGAAACACTTTATGAGAAGAAATAACGCATCGTAAAAAATTAGTTTGTATCTCCTAAACAACACGTTGTAACTCGAAAAGATTTGGTGTGGCATGTACGTCTAAATGTGTAGCCTCAAAAGAGAACCCACAGGAGAATTTTCTTTCGTCAAAATTTGTCAGAAAACCACTTATTAAGGAAATCCCGCATCGTGCGAAACTATCTTGTTTTTCCTAAACAACACATTGTAACTCGAAAATCTTTGGTGTTGCGTGTATGTCTAAGCATGTAGCCTCAAAAGAGAAAGCACCGGAGAGCTTTCTCTCGAACGAGTATGTAAAAATACCACGTTATAAGGAAATACATTGTGACAAATTAAAAATAAATTAGTTCCTTTTGGAAACACTTAAACTTTACAAGAAGATATAAAGCATCGTAAAAAATTAGCTTGTATCTCCTAACCAAAACGTTGTAACTCGAAAACATTTGGTGTGGCGTGTACGTCTAAACGTTTAGCCTCAAATGAAAACCCACAGGAGAATTTTCTTTCCTCAAAATTTGTCAGAAAACCACGTTTTAAGGAATTCCCGCATCGTGCGAAATTATCTTGTTTCTCCTAAACAACACGTTCTAACTCGAAATGCTTTGGTGTTGCGTGTATGTCTAAGCGTGTAGCCTCAAAAGAGAATGCACAGGAGAGTTTTCTCTCGAAAGAATATGTACGAATACCATGTTATAAGGAAATACAGTGTTGTAGAGTAAAGACAAATATGTAAGTATTGGAAACACTTTAGGAGAAGAAATAATGCATCGTACAAAATTAGCTTGTATCTCCTAAACAACACGTTGTAACTCGAAAAGATTTGGTGTGGCGTGTACATCTAAACATGTAGCCTCAAAGGAGAACCCACAGGAGAATTTTCTTTCGTCAAAATTTGTCAGAAAACCACGTTTTAAGGAAATCCCGCATTGTGCGCAATTATCTTGTTTTACATAAACAAAACATTGTAACTCGAAAAGCTTTGGTGTTGGGTGTATGTGTAAGCGTGTAGCCTCAAAAGAGAATGCACAGGAGAGCTTTCTCTCGAAAGAATATGTAAGAATACCACGTTATAAGGTAATATATTGCTGCAGAGTAAAGACAAATACATACGTATTGGAAACATATTATGAGAAAAAATAACGCATGGTACAAAATTAGCTTGTATCTCCTAAACAACACGTGGTAACTCAAAAAGATTTGGTGTGGCATGTACGTCTGAATGTGTAGCCTCAAATGAGAACCCACAGGAGAATTTTCTTACGTCAAAATTTGTCAGAAAACCACATTTTAAGGAAATCCCGCATCGTGAGAAATTATCCTGTTTTTCCTAATCTACACGTTGTAACTCGAAAAGCTTTGTTGTTGCATGTATGTCTAAGCGTGTAGCCTCCAAAGAGAACGCACAGGGTAGTTTTCTCTCGAAAGAATATGTAGGAATACCACGATATAAGGAAATACAGTGTTGCAGAGTATAGACAAATATGTACTTATTGGAAACACTTTACGAGAAGAAATAACGCATCATGCAAAATTAGCTTGTATCTCCTAAACAACACGTTGTATCTCGAAAAGATTTGGTGTGGCGTGTACGTCTAAACGTGTAGCCTCAAAAGAGAACCCACAGGAGAATTTTCTTCCGTCAAAATTTGTCAGAAAACCACGTTTTAAGGAAATCCTGCATCGTGAGAAATTATCTTGTTCTTCCTAAACAACACGTTGTAACTCGAAATGCTTTGCTGTTGCGTGTATGTCTAAGCGTGTAGCCTCAAATGAGAATGCACAGGAGAGTTTTCTCTCAAAAATATGTAAGGATATTACGTTATAAGGAAATACAGTTTTGCAGAGTAAAGACAAATACTTATTTATTGGAAAAACTTTACGAGAAGAAATAACGCATCGTACAAAATTAGCTTGTATTTCCTAAACAACACGTTGTAACTTAAAAAGATTTGGTGTGGCCTGTACATCTAAACGTGTAGTCTCAAAAGAGAACCCATAGGAGAATTTTCTTTGGTCAAAATTTGTCAGAAAACCACGTATTAAGGAAATCCTTCATCGTGCGAAATTATCTTGTTTTTTCCTAAACAACATGTTGTAACGCGAAAAACTTTGGTGTTGCGTGTATATCAAAGAGTGTAGCCTCAAAAAAGAACGCACAGGAGAGTTTTCTCTTGAAAGGATATGTAAGAATACCACGTTATAAGGAAATACAGTGTTGCTGAGTAAAGACAAATATGTATGTATTGGAAACCCATAAACTTTAAGAGATGAAAAAAAGCATCGTAAAAAATTAGCTTGTATCTCCTAAACAACACATTGTAACTCGAAAGGATTTGGTGTGGCGTGTACGTCTAAACGTGTAGCCTCAAAAGAGAACCCACAGGAGAATTTTCTTTCGTCAAAATTTTTCAGAAAACCACATTTTAAGGAAATCCCGCTTCGTGAGAAATTATCTAGTTGTTCCTAAACAACACGTTTTAACTTGAAAAGCTTTGGTGTTGGGTGTATCTGTAAGCATGTAGCCCCAAAAGAGAACGCACAGGAGAGTTTTCTCTCGAAAGAATATGTAAGAATACCACGTTATAAGGAAATACAGTGTGGCAGAGTAAAGACAAATACATATGTAATGGAAGCACTTTATGAGAGAAATAACGCATCTTGCAAAATTAGCTTGTATGTCCTAAACAACACGTTGTAACTCGAAAAGATTTGGTGTGGCGTGTACGTCTAAAAGTGTAGCCTCAAAAGAGAACCCACAGGAGAGTTTTCTTTCCTCAAAATTTGTCAGAAAACCACGTTTTAAGGAAATCCCGCATCATGCGAAATTATCTTGTTGTTCCTAAACAACACGTTGAAACTAGAAAATCTTTGGTGTTGCTTGTATGCCTAAGCGTGTAGCCTCAAAAGAGAATGCACAGGAGAGTTTTCTCTTGAAAGAATATGTAAGAATACCACGTTATAAGGAAATATATTGCTGCAGAGTAAAGACAAATACGTACGTATTGGAAACACATTATGAGAAGAAATAACTCATGGTACAAAATTAGCTTGTATCTCCGAAACAACATGTGTAAACTCAAAAAGATTTGGTGTGGCGTGTACATCTAAACGTGTAGCCTCAAAAGAGAACCCACAGGAGAATTTTCTTACATCAAAATTTGTCAGAAAACCACGTTTTAAGGAAATCCCGCATCGTGCGAAATTATCTTGTTTTTCCTAATCAACACACATTGTAGCTCGAAAAGCTTTGGTGTTGCGTGAATGTCTAAGCGTGTAGCCTCCAAAGAGAACGCACAGGAGAGTTTTCTCTCGAAAGAATATGTAAGAATACCACGTTATAAGGAAATACAGTGTTGCAGAGTAGAGGCAAATATATACATATTGGAAACACTTAAACTTTACGAGAAGAAATAATTCATCGTTAAAAAATTAGCTCGTATCTTCTAAACAACAAGCTGTAACTCAAAAAGTTTTGGTGTGGCGTGTACGTCTAAACGTGTAGCCTCAAAAGAGAACGCACAGGAGAGTTTTCTCCCGAAAGAATATGTAGGAATACTACGTTATAAGGAAATACAGTGTTGTAGAGTAAAGACAAATACATTCTTATTGGAAACACTTAAACTTTACGAGAAGAAATAACACATAGTACAAAATTAGCTTGTATATCCTAAACAACACATTAGAACTCGAAAGGATTTGGTGTGGCGTGTACGTCTAAACGTGAAGCCTCAAAACAGAACCCACAGGAGAATTTTCTTTCGTCAAAATTTGTCAGAAAACCACGTTTTAAGGAAATCCCGCATCATGCGAAATTATCTTGTTTTTCCTAAACAACACGTTGTAACTCGAAAAGCTTTGTTGTTGCGTGAATGTCTAAGTATGTAGCCTCCAAAGAGAATGCACAGGAGAGTTTTCTCTCGAAAGAATATGTAAGAATACCACGTTATAAGGAAATACAGTCTTGCAGAGTAGAGGCAAATATATACATATTGGAAACACTTAAACTTTACGAGAAGAAATAATTCATCGTTAAAAAATTAGCTTGTATCTCCTAAACAACAAGTTGTAACTCAAAAAGATTTGGTGTGGCGTGTACGTCTAAATGTTTAGCCTCAAAAGAGAACCCACAGGAGAATTTTCTTTCGTCAAAATTCGTCAGAAAACCACGTTTTAAGGAGATCCAGCATCGTGAGAAATTATCTTGTTCTTCCTAAACAACACGTTGTAACTCGAAAAGCTTTGGTGTTGCATGTATGTTTCAGCGTGTAGCCTCATATGAGAATGCACAGGAGAGTTTTCTCTCGAAAAAATATGTAAGAATACCACCTTATAAGGAAATACAGTGTTGCAGAGTAAAGACAAATACTTACTTATTGGAAAACTTTATGAGAAGAAATAACGCATCGTACCAAATTAGCCTGTATCTCCTAAACAACACGTTGAAACTTAAAAAGATTTGGTGTGACCTGTACGTCTAAACGTGTAGTCTCAAAAGAGAACCAATAGGAGAAATTTCTTTTGTCAAAATTTGTCAGAAAACCACGTATTAAGGAAATCCCTCATCGTGCGAAATTATCTTGTTTTTCCTAAACAACACGTTGTAATGCGAAAAACTTTGATGTTGCGTGTATGTCTAAGCATGTAGCCTCAAAAGTGGACGCACAGGAGAGTTTTCTCTCGAAAGAATATGTAGGAATAACACGTTATACGGAAATACAGTGTTGCAGACTAAAGGCAAATACGTACGTATTGGAAACACTTTACGAGAAGAAATAACGCATCATACAAAATTAGCTTGATCTCCTAAACAACACATTGTAACTCGAAAAGTTTTGGTGTGGCGTGTACGTCTAAACGTGTAGCCTCAAAAGAGAACCCACAGGAGAATTTTTGTTTGTTAAAATTTGTCAGAAATCCATGTTTTAAGGAAATCACTCATCGTGCGAAATTATCTTGTTTTTCCTAAACAACACGTTGTAACTCGAAAAGTTTTGATGTTGCCTGTATGTCTAAGCGTGTAGCCTCAAAAGAGAACGCACAGGAGAGTTTTCTCTCGAAAGAACATGTAAGAATACCACATTATAAGGAAATACAGTTTTGCAGAGTAAAGACAAATACATATGTATTTGAAACACTCTATGAGAAGAAATAACGCATCGTAAAAGATTAGTTTGTATCTCCTAAACAACACGTTGTAACTCGAAAAGATTTGGTGTGGCATGTACGTCTAAACGTGTAGCCTCAAAAGAGAACCCACAGGAGAATTTTCTTTCTTCAAAATTTGTCAGTAAACCACTTATTAAGGAAATCCCGCATCATGCGAAACTATCTTGTTTTTCCTAAACAACACATTGTAACTCGAAAATCTTTGGGTTTGCGTGTATGTCTAACCATGTAGCCTCAAAAGAGAACGCACAGGAGAGATTTCTCTCGAACGAGTATGTAAGAATACCACGTTATAAGGAAATACATTGTGGGAAATTAAAGATAAATACGTTCCTTTTGGAAACACTTAAACTTTACAAGAAGATATAAAGCATCGTAAAAAATTAGCTTGTATCTCCTAACCAAAACGTTGTAACTCGAAAACATTTGGTGTGGCGTGTACGCCTAAACATTTAGCCTCAAATGAAAACCCACAGGAGAATTTTCTTTCCTCAAAATTTGTCAGAAAACCACGTTTTAAGGAATTCCCGCATCATGAGAAATTATCTTGTTTTTCCTAAACAACACGTTCTAACTCGAAATGCTTTGGTGTTGCGTGTATGTCTAAGCATGTAGCCTCAAAAGAGAATGCACAGGAGAGTTTTCTCTCGAAAGAATATGTACGAATACCATGTTATAAGGAAATACAGTGTTGTAGAGTAAAGACAAATACGTACATATTGAAAACACTTTAGGAGAAGAAATAACGCATCGTACAAAATTAGCTTGTATCTCCTAAACAACACGTTGTAACTCGAAAAGATTTGGTGTGGCGTGTACGTCTAAACATGTAGCCTCAAAAGAGAACCCACAGGAGAATTTTCTTTCGTCAAAATTTGTCAGAAAACCACGTTTTAAGGAAATCATGCATTGTGCGCAATTATCTTGTTTTTCATAAACAAAACATTGTAACTCGAAAAGCTTTGGTGTTGGGTGTATGTGTAAGCATTTAGCCTCAAAAGAGAATGCACAGGAGAGTTTTCTCTCGAAAGAATATGTAAGAATACCACGTTATAAGGAAATATATTGCTGCAGAGTAAAGACAAATACATACGTATTGGAAACATATTATGAGAAGAAATAATGCATGGTACAAAATTTGCTTGTATCTCCTAAACAACATGTGGTAACTCAAAAAGAATTGGTGTGGCGTGCACGTCTAAATGTGTAGCCTCAAAAGAGAACCCACAGGAGAATTTTCTTACGTCAAAATTTGTCAGAAAACCACTTTTTAAGGAAATCCCGCATCGTGGGAAATTATCTTGTTTTTCCTAATCAACACGTTGTAACTCGAAAAGCTTTGGTGGTGCGTGTATGTCTAAGCGTGTAGCCTCCAAAGAGAACGCACAGGAGTGTTTTCTTCCAAAAGAATATGTAGGAATACCACGTTATATGGAAATACAGTGTTGCAGAGTAAAGACAAATGCGTTCTTATTGGAAACACTTAAGTTTTACGAGAAGAAATAACACATAGTAAATATTAGTTTGTATATCCTAAACAACACGTTATAACTCGAAAGGATTTGGTGTGGCGTGTACGTCTAAACATGTAGCCTCAAAAGAGAACCCACAGAAGAATTTTCTTTCATCAAAATTTGTCAGAAAACCACGTTTTAAGGAAATCCCGCATCATGCGAAATTATCTTGTTTTTCCTAAACAACACGTTGTAACTAGAAAAGCTTTGGTGTTGCGTGAATGTCTAAGCGTGTAGCCTCCAAAGAGAACGCACAGGAGAGTTTTCTCTCGAAAGAATATGTAAGAATACCACGTTATAAGGAAATACAGTGTTGCAGAGTAGAGGCAAATATATACATATTGGAAACACTTAAACTTTAAGAGAAGAAATAATTCATCGTTAAAAAATAAGCTTGTACCTCCTAAACAACAAGTTGTAACTCAAAAAGATTTGGTGTGGCGTGTACGTCTAAACGTGTAGCCTCAAAAGAGAACGCACAGGAGAGTTTTCTCCCGAAAGAATATGTAGGAATACTACGTTATAAGGAAATACAGTGTTGCAGAGTAAAGACAAATGCATACTTATTGGAAACACTTAAGCTTTACGAGAGGAAATAACACATAGTAAAAATTAGTTTGTATATCCTAAACAACACGTTATAACTTGAAAGGATTAGGTGTGGCGTGTACGTCTAAACGTGTAGCCTCAAAAGAGAACCCACAGGAGAATTTTCTTTCATCAATATTTGTCAGAAAACCACGTTTTAAGGAAATCACGCATCATGCGAAATTATCTTGTTTTTCCTAAACAACACGTTGTAACTCGAAAAGCTTTGGTGTTGCGTGTATGTCTAAGCGTGTAGCCGCAAAAGAGAACGCACAGGAGAGTTTTCTTCCGAAAGAATATGTAGGAATACCACGTTATAAGGAAATACAGTGTTGCAGAGTAAAGACAAATACATACTTATTGGAAACACTTAAGCTTTACGAGAAGAAATAACACATAGTAAAAAATTAGCTTGTATATCCTAAACAACACGTTATAACTTGAAAGGATTTGGTGTGGCGTGTAAGTCTAAACGTGTAGCCTCAAAAGAGAACCCACAGGAGAATTTTCTTTCGTCAAAATTTGTCAGAAAACCACTTATTAAGGAAATCCCGCATCATGCGAAACTATCTTGTTTTTCCTAAACAACACATTGGAACTCGAAAATCTTTGGTGTTGCGTGTATGTCTAAGCATGTAGCCTCAAAAGAGAACGCACAGTAGAGATTTCTCTCGAACGAGTATGTAAGAATACCACGTTATAAGGAAATACATTGTGGCAAATTAAAGATAAATACGTTCCTTTTGGAAACACTTAAACTTTACAAGAAGATATAAAGCATCGTAAAAAATTAGCTTGTATCTCCTAAAGAACACGTTGTAACTCGAAAACATTTGATGTGGCGTGTACGTCTAAACATTTAGCCTCAAATGAAAACCCACAGGAGAATTTCCTTTCCTCAAAATTTGTCAGAAAACCACGTTTTAAGGAATTCCCGCATCATGAGAAATTATCTTGTTTTTCCTAAACAACACGTTCTAACTCGAAATGCTTTGGTGTTGCGTGTATGTCTAAGCGTGTAGCCTCAAAAGAGAATGCACAGGAGAGTTTTCTCTCGAAAGAATATGTACGAATACCATGTTATAAGGAAATACAGTGTTGTAGAGTAAAGACAAATACGTACATATTGGAAACATTTTAGGAGAAGAAATAACGCATCGTACAAAATTAGCTTGTATCTCCTAAACAACACGTTGTAACTCGAAAAGATTTGGTGTGACGTGTACGTCTAGACATGTAGCCTCAAAAGAGAACCCACAGGAGAATTTTCTTTCGTCAAAATTTGTCAGAAAACCACGTTTTAAGGAAATTCCGCATTGTGCGCAATTATCTTGTTTTTCATAAACAAAACATTGTAACTCGAAAAGCTTTGGTGTTGGGTGTATGTGTAAGCGTGTAGCCTCAAAAGAGAATGCACAGGAGAGTTTTCTCTCGAAAGAATATGTAAGAATACCACGTTATAAGGAAATATATTGCTGCAGAGTAAAGACAAATACATACGTATTGGAAACATATTATGAGAAGAAATAATGCATGGTACAAAATTTGCTTGTATCTCCTAAACAACACGTGGTAACTCAAAAAGATTTGGTGTGGCGTGCACGTCTAAATGTGTAGCCTCAAAAGAGAACCCACAGGAGAATTTTCTTACGTCAAAATTTGTCAGAAAACCACTTTTTAAGGAAATCCCGCATCGTGGGAAATTATCTTGTTTTTCCTAATCAACACGTTGTAACTCGAAAAGCTTTGGTGGTGCGTGTATGTCTAAGCGTGTAGCCTCCAAAGAGAACCCAAGGGATAGTTTTCTCTCGAAAGAATATGTAAGAATACCACGTTATAAGGAAATACAGTGTTGCAGAGTATAGACAAATATGTACTTATTGGAAACACTTTACGAAAAGAAATAACGCATCATGCAAACTTAGCTTGTATCTCATAAACAACACGTTGTAACTCGAAAAGATTTGGTGTGGCATGAACGACTAAACGTGTAGCCTCAAAGGAGAACCCACAGGAGAGTTTTCTTTCGTCAAAATTTGTCAGAAAACGACGTTTTAAGGAAATCCTGCATCCTGCGAAATTATCTTGTTTTTCCTAAACAACATGTTGTAACTCGAAAAGCTTTGGTGTTGCGTATATGTCTAAGCGTGTAGCCTCAAAAGAGAACGCACAGGAGAGTTTTCTCCCGAAAGAATATGTAGGAATACCACTTTATAAGGAAATACAGTGTTGCAGAGTAAAGACAAATAAATACTTATTGGAAACACTTAAACTTTACGAGAAGAAATAAAACATAGTACAAAATTAGCTTGTATATCCTAAACAACACGTTATAACTCGAAAGGATTTGGTGTTGCGTGTATGTCTAAGCATGTAGCCTCAAAAGACAATGCACAGGAGAGTTTTCTCTCGAAAGAATATGTAAGATTACCATGTTATAAGGAAACATATTGCTGCAGAGTAAAGACAAATACATACGTTTTGGAAACACATTAAACGAAGAAATAACGCATGGTACAAAATTAGCTTGTATCTCCGAAACAACACGTGGTAACTCAAAAATATTTGGTGTGGCGTGTACATCTAAACGTGTAGCCTCAAAAGAGAACCCACAGGAGATTTTTCTTACGTCAAAATTTGTCAGAAAACCACGTTTTAAGGAAATCCCGCATCGTGCGAAATTATCTTGTTTTTCCTAATCAACATGTTGTAACTAGAAAAGCTTTGGTGGTGCGTGTATGTCTAAGCGTGTAGCCTCCAAAGAGAACGCACAGGATAGTTTTCTCTCGAAAGAATATGTAAGAATACCACGTTATAAGGAAATACAGTGTTGCAGAGTATAGACAAATATGTACTTATTGGAAACACTTTAGGAGAAGAAATAACGCATCATGTAAAATTAGCTTGTATCTCCTAAACAACACGTTGTAACTCGACAAGATTTGGTGTGGCATGTATGTCTAAACGTGTAGCCTCAAAAGAGAACCCACAGGAGAATTTTCTTTCATCAATATTTGTCAGAAAACCACGTTTTAGGGAAATCACGCATCATGCGAAATTATCTTGTTTTTCCTAAAAAACACGTTGTAACTCGAAAAGCTTTGGTGTTGCGTGTATGTCTAAGCGTGTAGCCTCAAAAGAGAACGCACAGGAGAGTTTTCTTCCGAAAGAATATGTAGGAATACCACGTTATAAGGAAATACAGTGTTGCAGAGTAAAGACAAATACATACTTATTGGAAAACTTAAGCTTTACGAGAAGAAATAACACATAGTAAAAAATTAGCTTGTATATCCTAAACAACACGTTATAACTCGAAAGGATTTGGTGTGGCGTATACGTCTAAACGTGTAGCCTCAAAAGAGAACGCACAGGAGAATTTTCTTTCTTCAAAATTTGTCAGAAAACCACTTATTAAGGAAATCCCGCATCATGCGAAACTATCTTGTTTTTCCTAAACAACACATAGGAACTCGAAAATCTTTGGTGTTGCGTGTATGTCTAAGCATGTAGCCTCAAAAGAGAACGCACAGTAGAGATTTCTCTCGAACGAGTATGTAAGAATGCCACGTTATAAGGAAATACATTGTGGCAAATTAAAGATAAATACGTTCCTTTTGGAAACACTTAAACTTTACAAGAAGATATAAAGCATCGTAAAAAATTAGCTTGTATCTCCTAAAGAACACGTTGTAACTCGAAAACATTTGGTGTGGCGTGTACGTCTAAACATTTAGCCTCAAATGAAAACCCACAGGAGAATTTTCTTTCCTCAAAATTTGTCAGAAAACCACGTTTTAAGGAATTCCCGCATCATGAGAAATTATCTTGTTTTTCCTAAACAACACGTTCTAACTCGAAATGCTTTGGTGTTGCGTGTATATCTAAGCGTGTAGCCTCAAAAGAGAATGCACAGGAGAGTTTTCTCTCGAAAGAATATGTACGAATACCATGTTATAAGGAAATACAGTGTTGTAGAGTAAAGACAAATACGTACATATTGGAAACACTTTAGGAGAAGAAATAACGCATCGTACAAAATTAGCTTGTATCTCCTAAACAACACGTTGTAACTCGAAAAGATTTGGTGTGGCGTGTACGTCTAAACATGTAGCCTCAAAAGAGAATCCACAGGAGAATTTTCTTTCGTCAAAATTTGTCAGAAAACCACGTTTTAAGGAAATTTCGCATTGTGCGCAATTATCTTGTTTTTCATAAACAAAACATTGTAACTCGAAAAGCTTTGGTGTTGGGTGTATGTGTAAGCGTGTAGCCTCAAAAGAGAATGCACAGGAGAGTTTTCTCTCGAAAGAATATGTAAGAATACCACGTTATAAGGAAATATATTGCTGCAGAGTAAAGACAAATACATACGTATTGGAAACATATTATGAGAAGAAATAATGCATGGTACAAAATTTGCTTGTATCTCCTAAACAACACGTGGTAACTCAAAAAGATTTGGTGTGGCGTGCACGTCTAAATGTGTAGCCTCAAAAGAGAACCCACAGGAGAATTTTCTTACGTCAAAATTTGTCAGAAAACCACTTTTTAAGGAAATCCCGCATCGTGCGAAATTATCTTGTTTTTCCTAATCAACACGTTGTAACTCGAAAAGCTTTGGTGGTGCGTGTATGTCTAAGCGTGTAGCCTCCAAAGAGAACCCAAGGGATAGTTTTCTCTCGAAAGAATATGTAAGAATACCACGTTATAAGGAAATACAGTGTTGCAGAGTATAGACAAATATGTACTTATTGGAAACACTTTACGAAAAGAAATAACGCATCATGCAAACTTAGCTTGTATCTCCTAAACAACACGTTGTAACTCGAAAAGATTTGGTGTGGCGTGAACGACTAAACGTGTAGCCTCAAAGGAGAACCCACAGGAGAGTTTTCTTTTGTCAAAATTTGTCAGAAAACCACGTTTTAAGGAAATCCTGCATCCTGCGAAATTATCTTGTTTTTCCTAAACAACATGTTGTAACTCGAAAAGCTTTGGTGTTGCGTATATGTCTCAGCGTGTAGCCTCAAAAGAGAACGCACAGGAGAGTTTTCTCCCGAAAGAATATGTAGGAATACCACTTTATAAGGAAATACAGTGTTGCAGAGTAAAGACAAATAAATACTTATTGGAAACACTTAAACTTTCCGAGAAGAAATAAAACATAGTACAAAATTAGCTTGTATATCCTAAACAACACGTTATAACTCGAAAGGATTTGGTGTTGCGTGTATGTCTAAGCATGTAGCCTCAAAAGAGAATGCACAGGAGAGTTTTCTCTCGAAAGAATATGTAAGAATACCATGTTATAAGGAAACATATTGCTGCAGAGTAAAGACAAATACATACGTTTTGGAAACACATTAAGAGAAGAAATAACGCATGGTACAAAATTAGCTTGTATCTCCGAAACAACACGTGGTAACTCAAAAATATTTGGTGTGGTGTGTACATCTAAACGTGTAGCCTCAAAAGAGAACCCACAGGAGAATTTTCTTACGTCAAAATTTGTCAGAAAACCACGTTTTAAGGAAATCCCGCATCGTGCGAAATTATCTTGTTTTTCCTAATCAACACGTTGTAACTCGAAAAGCTTTGGTGGTGCGTGTATGTCTAAGCGTGTAGCCTCCAAAGAGAACGCACAGGATAGTTTTCTCTCGAAAGAATATGTAAGAATACCACGTTATAAGGAAATACAGTGTTGCAGAGTATAGACAAATATGTACTTATTGGAAACACTTTAGGAGAAGAAATAACGCATCATGTAAAATTAGCTTCTATCTCCTAAACAACACGTTGTACCTCGACAAGATTTGGTGTGGCATGTATGTCTAAACGTGTAGCCTCAAAAGAGAACCCACAGGAGAGTTTTCTTTCGTCAAAATTTGTCAGAAAACCACGTTTTAAGGAAATAACGCATCGTGCGAAATTATCTTGTTTATCCTAAACAACATGTTGTAACTCGAAAAGCTTTGGTGGTGCGTGTATGTCTAAGCGTGTAGCCTCAAGAGAGAACGCACAGGAGAGTTTTCTTCCGAAAGAATATGTAGGAATACCACGTTATAAGGAAATACAGTGTTGCAGAGTAAAGACAAATACATACTTATTGGAAACACTTAAGCTTTACGAGAAGAAATAACACATAGTACAAAATTAGCTTGTATATCCTATACAACACGTTATAACTCGAAAGGATTTGGTGTGGCGTGTACGACTAAACGTGTAGCCTCAAAAGAGAACCCACAGGAGAATTTTCTTTCGTCAAAATTTGTCAGAAAACCACGTTTTAAGGAAATCCCGCATCATGCGAAATTATCTTGTTTTTCCTAAACAACACGTTGTAACTCGAAAAGCTTTGGTGTTGGGTGAATGTCTAAGCGTGTAGCCTCCAAAGAGAACGCACAGGAGAGTTTTCTCTCGAAAGAATATGTAAGAATATCACGTTATAAGGAAATACAGTGTGGCAGAGTAGAGGCAAGTACATACGTATTGGAAACACTTAAACTTTACGAGAAGAAATAATTCATCGTAAAAAAATTAGCTTGTATCTCCTAAACAACAAGTTGTAACTCAAAAAGATTTGGTGTGGCGTGTACGTCTAAAAGTGTAGCCTCAAAAGAGAACGCACAGGGGAGTTTTCTCCCGAAAGAATTTGTAGGAATACCACGTTATAAGGAAATACAGTGTTGCAGAGTAAAGACAAATACATACTTATTGGAAACAGTTAAGCTTTACGAGAAGAAATAACACATAGTACAAAATTAGCTTGTATATCCTAAACAACAGGTTATAACTCGATAGGATTTGGTGTGGCGTGTACATCTAAACGTGTAGCCTCAAAAGAGAACCCACAGGAGAATTTTCTTTCGTCAACACTTTTCAGAAAACCACGTTTTAAGGGAATCCCGCATCATGCGAAATTATCTTGTTTTTCCTAAACAACACGTTGTAACTCGAAAAGCTTTGGTGTTGCGTGAATGTCTAAGCGTGTAGCCTCCAAAGAGAACGCACAGGAGAGTTTTCTCTCGAAAGAATATGTAAGAATACCACGTTATAAGGAAATACAGTGTGGCAGAGTAAAGAAAATACGTAAGTAATGGGAGCACTTTATGAGAGAAATAACGCATCTTGCAAAACTAGCTTGTATGTCCTAAACAACACGTTGTAACTCGAAAAGATTTGGTGTGGCGTGTATGTCTAAAAGTGTAGCCTCAAAAGAGAACCCACAGGAGAGTTTTCTTTCGTCAAAATTTGTTAGAAAACCACGTTTTTAGGAAATCCCTCATCGTGGGAAATTATCTTGTTTTTCCTAATCAACACGTTGTAACTCGAAAATCTTTGGTGGTGCTTGTATGTCTAAGCGTGTAGCCTCCAAAGAGAATGCACAGGATAGTTTTCTCTCGAAAGAATATGTAAGAATACCACGTTATAAGGAAATACAGTGTTGCAGAATTTAGACAAATATGTACTTATTGGAAACACTTTAGGAGAAGAAATAACGCATCATGCAAAATTAGCTTGTATCTCCTAAACAACACGTTGTAACTCGACAAGGTTTGGTGTGGCGTGTATGTCTAAACGTGTAGCGTCAAAAGAGAACACACAGGAGAGTTTTCTTTCGTCAAAATTTGTCAGAAAACCACGTTTTAAGGAAATACCGCATCGTGCGAAATTATCTTGTTTTTCCTAAACAACATGTAACTCGAAAAGCTTTGGTGGTGCGTGTATGTCTAAGCGTGTAGCCTCAAAAGAGAACGCACAGGAGAGTTTTCTCCCGAAAGAATATGTAGGAATACCACGTTATAAGGAAATACAGTGTTGCAGAGTAAAGACAAATACATACTTATTGGAAACAGTTAAGCTTTACGAGAAGAAATAACACATAGTACAAAATTAGCTTGTATATCCTAAACAACAGTTTATAACTCGATAGGATTTGGTGTGGCGTGTACATCTAAACGTGTAGCCTCAAACGAGAACCCACAGGAGAATTTTCTTTCGTCAACACTTTTCAGAAAACCACGTTTTAAGGGAATCCCGCATCATGCGAAATTATCTTGTTTTTCCTAAACAACACGTTGTAACTCGAAAAGATTTGGTGTGGCGTGAATGTCTAAGCGTGTAGCCTCCAAAGAGAACGCACAGGAGAGTTTTCTCTCTAAAGAATATATAAGAATACCACGTTATAAGGAAATACAGTGTTGCAGAGTAGAGGCAAATATATACATATTGGAAACACTTAAACTTTACGAGAAGAAATAATTCATCGTTAAAAAATTAGCTTGTATCTCATAAACAACAAGTTGTAACTCAAAAAGTTTTGGTGTGGCATGTACATCTAAACGTGTAGCCTCAAAAGAGAACGCACGGGAGAGTTTTCTCCCGAAAGAAAAGTAGGAATACTACGTTATAAGGAAATACAGTGTTGCAGAGTAAAGACAAATACATACATATTGGAAACACTTAAGCTTTACGAGAAGAAATAACACATAGTACAAAATTAGCTTGTATATCCTAAACAACACGTTAGAACTCAAAAGGATTTGGTGTGGCGTGTACGTCTAAACGTGAATCCTCAAAAGAGAACCCACAGGAGAATTTTCTTTCGTCAAATTTGTCAGAAAACAACGTTTTAAGGAAATCCCGCATCATGCGAAAATATCTTGTTTTTCCTAAACAACACGTTGTACCTCGAAAAGCTTTCGTGTTGCATGAATGTCTAAGTGTGTAGCCTCCAAAAAGAACGCACAGGAGAGTTTTCTCTCGAAAGAATATGTAAGAATACCACGTTATAAGGAAATACAGTGTTGCAGAGTAGAGGCAAATACATACGTATTGGAAACACTTAAACTCTACGAGAAGAAATAATTCATTGTAAAAAAATTAGCTTGTATCTCCTAAACAACAAGTTGCAACTCAAAAAGATTTGGTGTGGCGTGTACGTCTAAACATGTAGCCTCAAAAGAGAACGCACGGGAGAGTTTTCTCCCGAAAGAAAAGTAGGAATACTACGTTATAAGGAAATACAGTGTTGCAGAGTAAAGACAAATACATACATATTGGAAACACTTAAGCTTTACGAGAAGAAATAACACATAGTACAAAATTAGCTTGTATATCCTAAACAACACGTTAGAACACAAAAGGATTTGGTGTGGCGTGTACGTCTAAACGTGAATCCTCAAAAGAGAACCCACAGGAGAATTTTCTTTCGTCAAATTTGTCAGAAAACCACATTTTAAGGAAATCCCGCATCATGCGAAATTATCTTGTTTTTCCTAAACAACACGTTGTACCTCGAAAACTTTCGTGTTGCGTGAATGTCTAAGTGTGTAGCCTCCAAAAAGAACGCACAGGAGACTTTTCTCTCAAAAGAATATGTAAGAATACCACGTTATAAGGAAATACAGTGTTGCAGAGTAGAGGCAAATACATACGTATTGGAAACAATTAAACTCTACGAGAAGAAATAATTCATTGTAAAAAAATTAGCTTGTATCTCCTAAACAAAAAGTTGCAACTCAAAAAGATTTGGTGTGGCGTGTACGTCTAAACGTTTAGCCTCAAAAGAGAACCCACAGGAGAATTTTCTTTCGTCAAAATTTGTCAGAAAACCACATTTTAAGGAAATCCCGCATCGTGAGAAATTATCTTGTTCTTCCTAAACAACACGTTGTAACTCGAAAAGCTTTGCTGTTGCGTGTATGTCTCAGCGTGTAGCCTCAAATGAGAACGCATAGGAGAGTTTTCTCTCGAAAAAATATGTAAGAATACCACGTTATAAGGAAATACAGTGTTGCAGAGTAAAGACAAATACTTATTGGAAAAACTTTATGAGAAGAAATAACGCATCGTACAAAATTAGCTTGTATCTCCTAAACAACACATTGTAACTCGAAAAGATTTGGTGTGGTGTGTACGTCTAAACGTGTAGCCTCAAAAGAGAACCCACAGGAGAATTTTTGTTCGTAAAATTTGTCAGAAATCCATGTTTTAAGGAAATCACTCATCGTGCGTAATTATCTTGTTTTTCCTAAACAACACGTTGTAACTCGAAAAGCTTTGATGTTGCGTGTATGTCTAAGCGTGTAGCCTCCAAAGAGAACGCACAGGAGAGTTTTCTCTCGAAAGAACATGTAAGAATACCACATTATAAGGAAATACAGTTTTGCAGAGTAAAGACAAATACATATGTATTTGAAACACTCTATGAGAAGAAATAACGCATCGTAAAAAATTAGTTTGTATCTCCTAAACAACACGTTGTAACTCGAAAAGATTTGGTGTGGCATGTACGTCTAAACGTGTAGCCTCAAAAGAGAACCCACAGGAGAATTTTCTTTCTTCAAAATTTGTCAGAAAACCACTTATTAAGGAAATCCCGCATCATGCGAAACTATCTTGTTTTTCCTAAACAACACATTGTAACTCGAAAATCTTTGGTGTTGCGTGTATATCTAAGCATGTAGCCTCAAAAGAGAACGCACAGGAGAGATTTCTCTCGAACGAGTATGTAAGAATACCACGTTATAAGGAAATACATTGTGGCAAATTAAAGATAAATACATTCCTTTTGGAAACACTTAAACTTTACAAGAAGATATAAAGCATCGTAAAAAATTAGCTTGTATCTCCTAAAGAACACGTTGTAACTTGAAAACATTTGGTGTGGCGTGTACGTCTAAACGTTTAGCCTCAAATGAAAACCCACAGGAGAATTTTATTTCCTCAAAATTTGTCAGAAAACCACGTTTTAAGGAATTCCCGCATCATGAGAAATTATCTTGTTTTTCCTAAACAACACGTTCTAACTCGAAATGCTTTGGTGTTGCGTGTATGTCTAAGCGTGTAGCCTCAAAAGAGAATGCACAGGAGAGTTTTCTCTCGAAAGAATATGTACGAATACCATGTTATAAGGAAATACAGTGTTGTAGAGTAAAGACAAATACGTACATATTGGAAACACTTTAGGAGAAGAAATAACGCATCGTACAAAATTAGCTTGTATCTCCTAAACAACACGTTGTAACTCGAAAAGATTTGGTGTGGCGTATACGTCTAAACATGTAGCCTCAAAAGAGAACCCACAGGAGAATTTTCTTTCGTCAAAATTTGTCAGAAAACCACGTTTTAAGGAAATTCCGCATTGTGCGCAATTATCTTGTTTTTCATAAACAAAACATTGTAACTCGAAAAGCTTTGGTGTTGGGTGTATGTGCAAGCGTGTAGCCTCAAAAGAGAATGCACAGGAGAGTTTTCTCTCGAAAGAATTTGTAAGAATACCAAGTTAAAAGGAAATATATTGCTAAAGAGTAAAGACAAATACATACGTATTGGAAACATATTATGAGAAGAAATAATGCATGGTACAAAATTTGCTTGTATCTCCTAAACAACACGTGGTAACTCAAAAAGATTTGGTGTGGCGTGCACGTCTAAATGTGTAGCCTCAAAAGAGAACCCACAGGAGAATTTTCTTACGTCAAAATTTGTCAGAAAACCACTTTTTAAGGAAATCCCGCATCGTGGGAAATTATCTTGTTTTTTCTAATCAACACGTTGTAACTCGAAAAGCTTTGGTGGTGCGTGTATGTCTAAGCGTGTAGCCTCCAAAGAGAACGCAAGGGATAGTTTTCTCTCGAAAGAATATGTAAGAATACCACGTTATAAGGAAATACAATGTTGCAGAGTGTAGACAAATATGTACTTATTGGAAACACTTTACGAAAAGAAATAACACATCATGCAAACTTAGCTTGTATCTCCTAAACAACACGTTGTAACTCGAAAAGATTTGGTGTGGCGTGAACAACTAAACGTGTACCCTCAATGGAGAACCCACAGGAGAGTTTTCTTTCATCAAAATTTGTCAGAAAACCACGTTTTAAGGAAATCCTGCATCCTGCGAAATTATCTTGTTTTTCCTAAACAACATGTTGTAACTCGAAAAGCTTTGGTGTTGCGTATATGTCTAAGCGTGTAGCCTCAAAAGAGAACGCACAGGAGAGTTTTCTCCCGAAAGAATATGTAGGAATACCACGTTATAAGGAAATACAGTGTTGCAGAGTAAAGACAAATACATACATATTGGAAACACTTAAGCTTTAAGAGAAGAAATAACACATAGTACAAAATTAGCTTGTATATCCTAAACAACACGTTAGAACTCAAAAGGATTTGGTGTGGCGTGTACGTCTAAACGTGAATCCTCAAAAGAGAACCCACAGGAGAATTTTCTTTTGTCAAATTTGTCAGAAAACAACGTTTTAAGGAAATCCCGCATCATGCGAAATTATCTTGTTTTTCCTAAACAACACGTTGTACCTCGAAAAGCTTTCGTGTTGCATGAATGTCTAAGTGTGTAGCCTCCAAAAAGAACGCACAGGAGAGTTTTCTCTCGAAAGAATATGTAAGAATACCACGTTATAAGGAAATACAGTGTTGCAGAGTAGAGGCAAATACATACGTATTGGAAACACTTAAACTCTACGAGAAGAAATAATTCATTGTAAAAAAATTAGCTTGTATCTCCTAAACAACAAGTTGCGACTCAAAAAGATTTGGTGTGGCGTGTACGTCTAAACATGTAGCCTCAAAAGAGAACGCACGGGAGAGTTTTCTCCCGAAAGAAAAGTAGGAATACTACGTTATAAGGAAATACAGTGTTGCAGAGTAAAGACAAATACATACATATTGGAAACACTTAAGCTTTACTAGAAGAAATAACACATAGTACAAAATTAGCTTGTATATCCTAAACAACACGTTAGAACACAAAAGGATTTGGTGTGGCGTGTACGTCTAAACGTGAATCCTCAAAAGAGAACCCACAGGAGAATTTTCTTTCGTCAAATTTGTCAGAAAACCACTTTTTAAGGAAATCCCGCATCATGCGAAATTATCTTGTTTTTCCTAAACAACACGTTGTACCTCGAAAAGCTTTCGTGTTGCGTGAATGTCTAAGTGTGTATCCTCCAAAAAGAACGCACAGGAGACTTTTCTCTCGAAAGAATATGTAAGAATACCACGTTATAAGGAAATACAGTGTTGCAGAGTAGAGGCAAATACATAAGTATTGGAAACACTTAAACTTTACGAGAAGAAATAATTCATTGTAAAAAAATTAGCTTGTATCTCCTAAACAAAAAGTTGCAACTCAAAAAGATTTGGTGTGGCGTGTACGTCTAAACGTTTAGCCTCAAAAGAGAACCCACAGGAGAATTTTCTTTCGTCAAAATTTGTCAGAAAACCACGTTTTAAGGAAATCCCGCATCGTGAGAAATTATCTTGTTCTTCCTAAACAACACGTTGTAACTCGAAAAGCTTTGCTGTTGCGTGTATGTCTCAGCGTGTAGCCTCAAATGAGAACGCACAGGAGAGTTTTCTCTCGAAAAAATATGTAAGAATACCACGTTATAAGGAAATACAGTGTTGCAGAGTAAAGACAAATACTTATTGGAAAAACATTATGAGAAGAAATAACGCATCGTACAAAATTAGCTTGTATCTCCTAAACAACACATTGTAACTCGAAAAGATTTGGTGTGGTGTGTACGTCTAAACGTGTAGCCTCAAAAGAGAACCCACAGGAGAATTTTTGTTCGTAAAATTTGTCAGAAATCCATGTTTTAAGGAAATCACTCATCGTGCGAAATTATCTTGTTTTTCCTAAACAACACGTTGTAACTCGAAAAGCTTTGATGTTGCGTGTATGTCTAAGCGTGTAGCCTCCAAAGAGAACGCACAGGAGAGTTTTCTCTCGAAAGAACATGTAAGAATACCACATTATAAGGAAATACAGTTTTGCAGAGTAAAGACAAATACATATGTATTTGAAACACTCTATGAGAAGAAATAACGCATCGTAAAAAATTAGTTTGTATCTCCTAAACAACACGTTGTAACTCGAAAAGATTTGGTGTGGCATGTACGTCTAAACGTGTAGCCTCAAAAGAGAACCCACAGGAGAATTTTCTTTCGTCAAAATTTGTCAGAAAACCACTTATTAAGGAAATCCTGCATCATGCGAAACTATCTTGTTTTTCCTAAACAACACATTGTAACTCGAAAATCTTTGGTGTTGCGTGTATGTCTAAGCATGTAGCCTCAAAAGAGAACGCACAGGAGAGATTTCTCTCGAACGAGTATGTAAGAATACCACGTTATAAGGAAATACATTGTGGCAAATTAAAGATAAATACGTTCCTTTTGGAAACACTTAAACTTTACAAGAAGATATAAAGCATCGTAAAAAATTAGCTTTATCTCCTAAAGAACACGTTGTAACTCGAAAACATTTGGTGTGGCGTGTACGTCTAAACGTTTAGCCTCAAATGAAAACCCACAGGAGAATTTTATTTCCTCAAAATTTGTCAGAAAACCACGTTTTAAGGAATTCCCGCATCGTGCGAAATTATCTTGTTTTTCCTAAACAACACGTTCTAACTCGAAATGCTTTGGTGTTGCGTGTATGTCTAAGCGTGTAGCCTCAAAAGAGAATGCACAGGAGAGTTTTCTCTCGAAAGAATATGTACGAATACCATGTTATAAGGAAATACAGTGTTGTAGAGTAAAGACAAATACGTACATATTGGAAACACTTTAGGAGAAGAAATAACGCATCGTACAAAATTAGCTTGTATCTCATAAACAACATGTTGTAACTCGAAAAGATTTGGTGTGGCGTGTACGTCTAAACATGTAGCCTCAAAAGAGACCCCACAGGAGAATTTTCTTTCGTCAAAATTTTCAGAAAACCACGTTTAAGGAAATCCCGCATCGTGCGCAATTATCTTGTTTTTCATAAACAAAACATTGTAACTCGAAAAGCTTTGGTGTTGGGTGTATGTGTAAGCGTGTAGCCTCAAAAGAGAATGCACAGGACAGTTTTCTCTCGAAAGAATATGTAAGAATACCACGTTATAAGGAAATATATTGCTGCAGAGTAAAGACAAATACATACGTATTGGAAACATATTATGAGAAGAAATAATGCATGGTACAAAATTTGCTTGTATCTCCTAAACAACACGTGGTAACTCAAAAAGATTTGGTGTGGCGTGCACGTCTAAATGTGTAGCCTCAAAAGAGAACCCACAGGAGAATTTTCTTATGTCAAAATTCTTCAGAAAACCACATTTTAAGGAAATCCCGCATCGTGCGAAATTATCCTGTTTTTCCTAATCAACACGTTGTAACTCGAAAAGCTTTGGTGGTGCGTGTATGTCTAAGCGTGTAGCCTCCAAAGAGAACGCACAGGATAGTTTTCTCTCGAAAGAATATTTAAGAATACCACGTTATAAGGAAATACAGTGTTGCAGAGTATAGACAAATATGTACTTATTGGAAACACTTTATGAGAAGAAATAACGCATCATGCAAAATTAGCTTGTATCTCCTAAACAACACGTTGCAACTCGAAAAGATTTGTTGTGGCGTGTACGACTAAACATGTAGCCTCAAAGGAGAACCCACAGGAGGGTTTTCTTTCGTCAAAATTTGTCAGAAAACCACGTTTTAAGGAAATCCTGCATCGTGCGAAATTATCTTGTTTTTCCTAAACAACATGTTGTAACTCGAAAAGCTTTGATGTTGCATATATGTCTAAGGGTGTAGCCTCAAAAGAGAACGTGTTGCAGAGTAAAGACTAATACATACGTATTGGAAACACTTAAACATTACGAGACGAAATAACGCATCGTAAAAAAATTAGCTTGTATATCCTAAACAACAAGTTGGAACTCAAAAAGATTTGGTGTCGCGTGTATGTCTAAACGTGTAGCCTCAAAAGAGAACCCACAGGACAATTTTCTTTCTTCAAAATTTGTCAGAAAACCACGTTTTATGGAAATCCCGCATCGTGAGAAATTATCTTGTTCTTCCTAAACAACACGTTGTAACTCGAAAAGCTTTGCTGTTGCTTGTATGTCTAAGCGTGTAGCCTCAAATGGGAATGCACAGGAGAGTTTTCTCTCGAAAAAATATGTAAGAATACCATGTTATAAGGAAATACAGTGTTGCTGAGTAAAGACAAATACTTACTTATTGGAAAAACTTTACGAGAATAACGCATCGTACAAAATTAGCTTGTATCTCCTAACCAACACGTTGTAACTTAAAAAGATTTGGTGTGGCCTGTACGTCTAAACGTGTAGTCTCAAAAGAGAACCCATAGTAGAATTTTCTTTGGTCAAAATTTGTCAGAAAACCACGTATTAAGGAAATTCCTAATCGTGCGAAATTATCTTGTTTTTCCTAAACAACACGTTTTAACGCGAAAAGCTTTGGTGTTGCGTGTATGTCTAAGTGTGTAGCCTCAAAAGAGGACACACAGGAGAGTTTTCTCTCGAAAGAAGATATAAGAATACCACGTTATAAGGAAATACAGTGTTGCAAACTAAAGGCAAATACGTACGTATTGGAAACACTTTAGAGAAGAAATAACGCATCTTACAAAATTAGCTTCTAGTTCCTAAACAACACGTTGTAACTTACTTCTCTTAAAGAGTTTCCAATAGGTACGTATTTGTCTTTACTCTGCAACACTGTATTTCCTTATAACGTGGTATTCTTACATATTCTTTCGAGAGAAAACTCTCCTGTTCGTTCTCTTTTGAGGCTACAAGCTTAGACATACATGCAACACCAAAGCTTTTCGAGTTACAACGTGTTGTTTAGGAAAAACAAGATAATATCGCAGGATGTGAGATTTCCTTAAAACGTGGTTTCCGACAAATTTTGATGAAAGAAAGTTCTCCTGTGGGTTCTCTTTTGAGGCTACACGTTTAAACGTACACCTCACACCAAATCTTTTCGAGTTACAAGGTGGTGTTTGGAGATAATTTTGTACGAATTTTTATTTCTTCTCTTAAAGTGTTTACAATATGTACGTATTTGTCTTTACTCTGCAACACTGTATTTCCTTATAACGTGGTATTCTTACATATTCTTTCGAAAGAAAACTCTCCTTGCATTCCCTTTAGAGGCTACACACTTAGACATACACGCAACACCAAAGCTTTTCGAGTTACAACGTGTTGTTTAGGAAAACAAGATAATTTCGCACGATGCGGAATTTCCTTAAAACGTGGTTTTCTGACAAATTTTGACGAAAGAAAACTCTCCTGTGGGTTCTCTTTTGAGGATACACGTTTAGACGTACACGCCACACCAAATCTTTTCGAGTTACAACATGTTGTTTAGGACCTACAAGCTAATTTTGCAAGATGCGTTATTTCTCTCATAAAGTGTTTCCAGTACGTACGTATTTGTCTTTACTCTGCTACACTGTATTTCCTTATAACGTGGTATTCTTACATATTCTTTCGAGATAAAACTATCCTGTGCGTTCTCTTTTGAGGTTACACGCTTAGACACACACGCAACACCAAAGCTTTTCGAGTTACAACGTGTTGTTTAGGAAAAACAAGATAATATCGCAGGATGCGAGATTTCCTTAAAACGTGGTTTCCGACAAATTTTGATGAAAGAAAGTTCTCCTGTGGGTTCTCTTTTGAGGCTACACGTTTAAACGTACACCTCACACCAAATCTTTTCGAGTTACAAGGTTTTGTTAGGAGATACAAGCTAATTTTGTATGATGAGTTATTTCTTCTCGTAAAGTGTTTCCAATATGTACTTATTTGTCTTTACTCTGCAAAATTGTATTTCCTTATAACGTGGTATTCTTAAATATTCTTTCGAGAGAAAACTCTCCTGTGCCTTCTCTTTTGAGGATCCATGCTTACCCATACACGCAACACCAAATCTTTTCGAGTTACCACATGTTGTTTAGGAAAAAGAAGATGATTTCGCACGATGCAGGATTTCCTTAAAACGAGGTTTTCTGAAAAATTTTGTCGAAAGAAAATTCTCCTGTGGGTTCTCTTTTGAGGCTACACGTTTAGACGTACATGCCACACCAAATCTTTTCGAATTACAAAATGTTGTTTCGGAGATACAAGCATAATTTTGTAAGATGCGTTACTTCTTCTCGTAAAGTGTTTCCAATATGTAAGTACTTGTCTTTACTCTGCAACACTGTATTTCCTTATAACGTGGTATTCTTATATATTCTTACGAGAGAAAACTATCCTGTGCGTTCCCTTTTTAGGCTACACACTTAGACATACAGGCAACACCAAAGCTTTTCGAGTTACAACGTGTTGTTTATGAAAAACAAGATAATTTCGCACGATGCGGGATTTCCTTAAAACGTAGTTTTCTGAAACATTTTGACGAAAGATAATTCTTCAGTGGGTTCTCTTTTGAGGCTACACGTTTAGACGTACACGCCACACCAAATCCTTTCGATTTACCACGTGTTGTTTAGGAGATACAAGCTAATTTTGTATGATTCGTTATTTCTTCTCGTAAAGTGTTTCCAATAAGTACGTATTTGTCTTTACTCTGCAACACTGTATTTCCTTATAACGTTGTATTCTTACATATTCTTTCAAGAGAAAACTCTCCTGTGCGTTCTCTTTAGAGGCCATACGCTTAGACATACACGCAACGCCAAAGCTTTTCGAGTTACAATGTGTTGTTTAGGAAAAACAAGATAATTTCACAGGATGCGAGATTTCCATAAAACGTGGTTTTCTGAAAAATTTTGACGAAACAAAGTTCTCCTGTGGGTTCTCTTTTGAGACTACATGTGTAGAGGTACGAGTCACACCAAATCTTTTCGAGTTACAACTTGTTGTTTAGGAGATACAAGCTAATTTTTTACGTTGCCTTATTTCTTCTCTTAAAGTGTTTCCAATAGTATTTGTCTTTACTCTGCAACACTGTATTTCCTTATAACGTGGTATTCTTACATATTCTTTCGAGCGAAAACTCTCCTGTGTGCTCTCTTTTGAGGCTACAGGCTTAGACATACACGCAACACCAAAGCTTTTCGAGTTACAACGTGTTGTTTAGGAAAAACAAGATAATTTCGTACGATGCGAGATTTCCTTAAAACTTGGTTTCTGACAAATTTTGATGAAAGAAGATTCTCCTGTGGGTTCTCGTTTGAGGCTACACTTTTAGACTTACACGTCACACCAAATCTTTTCCAGTTACAACGTGTTGTTTAGGAGATACAAGCTAATTTTGTACGATGCATTATTTCTTCTCGTAAAGTGTTTCCAATATGTACTTATTTGTCTTTACTCTGCAAAATTGTATTTCCTTATAACGTGATATTCTTACACCTTCTTTCGAGAGAAAATTCTCCTGTGCCTTCTCTTTTGAGGCTACACGCTGACACATACACGCAACACAAAAGCTTTTCGAGTTACAACGTGTTGTTTAGGAAAAACAAGATAATTTCGTACGATGTGAGATTTCCTTAAAACGTGGTTTCTGACAAATTTTGATGAAAGAAGATTCTCCTGTGGGTTCTCGTTTGAGGCTACACTTTTAGACTTACACGTCACAC
Source organism: Apodemus sylvaticus (assembly GCF_947179515.1). Taxonomy (NCBI): domain Eukaryota; kingdom Metazoa; phylum Chordata; class Mammalia; order Rodentia; family Muridae; genus Apodemus; species Apodemus sylvaticus. The sequence goes on from NW_026263017.1 coordinate 923,771, forward strand.
CAAATCTTTTCCAGTTACAACGTGTTGTTTAGGAGATACAAGCTAATTTTTTACGACGCGTTATTTCTTCTCGTAAAGTGTTTCCAATATGTACTTATTTGTCTTTACTCTGCAAAATTGTATTTCCTTATAACGTGATATTCTTACATCTTCTTTCGAGAGAAAATTCTCCTGTGCCTTCTCTTTTGAGGCTACACGCTTACACATACACGCAACACAAAAGCTTTTCGAGTTACAACGTGTTGTTTAGGAAAAACAAGATAATTTCGTACGATGTGAGATTTCCTTAAAACGTGGTTTCTGACAAATTTTGATGAAAGAAGATTCTCCTGTCGGTTCTCATTTGAGGCTACACTTTTAGACTTACACGTCACACAAAATCTTTTCGAGTTACAACGTGTTGTTTAGGAGATACAAGCTAATTTTTTACGATGCGTTATTTCTTCTCGTAAAGTGTTTCCAATATGTACTTATTTGTCTTTACTCTGCAAAATTGTATATCCTTATAACGTGATATTCTTACATATTCTTTCGAGAGAAAATTCTCCTGTGCCTTCTCTTTTGAGGCTACACGTTTACACATACACGCAACACCAAAGCTTTTCGAGTTACAACATGTTGTTTAGGAAAAAGAAGATGATTTCGCACGATGTGTCATTTCCTTAAAACGAGGTGTTCTGAAAAATTTTGAAGTAAGAAAATTCTCCTGTGGGTTCTCTTTTGAGGCTACACATTTAGACGTACATGCCACACCAAATCCTTTCGAGTTACCACGTGTTGTTTAGGAGATACAAGCTAATTTTGTACGATGCGTTATTTCTTCTTGTAAAGTGTTTCCGATACGTACTTATTTGTCTTTACTCTGCAACACTGTATTTCCTTATAACGTGGTATTCTTACATATTATTTCGAGGAAAAACTCTCCTGTGCGTTCTCTTTTGAGGCTACACGCTTAGACAAACATGCAACGCCAAAGTTTTTCGAGTTACAATGTGTTGTTTAGGAAAAACAAGATAATTTGGCATGATGCGAGATTTCCATAAAACGTGGTTTTCTGACAAATTTTGACGAAAGAAAATTCTCCTGTGGGTTCTCTTTTGAGGCTACACGTTTAGATGTACACGCCACACCAAATCCTTTCGAGTTACCACGTGTTGTTTAGGAGATACAAGCTAATTTTGTATGATGCGTTATTTCTTCTCGTAAAGTGTTTCCAATATGTACGTATTTGTCTTTACTCTGCAACACTGTATTTCCTTATAACGTTGTATTCTTTCATGTTCTTTCGAGAGAAAACTCTCCTGTGCATTCTCTTTAGAGGCTACATGCTCAGACATACACGCAACACCAAAGCTTTTCGAGTTACAACGTGTTGTTTAGGAAAAACAAGATAATTTTGCACGATGCGGGATTTCCTTAAAACGTGGTTTTCTGACAAATTTTGAAGAAAGAAAGTTCTCCTGTGTGTTCTCTTTTGAGGCTAAACGTGTAGACATACGAGCCACACGAAATATTTTTGAGTTACAACGTGTTGTTTAGGAGATACAAGCAAATATTGTACAATGCGTTATTTCTTCTCATATAGTGTTTCCAATACGTACTTATTTGTCTTTACTCTGCAACACTGTATTTCCTTATAACGTGGTATTCTTACATATTCTTTCGAGGGAAAACAATCCTGTGCATTCTCTTTTGAGGTTACACGCTTAGACAAACACGCAACACCAAAGCTTTTGGAGTCACAACGTGTTGTTTAGGAAAAACAAGATAATTTCGCACGATACGAGATTTCCATTAAACGTGGATTTCTGAAAAATTTTGACAAAACAAAGTTCTCCTGTGGGTTCTCAATTGAGGCTGCACGTGTAGAGGTACGAGCCACACCAAATCTTTTCGAGTTACTACGTGTTGTTTAGGAGATACAAGCTAATTTTCTAGGATGCGATATTTCTTCTCTTAAAGTGTTTCCAATACGTACGTAGTTGTCTTTACTCTGCAACACTGTATTTCCTTATAACGTAGTATTCTTACATATTCTTTCGAGAGAAAACTCTCCTGTGCGTTCTCTTTTGAGGCTACACGCATAGACATACACGCAACACCAAAGCTTTTCGAGTTACAACGTGTTGTTTAGGAAAAACAAGATAATTTCGCACGATGCGGCACTTCCTTAAAACGTGGTTTCTGACAAATTTTGATGAAAGAAAATTCTCCTGTGGGTTCTCGTTTGAGGCTACACTTTTAGACGTACACGTCACACCAAATCTTTTTGAGTTACAACGTGTTGTTTAGGAGATACAAGATAATTTTGTAAGATGCATTATTTCTTCTCATAAAGTGTTTCCAATATGTACTTATTGGTCTTTATCTGCAAAATTGTATTTCCTTATAACGTGGAATTCTTACATATTCTTTCGAGAGAATACTCTCCAGTGCCTTCTCTTTTGAGGCTCCACGCTTACACATACACGCAACACCATAGCTTTTCGAGTTACAACATGTTGTTTAGGAAAAAGAAGATGATTTCGCACGATGCGGGATTTCCTTAAAACGTGGTTTTCTGAAAAATTTTGAATAAAGAAAATTCTCCTGTGGGTTCTCCTTTGAGGCTACACGTTTAGACGTACACGCCACACCAAATCCTTTCGAGTTACCACGTGTTGTTTAGGAGATACAAGCTAATTTTGTACGATGCATTATTTCTTCTCGTAAAGTGTTTCCAATACGTACTTATTTGTCTTTAATCTGCAACACTGTATTTCCTTATAACATAGTATTCTTACATATTATTTCGAGGGAAAACTCTCCTGTGCGTTCTCTTTTGAGGGGACACGCTTAGACAAACACGCTACGCCAAAGCTTTTAGAGTTACAATGTGTTGTTTAGGAAAAACAAGATAATTTAGCACGATGCGAGATTTCCATAAAACGTGGTTTTCTGAAAAATTTTGACGAAAGAAAGTTCTCCTGTGGGTTCTCTTTTGTGGCTACTCGTGTAGAGGTACGAGCCACACCAAATCTTTTCGAATTACAACGTGTTGTTTAGGAGATATAAGCTAATTTTTTACGATGCGTTAATTCTTCTCGTAAAGTGTTTCCAATAAGTACATGTTTGTCTTTACACTGCAACATTATATTTCCTTATAACGTGGTATTCTTACATATTCCTTCGAGGGAAAACTATCCTGTGCGTTCCCTTTTGAGGCTACACACTTAGACATACAGGCAACACCAAAGCTTTTCGAGTTACAACGTGTTGTTTATGGAAAACAAGATAATTTTGCACGATGCGGGATTTCCTTAAAACGTGGTTTTCTGAAAAATTTTGACCTAAGAAAATTCTCTTGTTGGTTCTCTTTTGAGGCTACACGTTTAGACGTACACGCCACACCAAATCCTTTTCAGTTACAACGTGTTGTTTAGGAGATACAGACTAATTTTGTACGATTCCTTATTTTTTCTCGTAAGGTGTTGCCAATACGTACATATTTGTCTTTACTCTGCAACTCTGTATTTCCTTAAAACGTGGTATTCTTACATATTCTTTCGAGAGAAAACTCTCCTGTGCCTTCTCTTTTGAGGCTACACGTTTAGACGTACACGACACACAAAATATTTCGAGTTACAACGTGTTGTTTAGGAGATAAAAGCTAATTTTGTACGATGCTTTATTTCTTCTCGTAAAGTGTTTCCTATACATAAGTATTTGTATTTACACTGCAACATTGTATTTCCTTATAACGTGGTATTCTTACATATTCTTTCGAGAGAAAACTCTCCTGTGCCTTCTCTTTTGAGGCTACACGCTTAGACATACACGCAACACCAAAGCTTTTCGAGTTACAACATGTTGTTTAGGAATAACAAGATAATTTCGCACGATGTGGAACTTCCTTAAAACGTGGTTTTCTGACAAATATTGACGAACGAAAATTATCCTGTGGGTTCTCTTTTGAGGCTACATGTTTACACGTACACGCCACACCAAATATTTTCGAGTTACAACGTGTTGTTTAGGAGATACAAGCTAATTTTGTACGATGCGTTATTTCTTCTCGTAAAGTGTTTCCAATACGTATGTATTTGTCTTTACTCTGCAACACTGTATTTCCTTATAACGTGGTATTCTTACATATTCTTTCGAGAGAAACTCTCCTGTGCCTTCTCTTTTGAGGCCACACGTTTAGACATACACGCAACACCAAAGCTTTTCGAGTTACAACGTGTTGTTTAGGGTTCTCTTTTGAGGCTACACGAAGAAATAATGCATCGTTCAAAATTAGCTTGGAAACACTTTATGAGAAAAATTAACGCATTATAAAAAATTAGCTTGTCTCTCCTAAACAACACGTTGTAACTCGTGTAGCCTCAAAAGAGAACCCACAGGAGAATTTTCTCTCAAAAGAAGATGTAAGAATACCACGTTGTAAGGAAATACAGTGTTGTAGACTAAAGACAAATACGTACGTACTGGAAACACTTTTAGAGATGAAATAACGCATCATTCAAAATTAGCTTGTATCTCCTTAACATCACGTTGTCACTCGAAACGATTTGGTGTGCGGTGTACGACTAAACTTGTAGCCTCAAAAGAGAACCCAGAGGAGATATTTCTTCTTTCAAAATTTTTCAGAAATCACGTTTTTAGGAAATCCCGCATTGTGCGAAATTATCTTGTTTTTCCTAAACAACATGTTGTAACTCGAAAAGCTTTGGTGTTACTTGTATATCTAAGCGTGTAGCCTCAAAAGAGAATGCACAGGAGAGTTTTCTCTCAAAAGAATATGTAAGAATACCACGTTATAAGGAAATACAGTGTTGCAGAATAAAGACAAATACGTACGTATTGGAAACACTTTATGAGAAGAAATAACGCATCATACAAAATTAGCTTGTATCTCCTAAACAACACGTTGGAACTCGAAAAGAGTTGGTGTGGCATGTACGTCTAAATGTGTAGCCTCAAAAGAGAACCCACAGGAGAATTTTCTTTCGTCAAAATATGTCAGAAAATCACGTTTTATGGTAATCCCGCATCGTGCGAAATTATCTTGTTTTTCCTAAACAACACGTTGTAACATGAAAAGCTTTGCTGTTGCGTGTATGTCTAAGCCTGTATCCTCAAAAGCCAATGCACAGGAGTGTTTTCTCTTGAAATAAGATGTAAGAATACCACGTTCGAAGGAAATACAGTGTTGCAGTCTAAAGACAAATAGGTACTTATTGGAAACAATTTTAGAGATGAAATAACGCATCGTTCAAAGTTAGGTTGTATCTCCTAAACAACACGTTGTAACTTGAAACTGTTTGGTGTGGTGTTTACAACTAAATGCGTAGCCTCAAAAGAGAACCCACAGGAGAATTTTCTTTCGTCAACATTTTTCAGAAATCACGTTTTTAGGAAATCCCGCATTGTGCGAAATTATCTGGTTTTTCCTAAACAACACATTGTAACTCGAAAAGCTTTGGTGTTACGTGTATGTCTAAGCATGTAGCCTCAAAAGAGAACGCACAGGAGAGTTTTCTCTCTAAAGAATATGTAAGAATACCACGTTATAAGGAAATACGGTGTTGCAGAGTAAAGACAAATTCTTACATATTGGAAACACTTAACGAGAAGAAATAACACATGGTACAAAATTAGCTTGTATCTCCGAAACAACACGTTGTAACTCGAAAAGATATGCTGTGGTGTTTACATCTAAACCTGTAGCCTCAAAAGAGAACCCACTGGAGAATTTTCTCTCGTCAAAATTTTTTCAGAAAACCACGTTTTAAGGACGTCCTGCATCATGCGAAATCATCTTGTTTTCCTAAACAACACGTTGTAACTCGAAAAGCTTTGGTGTTGCGTGTATGTCTAAGCGTGTAGCCTCAAAAGAGAATGCACAGTAGAGTATTCTCTCGATAGAATATGTAAGAATACCACGTTATAAGGAAATACAGTATTGCAGAGTAAAGACTGATACTTACTTATTGGAAACACTTTACGAGAAGGAATAATACATCGTACAAAATTAGCTTGTATTTCCTAAACAACACGTAGTAACTCGAAGGATTTGGTGTGGCGTGTAAGTTGAAACGTGTAGCCTCAACAGAGAACCCACAGGAGAATTTTCTTTCGTCAAATTTGTCAGAAAACCACGTTTTAAGGAAATCCCGCATTGTGCGAAATTATCTTGTTTTTCCTAAACAACACGTTGTAACTCGAAAAGCTTTGGTGCTGCGTGTATGTCTAAGCGTGTAGCCTTAAAAGAGAACGCACAGGAGAGTTTTCTCTCGAACGAATATGTAAGAATACCACGTTATAAGGAAATACAGTGTTGCAGAGTAAAGATAGATACATACGTATTTGAAACACTTTATGAGAAGAAATAATGCATCGTACAAAATTAGCTTGTATTTCCTAAAAAGCACATTGTAACTCGAAAGGTTTTGGTGTGGTGTGTACGTCTAAATGTGTAGCCACAAAAGAGAACCCACAGGAGAATTTTCTTTCATCAAAATTTTTCAGAAAACCACGTTTTAAGGAAATCCCGCGTCCTGCGAAATCATCTTCTTTTTCCTAAACTACATGTTGTAACTTGAATAGCTTTGGTGTTGCCTGTATGTCTAAGTGTGTAGCCACAAAAGGGAACGCACAGGACAGTTTTCTATTGAAAGAATATGTAAGAATACCACGTTATAAGGAAATACAATGTTGCAGAGTAAAGACAAATACGTACGTATTGGAAACACTTTATGAGAAGAATTAACACATTGTAAAATATTAGCTTGTATCTCCTAAACAACACGTTGTAACTCGAACAGATTTGGTGTGGCGTGTACGTCTAAACATGTAGCCTCAAAAGAGAACCCACAGGAGAACTTTCTATTGTCAAATTTTTCAGAAAACCACGTTTATGGAAATCTCGCATCGTGCGAAATTATCTAGTTTTTCCTAAACAACACGTTGTAACTCGAAAAGCTTTGGTGTTGCTTGTATGTCTAAACATGTAGCCTCAAAAGAGAACGCTCAGGAGAGTTTTCCCTCGAAAGAATATGTAAGAATACCATGTTATAAGGAAATACAGTGTTGCAGAGAAAGACAAATACGTACTTATTGGAAACAATTTACGAGAAGAAATAACACATCGTACAAAATTAGCCTGTATCTCCTAAACAACACGTGGTAACTCGAAAGGATTTGGTGTGGCGTGCATGTCTAAACGTGTAGCATCATAAGAGAACCCACAGGAGAATTTTCTTTCTTCAAAATTTGTCAGAACACAACGGTTTAAGGAAATCCGAGAACGCACAGGAGAGTTTTCTCTCGAAATAATATGTAAGAATACCACGTTATAAGGAAATACAGTGTTGCAGAGTAGAGGCAAATACATACTTATTGGAAAAACTTAAACTTTACGAGAAGAAATAATGCATCGTAAAAAAATTAGCTTGTATCTCCTAAACAACATGTTGTAACTTAAAAAGATTTGGTGTGGCCTGTACGTCTAAACGTGTAGTCTCAAATGAGAACCCATAGGAGAATTTTCTTTGGTCAAAATTTGTCAGAAAATCACGTATTAAGGAAATCCCTCTTCGTGCGAAATTATCTTGTTTTTCCTAAACAACACGTTGTAACGCGAAAATCTTTGGTATTGCGTGTATGTCTAAGCGTGTAGCCTCAAAAGAGGACGCACAGGAAAGTTTTCTCTCGAAAGAATATGTAAGAATACCACGTTAAAAGGAAATACAGTGTTGCAGACTAAAGGCAAATACGTACCTATTGGAAACACCTTACAAGAAGAAATAAAGCATCATAAAAAATTAGCTTGTATCTCCTAAACAACAGTTTGTAACTCGAAAAGATTTGGTATGGCGTGCACGTCTAAACGTGTAGCCTCAAAAGATAACCCACAGGAGAATTTTTTTTTCGTTAATATTTCTCAGAAAACCATGTTTTAAGGAAATCACTCATCGTGCAAAATTATCTTGCTTTTCCTAAACAACACGTTGTAACTCGAAAAGCTTTGATGGTGCGTTTCCAATACATATGTATTTTCCTTTACTCTGCAACACTGTATTTCCTTACAACGTGGTATTCTTACATATTCTTTCGAGAGAAAACTCTCCTGTGCGTTCTCTTTTGGGGCTACACGCTTAGACATACACGCAACATCAAAGCTTTTCGAGTTAAAACGTTTTGTTTAGGAAAAACAAGATAATTTCGCATGATGCGGTATTTCCTTCATACGTGGTTTTCTGACAAATTTTGACCAAAGAAAATTCTCCTATGGTTTCTCTTTTGAGGCTACACGATTAGACGTACACGCCACACCAAATCTTTTTAAGTTACAACGTGTTGTTTAGGAGATACAAGCTAATTTTGTAAGATGCGTTATTTCTTCTCGTAAAGTTTTTCCAATACGTAAATATTTGTCTTTACTCTGCAACACTGTATTTCCTAATAACGTGGTATTCTTATATATTCTTTCGAGAAAAAAACTCTCCTTTGCATTCTCTTTTGAGGCTACACGCTTAGACATACACGCAACACCAAAGGTTTTCGCGTTACAACGTGTTGCTTAGGAAAAACAAGATAATTTCGCACGATGCAGGATTTCCTTAAAACGTGGTTTTCTGACAAATTTTGATGAACGAAAATTCTCCTGTGGGTTCTCGTTTGAGGCTACATGTTTAGACGTACACACCACACCAAATCTTTTCGAGTTATAACGTGATGTTTAGGAGATACATACTAATTTTTTACGATGCCTTATTTCTTCTCGTAAAGTTTAAGTGTTTCCAATAAGTACGTATTTGTCTTTACTCTGCAACACTGTATTTCCTTATAACGTGGTATTCTTACATATTCTTTCGAGAGAAAACTCTCCTGTGCGTTCTCTTTTGAGGCTACACGCTTAGACATACACGCAGCACCAAAGCTTTTCGAGTTACAACGTGTTGTTTAGGAAAAACAAGATAATTTCCACGATGCGGGATTTCCATAAAACGTGGTTTTCTGACAAATTTTGACGAAAGAAAATACTCCTTTAAGTTCACTTTTGAGGCTACACGTTTAGACGTACACGCCACACCAAATCTTTTCGAGTTACATCGTGTTGTTTAGGAGATACAAGCTAATTTTGTACGATGCGTTATTTCTTCTCGTAAAGTGTTGCCAATACGAATGTATTTGTCTTTACTCTGCAACACTGTATTTCCTTAAAACGTGGTATTCTTACATATTCTTTCGAGAAAAAACTCTCCTGTGCCTTCTCTCTTGAGGCTACACGCTTAGACATACAGGCAACACCAAAGCTTTTCGAGTTACAACGTGTTGTTTAGGAAAAACAAGATAATTTCGCAAGATGCGGGATTTCCTTAAAACGTGGTTTTCTGAAAAATTTTGACCAAAGAAAATTCTCCTGTTGGTTTTCTTTTGAGGCTACACGTTTAGACGTACACGCCACACCAAATCCTTTTCAGTTACAACGTGTTGTTTAGGAGATACAGACTAATTTTGTACGATGCCTTATTTTTTCTCGTAAGGTGTTGCCAATACGTACATATTTGTCTTTACTCTGCAACTCTGTATTTCCTTAAAACGTGGTATTCTTACATATTCTTTCGAGAGAAAACTCTCCTGTGCCTTCTCTTTTGAGGCTACACGTTTAGACGTACACGACACACAAAATATTTCGAGTTACAACGTGTTGTTTAGGAGATAAAAGCTAATTTTGTAGGATGCTTTATTTCTTCTCGTAAAGTGTTTCCTATACATAAGTATTTGTATTTACACTGCAACATTGTATTTCCTTATAACGTGGTATTCTTACATATTCTTTCGAGAGAAAACTCTCCTGTGCCTTCTCTTTTGAGGCTACACGCTTAGACATACACGCAACACCAAAGCTTTTCGAGTTACGACATGTTGTATAGGAAAAACAAGATAATTTCGCACGATGTGGGACTTCCTTAAAACGTGGTTTTCTGACAAATATTGACGAACGAAAATTATCCTGTGGGTTCTCTTTTGAGGCTACATGTTTACACGTACACGCCACACCAAATATTTTCGAGTTACAACGTGTTGTTTAGGAGATACAAGCTAATTTTGTACGATGCGTTATTTCTTCTCATAAAGTGTTTCCAATACGTATGTATTTGTCTTTACTCTGCAACACTGTATTTCCTTATAACGTGGTATTCTTACATATTCTTTTGAGAGAAACTCTCCTGTGCCTTCTCTTTTGAGGCCACACGTTTAGACATACACGCAACACCAAAGCTTTTCGAGTTACAACGTGTTGTTTAGGGTTCTCTTTTGAGGCTACACGAAGAAATAATGCATCGTTCAAAATTAGCTTGGAAACACTTTATGAGAAAAATTAACGCATTATAAAAAATTAGCTTGTCTCTCCTAAACAACACGTTGTAACTCGTGTAGCCTCAAAAGAGAACCCACAGGAGAATTTTCTCTCAAAAGAAGATGTAAGAATACCACGTTGTAAGGAAATACAGTGTTGTAGACTAAAGACAAATACGTACGTACTGGAAACACTTTTAGAGATGAAATAACGCATCGTTCAAAATTAGCTTGTATCTCCTTAACAACACGTTGTCACTCGAAACGATTTGGTGTGGGGTGTACGACTAAACTTGTAGCCTCAAAAGAGAACCCAGAGGAGATTTTTCTTCTTTCAAAATTTTTCAGAAATCACGTTTTTAGGAAATCCCGCATTGTGCGAAATTATCTTGTTTTTCCTAAACAACATGTTGTAACTCGAAAAGCTTTGGTGTTACTTGTATATCTAAGCGTGTAGCCTCAAAAGAGAATGCACAGGAGAGTTTTCTCTCAAAAGAATATGTAAGAATACCACGTTATAAGGAAATACAGTGTTGCAGAATAAAGACAAATACGTACGTATTGGAAACACTTTATGAGAAGAAATAACGCATCATACAAAATTAGCTTGTATCTCCTAAACAACACGTTGGAACTCGAAAAGAGTTGGTGTGGCATGTACGTCTAAATGTGTAGCCTCAAAAGAGAACCCACAGGAGAATTTTCTTTCGTCAAAATATGTCAGAAAATCACGTTTTATGGTAATCCCGCATCGTGCGAAATTATCTTGTTTTTCCTAAACAACACGTTGTAACATGAAAAGCTTTGCTGTTGCGTGTATGTCTAAGCCTGTATCCTCAAAAGCCAATGCACAGGAGTGTTTTCTCTTGAAATAAGATGTAAGAATACCACGTTCGAAGGAAATACAGTGTTGCAGTCTAAAGACAAATAGGTACTTATTGGAAACACTTTTAGAGATGAAATAACGCATCGTTCAAAGTTAGGTTGTATCTCCTAAACAACACGTTGTAACTTGAAACTGTTTGGTGTGGTGTTTACATCTAAATGCGTAGCCTCAAAAGAGAACCCACAGGAGAATTTTCTTTCGTCAAAATTTTTCAGAAATCACGTTTTGAGGAAATCCCGCATTGTGCGAAATTATCTTGTTTTTCCTAAACAACACGTTGTAACTCGAAAAGCTTTGGTGTTACGTGTATGTCTAAGCATGTAGCCTCAAAAGAGAACGCACAGGAGAGTTTTCTCTCGAAAGAATATGTAAGAATACCACGTTATAAGGAAATACGGTGTTGCAGAGTAAAGACAAATTCTTACATATTGGAAACACTTAACGAGAAGAAATAACACATGGTACAAAATTAGCTTGTATCTCCGAAACAACACGTTGTAACTCGAAAAGATTTGCTGTGGTGTTTACATCTAAACGTGTAGCCTCAAAAGAGAACCCACTGGAGAATTTTCTCTCGTCAAAATTTTTTCAGAAAACCATGTTTTAAGGACATCCTGCATCATGCGAAATCATCTTGTTTTCCTAAACAACACATTGTAACTCGAAAAGCTTTGGTGTTGCGTGTATGTCTAAGTGTGTAGCCTCAAAAGAGAATGCACAGTAGAGGATTCTCTCGAAAGAATATGTAAGAATACCACGTTATAAGGAAATACAGTATTGCAGAGTAAAGACAGATACTTACTTATTGGAAACACTTTACGAGAAGGAATAATACATCGTACAAAATTAGCTTGTATTTCCTAAACAACACGTTGTAACTCGAAGGATTTGGTGTGGCGTGTAAGTTGAAACATGTAGCCTCAACGAGAACCCACAGGAGAATTTTCTTTCGTCAAATTTGTCAGAAAACCACGTTTTAAGGAAATCCCGCATTGTGCGAAATTATCTTGTTTTTCCTAAACAACACGTTGTAACTCCAAAAGCTTTGGTGTTGCGTGTATGTCTAAACGTGTGGCCTCAAAAGAGAACGCACAGGAGAGTTTTCTCTCGAAAGAATATATAAGAATACCACGTTATAAGGAAATACAGTGTTGCAGAGTAAAGACAAATACGTATGTATTGGAAACACTTTACGAAAAGAAATAACGCATCTTACAAAATTAGCTTGTATCTCCTAAACAACATGTTGTAACTCGAAAAGATTTGGTGTGGCATGTAAGTCTAAACGTGTAGCCTCAAAAGAGAACCCACAGGAGAATTTTCTTTCGTCAAAATTTGTCAGAAAAAAACGTTTTAAGGAAATCCCGCATCGTGCGAAATTATCTTGTTTTTCCTAAACAACACGTTGTAACTCGAAAAGCATTGGTGCTGCGTGTATGTCTAAGCGTGTAGCCTTAAAAGAGAACGCACAGGAGAGTTTTCTCTCGAACGAATATGTAAGAATACCACGTTATAAGGGAATACAGTGTTGCAGAGTAAAGATAGATACATACGTATTTGAAACACTTTACGAGAAGAAATAATGCATCGTACAAAATTAGCTTGTATTTCCTAAAAAGCCCATTGTAACTCGAAAGGTTTTGGTGTGGCGTGTACGTCTAAATGTGTAGCCACAAAAGAGAACCCACAGGAGAATTTTCTTTCGTCAAAATTTTTCAGAAAACCACGTTTTAAGGAAATCCCGCGTCCTGCGAAATCATCTTCTTTTTCCTAAACTACATGTTGTAACTTGAATAGCTTTGGTGTTGCCTGTATGTCTAAGTGTGTAGCCACAAAAGGGAACGCACAGGACAGTTTTCTATCGAAAGAATATGTAAGAATACCACGTTATAAGGAAATACAATGGTGCAGAGTAAAGACAAATACGTAAGTATTGGAAACACTTTATGAGAAGAATTAACACATTGTAAAATATTAGCTTGTATCTCCTAAACAACACGTTGTAACTCGAACAGATTTGGTGTGGCGTGTACGTCTAAACATGTAGCCTCAAAAGAGAACCCACAGGAGAACTTTCTATTGTCAAATTTTTCAGAAAACCACGTTTATGGAAATCTCGCATCGTGTGAAATTATCTAGTTTTTCCTAAACAACACGTTGTAACTCAAAAAGCTTTGGTGTTGCTTGTATGTCTAAACATGTAGCCTCAGAAGAGAACGCTCAGGAGAGTTTTCCCTCGAAAGAATATGTAAGAATACCACGTTATAAGGAAATACAGTGTTGCAGAGAAAGACAAATACGTACGTATTGGAAACAATTTACGAGAAGAAATAACACATCGTACAAAATTAGCCTGTATCTCCTAAACAACACGTGGTAACTCGAAAGGATTTGGTGTGGCGTGCATGTCTAAACGTGTAGCATCATAAGAGAACCCACAGGAGAATTTTCTTTCTTCAAAATTTGTCAGAACACAACGGTTTAAGGAAATCCGAGAACGCACAGGAGAGTTTTCTCTCGAAATAATATGTAAGAATACCACGTTATAAGGAAATACAGTGTTGCAGAGTAGAGGCAAATACATACTTATTGGAAAAAGTTAAACTTTACGAGATGAAATAATGCATCGTAAAAAAATTAGCTTGTATCTCCTAAACAACATGTTGTAACTTAAAAAGATTTGGTGTGGCCTGTACGTCTAAACGTGTAGTCTCAAATGAGAACCCATAGGAGAATTTTCTTTGGTCAAAATTTGTCAGAAAATCACGTATTAAGGAAATCCCTCTTCGTGCGAAATTATCTTGTTTTTCCTAAACAACACGTTGTAACGCGAAAATCTTTGGTATTGCGTGTATGTCTAAGCGTGTAGCCTCAAAAGAGGACGCACAGGAAAGTTTTCTCTCAAAAGAATATGTAAGAATACCACGTTATAAGGAAATACAGTGTTGCAGACTAAAGGCAAATACGTACCTATTGGAAACACCTTACAAGAAGAAATAAAGCATCGTAAAAAATTAGCTTGTATCTCCTAAACAACAGTTTGTAACTCGAAAAGATTTGGTGTGGCATGCACGTCTAAACGTGTAGCCTCAAAAGATAACCCACAGGAGAATTTTTTTTTCGTTAATATTTCTCAGAAAACCATGTTTTAAGGAAATCACTCATCGTGCGAAATTATCTTGCTTTTCCTAAACAACATGTTGTAACTCGAAAAGCTTTGATGTTGCGTTTCCAATACATATGTATTTTCCTTTACTCTGCAACACTGTATTTCCTTACAACGTGGTATTCTTACATATTCTTTCGAGAGAAAACTCTCCTGTGCGTTCTCTTTTGGGGCTACACGCTTAGACATACACGCAACACCATAGCTTTTCGAGTTAAAACGTTTTGTTTAGGAAAAACAAGATAATTTCGCATGATGCGGTATTTCCTTCATACGTGGTTTTCTGACAAATTTTGACCAAAGAAAATTCTCCTATGGTTTCTCTTTTGAGGCCACACGATTAGACGTACACGCCACACCAAATCTTTTTAAGTTACAACGTGTTGTTTAGGAGATACAAGCTAATTTTGTAAGATGCGTTATTTCTTCTCGTAAAGTTTTTCCAATACGTAAATATTTGTCTTTACTCTGCAACACTGTATTTCCTAATAACGTGGTATTCTTATATATTCTTTCGAGAAAAAAACTCTCCTTTGCATTCTCTTTTGAGGCTACACGCTTAGACATACACGCAACACCAAAGGTTTTCGCGTTACAACGTGTTGCTTAGGAAAAACAAGATAATTTCGCACGATGCAGGATTTCCTTAAAACGTGGTTTTCTGACAAATTTTGATGAACGAAAATTCTCCTGTGGGTTCTCGTTTGAGGCTACACGTTTAGACGTACACACCACACCAAATCTTTTCGAGTTATAACGTGATGTTTAGGAGATACATACTAATTTTGTACGATGCCTTATTTCTTCTCGTAAAGTTTAAGTGTTTCCAATAAGTACGTATTTGTCTTTACTCTGCAACACTGTATTTCCTTATAACGTGGTATTCTTACATATTCTTTCGAGAGAAAACTCTCCTGTGCGTTCTCTTTTGAGGCTACATGCTTTGACATACACGCAACACCAAAGCTTTTCGAGTTACAATGTGTTGTTTAGGAAAAACAAGATAATTTAGCACGATGCGGGATTTCCTTAAAACGTGGTTTTCTGACAAATTTTGACGAAAGAAAATACTCCTGTGGGTTCTCTTTTGAGGCTACACATTTAGACGTACACACCACATCAAATCTTTTCGAGTTACATCGTGTTGTTTAGGAGATACAAGGTAATTTTTTTTACGAAGCGTTATTTCTTCTCATAAAGTTTAAGTGTTTCCATTACGTAAATATTTGCCTTTACTCTGCAACACTGTATTTCCTTATAACGTGGTATTCTTGCATATTCTTTCGAGAGAAAACTCTCCTGTGCATTCTCCTTTGAGGCTACGTGCTTAGATATACACACAACACCAAAGCTTTTCGAGTTACAACGTGTTATTTAGGAAAAACAACATAATTTCGCACGATGCGGGATTTCCTTAAAACGTGGTTTTCTGACAAATTTTGAAGAAATAAAACTCTCCTGTGCGTACTCTTTTGAGGCTACACGTTTAGACGTACATGCCACACCAAATCTTTTCGAGTTCCAACGTGTTGTTTAGGACATACAAGCTAATTTTGCAAGATGCGTTATTTCTCTCATAAAGTGTTTCCAATACATATGTATTAGTCTTTACTCTGCAACACTGTATTTCCTTGTAATGTGGTATCCTTACATATTCTTTCGAGAGAAAACTCTACTGTGCGTTCTCTTTTGAGGCTACACGCAGGGAAAACTCTCCTGTGCCTTCTCTTTTGAGGCTCCATCCTTACACATACACGCAACACCAAAGCTTTTCGAGTTACAACATGTTGTTTAGGAAAAAGGAGATGATTTTGCACGATGCGGGATTAGCTTAAAACGTGGTTTTCTGAAAAATTTTGACGAAAGAAAATTCTCCTGTGTGTTCTCTTTTGAGGCTACACGTTTAGACGTACACGCCACACCAAATCTTTTCGAGTTACATCGTGTTGTTTAGGAGATACAAGCTAATTTTGTACGATGCGTTATTACTTCTCGTAAAGTGTTGCCAATACCTAAGTATTTGTCTTTACTCTGCAACACTGTATTTCCTTATAACGTGGTATTCTTATATATTCTTTCGAGAGAAATCTCTCCTGTGCATTCTCTTTTGAGGCCACTCGTTTAGACATACACGCAACACCAAAGCTTTTCGAGTTACGAAGTGTTGTGCAGGAAAAACAAGATAATTTCGCACAATGCGGGATTTCCTTAATACGTGGATTCTGACAAATTTTGACGAAAGAAAATTCTCCTGTGTGTTCTCTTTTGAGGCTACATATTTAGACGTACACGCCACACCAAATCTTTTCGAATTACAACGTATTGTTTAGGAGATAGAAGCTAATTTTGTACAATGCGTTAATTCTTCTCGTAAAGTGTTTCCAATACGTACATATTTGTCTTTACTCTGCAACACTGTATTTCTTAAAACGTGGTTTTCTTACATATTCTTTCAAGAGAAAACTATCCTGTGCATTCCCTTTTGAGACTACACACTTAGACATACAGGCAACAACAAAGCTTTTCGAGTTACAACGTGTTGTTTATGAAAAACAAGATAATTTCGCACGATGCGGGATTTCCTTAAAACGTGGTTTTCTGACAAATTTTGACGAAAGAAAATTCTCCTGTGGGTTCCCTTTTGAGGCTTCACGTTTAGACGTGCACGCCACACCAAATCCTTTCGAGTTACCACATGTTGTTTAGGAGATACAAGCTAATTTTGTACGCTGCGTTATTTCTTCTCATAAAGTGTTTCCAATACGTACGTATTTGTCTTTACTCTGCAACACTGTATTTCCTTATAACGTGGTATTCTTACATATTCTGTCGAAAGAAAACTATCCTGTGCGTTCCCTTTTGAGGCTACACACTTAGACATACAGGCAACACCAAAACTTTTCGAGTTACAACGTGTTGTTTATGAAAAACAAGATAATTTCGCACGATGCGGGATTTCCGTAAAAAGTGGTGTTCTGACAAATTTTGACGAAAGAAAATTCTCCTGTTGGTTCTCTTTTGAGGCTACACGTTTAGATGTGCATGCCACACCAAATCTTTTCGAGTTACCACGTGTTGTTTAGGAGATACAAGCTAATTTTTTACGATGCGTTATTTCTTCTCGTAAAGTGTTTCCAATAAGTACGTATTTGTCTTTACTCTGCAACACTGTATTTCCTTATAACGTTGTATTCTTACAAGTTCTTTCGAGAGAAAAATCTCCTGTGCCTTCTCTTAAGTGGCTACACGCATAGACATACATGCAGCACCAAAGCTTTTCGAGTTACAACGTGTTGTTTAGGAAAAACAAGATAATTTTGCACGATGCGGGATTTCCTTAAAACGTGGTTTTCTGACAAATTTTGACGAAAGAAAGTTCTCCTGTGGGTTCTCTTTTGAGGCTACACGTTTAGACGTATGAGCTACACCAAATCTTTTCGAGTTACAACGTGTTGTTTACGAGATACAAGCAAATTTTTTACGATGCGTTATTTCTTCTCCTAAAGTGTTTCCAATATGTACTTATTTGTCTTTACTCTGCAACACTGTATTTCCTTATAACGTGGTATTCTTACATATTCTTTCGAGAGAAAACTCTCCTGTGCGTTCTCTTTTGAGGCTACACGCTTAGACAAACACTCAACACCAAAGCTTTTCGAGTTACACCGTGTTGTTTAGTAAAAACAAGATAATTTTGCACGATGCGAGATTTCCTTAAAACGTGTTTTCTGACAAATTTTGATGAAAGAAAATTCTCCTGTGAGTTCTCTTTTGAGGGTACATGTTTAGACGTACATGTCACACCAAATGTTTTCGAGTTACAACGTGTTGTTTAGGAGATACAAGCTAATTTTTTACGATGCGTTATTTCTTCTCATAAATTGTGTCCAATACTTACTTATTTGTCTTTACTCTGCAACACTGTATTTCCTTATAACGCGGTATTCTTACATATTCTTTCGAGAGAAAACTCTCCTGTGCGTTCTCTTTTGAGGCTACACGCTTAGACATACACGCAGCACCAAAGCTTTTAGAGTTACAACGTGTTGTTTAGGAAAAACAAGATAATTTCTACGATGCGGGATTTCCATAAAACGTGGTTTTCTGACAAATTTTGACGAAAGAAAATACTCCTGTAAGTTCACTTTTGAGGCTACACGTTTAGACGTACACGCCACACCAAATCTTTTCGAGTTACATCGTGTTGTTTAGGAGATACAAGCTAATTTTGTACGATGCGTTATTTCTTCTCGTAAAGTGTTTCCAATACATACGTATTTGTCTTTACTCTGCAACACTGTATTTCCTTATAACGTGGTATTCTTATATATTCTTTCGAGAGAAAACTCTCCTGTGCGTTATCTTTTGAGGCCACACGTTTAGACATACATGCAACACCAAAGCTTTCGAGTTACAATGTGTTGTTTAGGAAAAACAAGATAATTTCGCACAATGCGGGATTTCCTTAAAACGTGGTTTTCTGACAAATTTTGACGAAAGAAAATTCTCCTGTGGGTTCTCTTTTGAGGCTACATGTTTCAACTTACACGTCACACCAAATCCTTCAAGTTACAACGTGTTGTTTAGGAAATACAAGCTAATTTTGTACGATGTATTATTCCTTCTCGTAAAGTGTTTCCAATAAGTAAGTATCTGTCTTTACTCTGCAACACTGTATTTCCTTATAACGTGGTATTCTTACATATTCTTTCGAGAGAATACTCTACTGTGCATTCTCTTTTGAGGCTACATGATTAGACATACACGCAACACCAAAGCTTTTCGAGTTACAACGTGTTGTTTAGGAAAAACAAGATAATTTCGCATGATGCAGGACTTCCTTAAAACGTGGTTTTCTGAAAAAATTTTGACCAAAGAAAATTCTCCAGTGGGTTCTCTTTTGAGGCTACGCATTTAGATGTAAACACAACACCAAATATTTTCGAGTTACAACGTGTTGTTTACACCAAAGCTTTTCGAGTTACAACGTGTTGTTTAGGAAAAACAAGATAATTTCGCACGATGCGGGATTTCCTTAAAACGTGGTTTTCCGACATATTTTGACGAAAGAAAATTCTCCTGTGGGTTCTCTTTTGAGGCTACACGTTTCAACGTACACGCCACACAAAATCTTTTCGCGTTACACCGTGTTGTTTAGGAAATACAAGTTAATTTTGCATGATGTATTATTCCTTCTCATAAAGTGTTTCCAATATGTATGTATCTGTCTTTACTGTGCAACACTGTATGTCCTTATAACGTGGTATTCTTACATATTCTTTCAAGAGAATACTCTCCTGTGCGTTCTCTTTTGAGGCTGCACGCTTAGACATACATGCAAAACCAAAGCTTTTCGAGTTACAACGTG
Source organism: Apodemus sylvaticus (assembly GCF_947179515.1). Classification (NCBI taxonomy): domain Eukaryota; kingdom Metazoa; phylum Chordata; class Mammalia; order Rodentia; family Muridae; genus Apodemus; species Apodemus sylvaticus. Next base: position 943,541 of record NW_026263017.1, read on the forward strand.
TTGTTTAGGAAAAACCAGATAATTTCGCACGAAGCGGGATTTCCAGAAAACGTGGTTTTCTGAAAAAATTTTGACCAACGAAAATTCTCCTGTGGGTTCTCTTTTGAGGCTACACCTTTAGATAAACACCACACCAAATCCTTTTGAGTTACAACGTGTTGTTTAGGAGATACAAGCTAATTTTTTACCATGTGTTATTTCTTCTCGTAAAGTGTTGCCAATACGTACATATTTGTCTTTACTCTGCAACACTGTTTTTCCATATAACGTGGAATAACAAATAGTAAAAAATTAGCTTGTATCTCCTAAACAACACCTTATAACTAGAAAGGATTTGGTGTGGCTTGTACGTCTAAACGTGTACCCTCAAAAGAGAACCCACGTTTTAAGGAAATCCCGCATCGTGCGCAATTATCTTATTTTTCCTAAACAACACGTTTTAACTCGAAAAGCTTTGGTGTTGCGTGTATGTCTAAGCATGTAGCCTCAAAAGAGAACGCACAGGAGAGTTTTCTCTCGAACGAGTATGTAAGAATACCACTTTATAAGGAAATACAGTGTCGCAGAGTAAAGGCAAATACATACGTATTGGAAACACTTTACGAGAAGAAATAACGCAACGTACAAAATTAGCTTGTATCTCCTAAACAACACGTTGTAACTCGAAAAGATTTGGTGTGGCCTGTACGTCTAAACGTGTAGCCTCAAAAGAGAACCCACAGGAGAATTTTCTTTCGTCAAAATTTTTCAGAAAACCACGTTTTAAGGAAATCCCGCTTTAAGGAAATCCTAAACAACACGTTGTAACTCGAAAAGCTTTGGTGTTGCTTGTATGTTTAAGCGTGTAGCCTCAAAAGAGAACGCACAGGAGAGTTTTTTCTCGATAGAATTTGTAAGGATACCACGTTATAAGGAAATACAGTGTTGCAGAATAAAGACAAATACGTATGTATTGGAAACCCATAAATCCCGCATCATGCGAAATTATCTTGTTCTTCCTAAACAACACGTTGTAACTCGAAAAGCGTTGGTGTTGCGTATATGTCTAAGCGTGTAGCCTCAAATGAGAACGCACAGGAGAGTTTTCTCTTGAAAGAATATGTAAGAATACCACGTTGTAGAATAAAGACATATACTTACTTATTGGAAAAACTTTAGGAGAAGAAATAACGCATCGTACAAAATTAGCTTGTATCTCCTAAACAACACGTTGTAACTTAAAAAGATTTGGTGTGGCCTGTACGTCTAAACGAGTAGCCTCAAAAGAGAACCCATAGAGGAATTTTCCTTGGTCAAAATTTGTCAGAAAACCACTTATTAAGGAAATCCCGCATCGTGCGTAATTATCTTGTTTTTCCTAAACAACACGTTGTAACTCGAAAAGCTTTGGTGTTGCGTGTATGTCTAAGTGCGTAGCCTCAAAGGGGAATGCCCAGGAGAGTTTTCTCTCGAAAGAATATGTAAGAATACCACGTTATAAGGAAATACAGTGTTGCAGAGTATAGACAAATACATACTTATTGGAAACACTTTACGAGAAGAAATAAAGCATCATGCAAAATTAGCTTGTATCTCCTAAACAACACGTTGTAACTGGAAAAGATTTGGTGTGGTGTGTACATCTAAACGTGTAGCCTCAAAAGAGAATCCACAGGAGAGTTTTCTTTGGTCAAAATTTGTCAAAAACCACGTTTTACGGAAATCCCGCATCGTGCGAAAATATCTTGTTTTTCCTAAACAACACATTGTAACTCGAAAAGCTTTGGTGTTGCGTGTATTTCTAAGCGTGTAGCCTCAAAAGAGAACGCACAGGAGAGTTTTCTCCTGAAAGAATATGTAAGAATACCACGTTATAAGGAAATATAGTGTTGCAGAGTAAAGACAAATACATACTTATTGGAAACACTTAAACTTTATGAGAAGAAATAACACATAGTAAAAAATTAATTTGTATCTCCTAAACAACACGTTATAACTCGAAAGGATTTGGTGTGGCGTGTATGTCTAAACGTGTACCCTCAAAAGAGAACCCACAGGAGAATTTTCTTTCTTCAAGATTTGTCAGAAAACCACGTTTTAAGGAAATCCCGCATCATGCGAAATTATCTTGTTTTTCCTAAACAACATGTTGTAACTCGAAAAGCTTTGGTGTTGCGTGTATGTCTAGGCGTGTATGTCTAGGCGTGTATCCTCCAAAGAGAACGCACAGGAGAGGTTACTGTCGAAAGAATATGTAAGAATACCACGTAATAAGGAAATACAGTGTTGCAGAGTAAAGGCAAATTCATACGTATTGGAAACACTTAAACTTTACGAGAAGAAATAAGGCATCATAAAAAAAATTAGCTTGTATCTCCTAAACAACACGTTGTAACTCAAAAAGATTTGGTGTGGTGTGTACGTCTAAACGTGTAGCCTTAATAGAGAACCCACAGGAGAATTTTCTTTCATCAAAATTTGTCAGAAAACCACGTTTTAAGGAAATCCCGCATCGTGGGAAATTATCTTGTTCTTCCTAAACAACACATTGTAACTCGAAAAACTTTGGTGTTGCGTGTATGTCTAAGCGTGTAGCCTCAAATGAGAACGCACAGGAGAGTTTTCTCTTGAAAGAATATGTAAGAATACCACGTTATAAGGAAATACAGTGTTGCAGAGTAAAGACATATTTTTACTTATTAGAAATACTTTCCGAGAAGAAATAACCTATCGTACAAAATTAGCTTGTATCTCCTAAACAACACGTTGTACCTTAAAAAGATTAGGTGTGGCCTGTACGTCTAAACGTGTAGCCTCAAAAGAGAACCCATAGGAGAATTTTCCTTGGTCAAAATTTGTCAGAAAACCACTTATTAAGGAAATCCCGCATCGCGCGATATTATATTGTTTTTCCTAATCAACACGTTGTAACGCGAAAAGCTTTGGTGTTGCCTGTATGTCTAAGCGTGTAGCCTCAAAGGGGAACACACAGGAGAGTTTTCTCTCGAAAGAATATGTAAGAATACCACGTTATAAGGAAATACAGTGTTGCAGACTAAAGGCAAATATGTACGTATTGGAAACAAGTTACGAGAAGAAATAACGCATCGTAGAAAATTAGCTTGTATCTCCTAAACAACACGTTGTAACTCGAAAGGATTTGGTGTGGCGTGTACGTCTAAACGTGTAGCCTCAAAAGAGAACACACAGGACAATTTTCTTTCATCAAAAATTTTCAGAAATCCACGTTTTAAGGAAATCCCGCATCGTGCGAAATTATGTTGTTTTTCCTAAACAACACATTGTAACTCGAAAAGCTTTGGTGTTGCGTGTATGTCTAAGCGTGTAGCCTCAAAAGAGAACACACAGGAGAGTTTTCTCTCGAAAGAATATGTAAGAATACCACGTTATAAGGGAATACAGTGTTGCAGAGTAAAGACAAATACGTATGTATTGGAAACCCATAAACTTTACGAGATGAAATAAAGCATCGTAAAAAATTAGCTAGTATCTCCTAAACAACACGTTGTAACTCGAAAAGATTTAGTGTGGTGTGTACGTCTAAACGTTTAGCCTCAAAAGAGAACACATAGGACAATTTTCTTTCATCAAATTTTGTCAGAAAACCACGTTTTAAGGAAATCACGCATCGTGAGAAATTATCTAGATCTTCCTAAACAACACGTTTTAACTCGAAAAGCTTTGGTGTTGGGTGTATGTCTAAGCATGTAGCCCCAAAAGAGAAGGCAGAGGAGAGTTTTTTTCTCGAAAGAATATGTAAGAATGACACGTTATAAGGAAATACAGTGTTGCAGAGTAAAGACAAATACTTATTTATTGGAAAAACTTTACAAGAAGAAATAACGCATCGTACAAAATTAGCTTTTATCGCCTAAACAACACGTTGTAACTTAAAAAAGATTTGGACTGGCCTGTACGTCTAAACGTGTAGTCTCAAAAGAGAACCCATAGGAGAATTTTCTTTGGTCAAAATATGTCAGAAAACCACGTATTAAGGAAATCCCTCATTGTGCCAAATTATCTGGTTTTTCCTAAACAACACGTTGTAACGCGAAAAGCTTTGGTGTTGCGTGTATGTCTAAGCGTGTAGCCTCAAAAAAGGATGCACAGGAGAGTTTTTTCTCGAAAGAATATGTAAGAATACCACGTTATAAGGAAATACAGTGTTGCAGACTAAAGCCAAATACGTACGTATTGGAAACACTTTACTAGAAGAAATAACGCATCGTACAAAATTAGCTTGTATCTCCTAAACAACACGTTGTAACTCGAAAAGATTTGGTGTGGCGTGTACGTCTAAACGTGTAGCCTCAAAAGAGAACCCACAGGAGAATTTTCTTTCGTCAAAATTTTTCAGAAACCACGTTTTAAGTAAATCCCGCATCGTGCGAAATTATCTTGTTTTTCCTAAACAACACGTTGTAACTCGAAAGCTTTGGTGTTGCGTGTATGTCTAAGCGTGTAGCCTCAAAAGAGAATGCACAGGAGAGTTTTTTCTTGATAGAATTTGTAAGGATACCACGTTATAAGGAAATACAGTGTTGCAGAATAAAGACAAATACGTATGTATTGGAAACCCATAAACTTTACGAGATGAAATCAATCATCGTACAAAATGAGCTTGTATCTCCTACACAACACGTTGTAACTCGAAAAGATTTGTTGTGGCGTGTACGTCTAAACATGTAGCCTCAAAAGAGAACCCACAGGAGAATTTTCTTTCATCAAAATTTGTCAGAAATCCACGTTTTAAGGAAATCCCGCATTGTGCGCAATTATCTTGTTTTTCATAAACAAAACATTGTAACTCTAAAAGCTTTGGTGTTGGGTGTAAGTGCAAGTGTGTGGCCTCAAAAGAGAATGCACAGGAGAGTTTTCTCTCGAAAGAATATGTAAGAATACCACGTTATAAGGAAATACATTGCTGCAGAGTAGAGGCAAATACATACGTATTGGAAACATATTATGAGAAGAAATAATGCATGGTACAAAATTAGCTTGTATCTCCTAAACAACACGTGGTAACTCAAAAAGATTTGGTGTGGCGTGTACGTCTAAATGTGTAGCCTCAAAAGAGAACCCACAGGAGAATTATCTTACATCAAAATTTGTCAGAAAACCACATTTTAAGGAAATCCCGCATCGTGCGAAATTATCTTGTTTTTCCTAATCAACACGTTGTAACTTGAAAAGCTTTGGTCTTGAGTGTATGTCTAAGCGTGTAGAACCAAGGAGAACGCACAGGATAGTTTTCTCTCGAAAGAATATGTAAGATACCATGTTATAAGGAAATACAGTTTTGCAGAGTAAAGACAAATACTTATTTATTGGAAAAACTTTACGAGAAGAAATAACGCATCATAAAAAATTAGCTTGTATCTCCTAAACAACACGTTGTAACTCAAAAAGATTTGGTTTGGCATGCACGTCTAAACGTGTAGCCTCAAAAGAGAACCCACAGGAGAATTTTCTTTCGCCAAATTTGTCAGAAAACCATGTTTTATGGAAATCCCGCATCATGTTAAATTATCTTGTTTTTCCTAAACAACACGTTGTACCTCGAAAAGCTTTGGTGTTGTGTGAATGTCTAAGCGTGTAGCCTCAAAAGAGAATGCACAGAAGAGTTTTCTCTCGAAAGAACATGTAAGAATACAACATTATAAGGAAATACAGTTTTGCAGAGTAAAGACAAATACGTATGTATTTGAAACACTTTATGAGAAGAAATAACGCATCGTAAAAAATTAGTTTGTATCTCCTAAACAACACGTTGTAACTCGAAAAGATTTGGTGTGGCATGTACGTCTAAATGTGTAGCCTCAAAAGAGAACCCACAGGAGAATTTTCTTTCGTCAAAATTTGTCAGAAAACCACTTATTAAGGAAATCCCGCATCGTGCGAAACTATCTTGTTTTTCCTAAACAACACATTGTAACTCGAAAATCTTTGGTGTTGCGTGTATGTCTAAGCATGTAGCCTCAAAAGAGAAAGCACCGGAGAGCTTTCTCTCGAACGAGTATGTAAAAATACCACGTTATAAGGAAATACATTGTGACAAATTAAAAATAAATTAGTTCCTTTTGGAAACACTTAAACTTTACAAGAAGATATAAAGCATCGTAAAAAATTAGCTTGTATCTCCTAACCAAAACGTTGTAACTCGAAAACATTTGGTGTGGCGTGTACGTCTAAACGTTTAGCCTCAAATGAAAACCCACAGGAGAATTTTCTTTCCTCAAAATTTGTCAGAAAACCACGTTTTAAGGAATTCCCGCATCGTGCGAAATTATCTTGTTTCTCCTAAACAACACGTTCTAACTCGAAATGCTTTGGTGTTGCGTGTATGTCTAAGCGTGTAGCCTCAAAAGAGAATGCACAGGAGAGTTTTCCCTTTAAAGAATATGTACGAATACCATGTTATAAGGAAATACAGTGTTGTAGAGTAAAGACAAATATGTAAGTATTGGAAACACTTTAGGAGAAGAAATAATGCATCGTACAAAATTAGCTTGTATCTCCTAAACAACACGTTGTAACTCGAAAAGATTTGGTGTGGCGTGTACGTCTAAACATGTAGCCTCAAAGGAGAACCCACAGGAGAATTTTCTTTCGTCAAAATTTGTCAGAAAACCACGTTTTAAGGAAATCCCGCATTGTGCGCAATTATCTTGTTTTACATAAACAAAACATTGTAACTCGAAAAGCTTTGGTGTTGGGTGTATGTGTAAGCGTGTAGCCTCAAAAGAGAATGCACAGGAGAGCTTTCTCTCGAAAGAATATGTAAGAATACCACGTTATAAGGTAATATATTGCTGCAGAGTAAAGACAAATACATACGTATTGGAAACATATTATGAGAAAAAATAACGCATGGTACAAAATTAGCTTGTATCTCCTAAACAACACGTGGTAACTCAAAAAGATTTGGTGTGGCGTGTACGTCTGAATGTGTAGCCTCAAATGAGAACCCACAGGAGAATTTTCTTACGTCAAAATTTGTCAGAAAACCACATTTTAAGGAAATCCCGCATCGTGAGAAATTATCCTGTTTTTCCTAATCTACACGTTGTAACTCGAAAAGCTTTGTTGTTGCATGTATGTCTAAGCGTGTAGCCTCCAAAGAGAACGCACAGGGTAGTTTTCTCTCGAAAGAATATGTAGGAATACCACGATATAAGGAAATACAGTGTTGCAGAGTATAGACAAATATGTACTTATTGGAAACACTTTACGAGAAGAAATAACGCATCATGCAAAATTAGCTTGTATCTCCTAAACAACACGTTGTATCTCGAAAAGATTTGGTGTGGCGTGTACGTCTAAACGTGTAGCCTCAAAAGAGAACCCACAGGAGAATTTTCTTCCGTCAAAATTTGTCAGAAAACCACGTTTTAAGGAAATCCTGCATCGTGAGAAATTATCTTGTTCTTCCTAAACAACACGTTGTAACTCGAAATGCTTTGCTGTTGCGTGTATGTCTAAGCGTGTAGCCTCAAATGAGAATGCACAGGAGAGTTTTCTCTCAAAAATATGTAAGGATATTACGTTATAAGGAAATACAGTTTTGCAGAGTAAAGACAAATACTTATTTATTGGAAAAACTTTACGAGAAGAAATAACGCATCGTACAAAATTAGCTTGTATTTCCTAAACAACACGTTGTAACTTAAAAAGATTTGGTGTGGCCTGTACATCTAAACGTGTAGTCTCAAAAGAGAACCCATAGGAGAATTTTCTTTGGTCAAAATTTGTCAGAAAACCACGTATTAAGGAAATCCTTCATCGTGCGAAATTATCTTGTTTTTTCCTAAACAACATGTTGTAACGCGAAAAACTTTGGTGTTGCGTGTATATCAAAGAGTGTAGCCTCAAAAAAGAACGCACAGGAGAGTTTTCTCTTGAAAGGATATGTAAGAATACCACGTTATAAGGAAATACAGTGTTGCTGAGTAAAGACAAATATGTATGTATTGGAAACCCATAAACTTTAAGAGATGAAAAAAAGCATCGTAAAAAATTAGCTTGTATCTCCTAAACAACACATTGTAACTCGAAAGGATTTGGTGTGGCGTGTACGTCTAAACGTGTAGCCTCAAAAGAGAACCCACAGGAGAATTTTCTTTCGTCAAAATTTTTCAGAAAACCACATTTTAAGGAAATCCCGCTTCGTGAGAAATTATCTAGTTGTTCCTAAACAACACGTTTTAACTTGAAAAGCTTTGGTGTTGGGTGTATCTGTAAGCATGTAGCCCCAAAAGAGAACGCACAGGAGAGTTTTCTCTCGAAAGAATATGTAAGAATACCACGTTATAAGGAAATACAGTGTGGCAGAGTAAGGACAAATACATATGTAATGGAAGCACTTTATGAGAGAAATAACGCATCTTGCAAAATTAGCTTGTATGTCCTAAACAACACGTTGTAACTCGAAAAGATTTGGTGTGGCGTGTACGTCTAAAAGTGTAGCCTCAAAAGAGAACCCACAGGAGAGTTTTCTTTCCTCAAAATTTGTCAGAAAACCACGTTTTAAGGAAATCCCGCATCATGCGAAATTATCTTGTTGTTCCTAAACAACACGTTGAAACTAGAAAATCTTTGGTGTTGCTTGTATGCCTAAGCGTGTAGCCTCAAAAGAGAATGCACAGGAGAGTTTTCTCTTGAAAGAATATGTAAGAATACCACGTTATAAGGAAATATATTGCTGCAGAGTAAAGACAAATACGTACGTATTGGAAACACATTATGAGAAGAAATAACTCATGGTACAAAATTAGCTTGTATCTCCGAAACAACACGTGTAAACTCAAAAAGATTTGGTGTGGCGTGTACATCTAAACGTGTAGCCTCAAAAGAGAACCCACAGGAGAATTTTCTTACATCAAAATTTGTCAGAAAACCACGTTTTAAGGAAATCCCGCATCGTGCGAAATTATCTTGTTTTTCCTAATCAACACACATTGTAGCTCGAAAAGCTTTGGTGTTGCGTGAATGTCTAAGCGTGTAGCCTCCAAAGAGAACGCACAGGAGAGTTTTCTCTCGAAAGAATATGTAAGAATACCACGTTATAAGGAAATACAGTGTTGCAGAGTAGAGGCAAATATATACATATTGGAAACACTTAAACTTTACGAGAAGAAATAATTCATCGTTAAAAAATTAGCTCGTATCTTCTAAACAACAAGCTGTAACTCAAAAAGTTTTGGTGTGGCGTGTACGTCTAAACGTGTAGCCTCAAAAGAGAACGCACAGGAGAGTTTTCTCCCGAAAGAATATGTAGGAATACTACGTTATAAGGAAATACAGTGTTGTAGAGTAAAGACAAATACATTCTTATTGGAAACACTTAAACTTTACGAGAAGAAATAACACATAGTACAAAATTAGCTTGTATATCCTAAACAACACATTAGAACTCGAAAGGATTTGGTGTGGCGTGTACGTCTAAACGTGAAGCCTCAAAACAGAACCCACAGGAGAATTTTCTTTCGTCAAAATTTGTCAGAAAACCACGTTTTAAGGAAATCCCGCATCATGCGAAATTATCTTGTTTTTCCTAAACAACACGTTGTAACTCGAAAAGCTTTGTTGTTGCGTGAATGTCTAAGTATGTAGCCTCCAAAGAGAATGCACAGGAGAGTTTTCTCTCGAAAGAATATGTAAGAATACCACGTTATAAGGAAATACAGTCTTGCAGAGTAGAGGCAAATATATACATATTGGAAACACTTAAACTTTACGAGAAGAAATAATTCATCGTTAAAAAATTAGCTTGTATCTCCTAAACAACAAGTTGTAACTCAAAAAGATTTGGTGTGGCGTGTACGTCTAAATGTTTAGCCTCAAAAGAGAACCCACAGGAGAATTTTCTTTCGTCAAAATTCATCAGAAAACCACGTTTTAAGGAGATCCAGCATCGTGAGAAATTATCTTGTTCTTCCTAAACAACACGTTGTAACTCGAAAAGCTTTGGTGTTGCATGTATGTTTCAGCGTGTAGCCTCATATGAGAATGCACAGGAGAGTTTTCTCTCGAAAAAATATGTAAGAATACCACCTTATAAGGAAATACAGTGTTGCAGAGTAAAGACAAATACTTACTTATTGGAAAACTTTATGAGAAGAAATAACGCATCGTACCAAATTAGCCTGTATCTCCTAAACAACACGTTGAAACTTAAAAAGATTTGGTGTGACCTGTACGTCTAAACGTGTAGTCTCAAAAGAGAACCAATAGGAGAAATTTCTTTTGTCAAAATTTGTCAGAAAACCACGTATTAAGGAAATCCCTCATCGTGCGAAATTATCTTGTTTTTCCTAAACAACACGTTGTAATGCGAAAAACTTTGATGTTGCGTGTATGTCTAAGCATGTAGCCTCAAAAGTGGACGCACAGGAGAGTTTTCTCTCGAAAGAATATGTAAGAATAACACGTTATACGGAAATACAGTGTTGCAGACTAAAGGCAAATACGTACGTATTGGAAACACTTTACGAGAAGAAATAACGCATCATACAAAATTAGCTTGATCTCCTAAACAACACATTGTAACTCGAAAAGTTTTGGTGTGGCGTGTACGTCTAAACGTGTAGCCTCAAAAGAGAACCCACAGGAGAATTTTTGTTTGTTAAAATTTGTCAGAAATCCATGTTTTAAGGAAATCACTCATCGTGCGAAATTATCTTGTTTTTCCTAAACAACACGTTGTAACTCGAAAAGTTTTGATGTTGCCTGTATGTCTAAGCGTGTAGCCTCAAAAGAGAACGCACAGGAGAGTTTTCTCTCGAAAGAACATGTAAGAATACCACATTATAAGGAAATACAGTTTTGCAGAGTAAAGACAAATACATATGTATTTGAAACACTCTATGAGAAGAAATAACGCATCGTAAAAGATTAGTTTGTATCTCCTAAACAACACGTTGTAACTCGAAAAGATTTGGTGTGGCATGTACGTCTAAACGTGTAGCCTCAAAAGAGAACCCACAGGAGAATTTTCTTTCTTCAAAATTTGTCAGTAAACCACTTATTAAGGAAATCCCGCATCATGCGAAACTATCTTGTTTTTCCTAAACAACACATTGTAACTCGAAAATCTTTGGGTTTGCGTGTATGTCTAACCATGTAGCCTCAAAAGAGAACGCACAGGAGAGATTTCTCTCGAACGAGTATGTAAGAATACCACGTTATAAGGAAATACATTGTGGGAAATTAAAGATAAATACGTTCCTTTTGGAAACACTTAAACTTTACAAGAAGATATAAAGCATCGTAAAAAATTAGCTTGTATCTCCTAACCAAAACGTTGTAACTCGAAAACATTTGGTGTGGCGTGTACGCCTAAACATTTAGCCTCAAATGAAAACCCACAGGAGAATTTTCTTTCCTCAAAATTTGTCAGAAAACCACGTTTTAAGGAATTCCCGCATCATGAGAAATTATCTTGTTTTTCCTAAACAACACGTTCTAACTCGAAATGCTTTGGTGTTGCGTGTATGTCTAAGCATGTAGCCTCAAAAGAGAATGCACAGGAGAGTTTTCTCTCGAAAGAATATGTACGAATACCATGTTATAAGAAAATACAGTGTTGTAGAGTAAAGACAAATACGTACATATTGAAAACACTTTAGGAGAAGAAATAACGCATCGTACAAAATTAGCTTGTATCTCCTAAACAACACGTTGTAACTCGAAAAGATTTGGTGTGGCGTGTACGTCTAAACATGTAGCCTCAAAAGAGAACCCACAGGAGAATTTTCTTTCGTCAAAATTTGTCAGAAAACCACGTTTTAAGGAAATCATGCATTGTGCGCAATTATCTTGTTTTTCATAAACAAAACATTGTAACTCGAAAAGCTTTGGTGTTGGGTGTATGTGTAAGCGTGTAGCCTCAAAAGAGAATGCACAGGAGAGTTTTCTCTCGAAAGAATATGTAAGAATACCACGTTATAAGGAAATATATTGCTGCAGAGTAAAGACAAATACATACGTATTGGAAACATATTATGAGAAGAAATAATGCATGGTACAAAATTTGCTTGTATCTCCTAAACAACATGTGGTAACTCAAAAAGAATTGGTGTGGCATGCACGTCTAAATGTGTAGCCTCAAAAGAGAACCCACAGGAGAATTTTCTTACGTCAAAATTTGTCAGAAAACCACTTTTTAAGGAAATCCCGCATCGTGGGAAATTATCTTGTTTTTCCTAATCAACACGTTGTAACTCGAAAAGCTTTGGTGGTGCGTGTATGTCTAAGCGTGTAGCCTCCAAAGAGAACGCACAGGAGTGTTTTCTTCCAAAAGAATATGTAGGAATACCACGTTATATGGAAATACAGTGTTGCAGAGTAAAGACAAATGCGTTCTTATTGGAAACACTTAAGTTTTACGAGAAGAAATAACACATAGTAAATATTAGTTTGTATATCCTAAACAACACGTTATAACTCGAAAGGATTTGGTGTGGCGTGTACGTCTAAACATGTAGCCTCAAAAGAGAACCCACAGAAGAATTTTCTTTCATCAAAATTTGTCAGAAAACCACGTTTTAAGGAAATCCCGCATCATGCGAAATTATCTTGTTTTTCCTAAACAACACGTTGTAACTAGAAAAGCTTTGGTGTTGCGTGAATGTCTAAGCGTGTAGCCTCCAAAGAGAACGCACAGGAGAGTTTTCTCTCGAAAGAATATGTAAGAATACCACGTTATAAGGAAATACAGTGTTGCAGAGTAGAGGCAAATATATACATATTGGAAACACTTAAACTTTAAGAGAAGAAATAATTCATCGTTAAAAAATAAGCTTGTACCTCCTAAACAACAAGTTGTAACTCAAAAAGATTTGGTGTGGCGTGTACGTCTAAACGTGTAGCCTCAAAAGAGAACGCACAGGAGAGTTTTCTCCCGAAAGAATATGTAGGAATACTACGTTATAAGGAAATACAGTGTTGCAGAGTAAAGACAAATGCATACTTATTGGAAACACTTAAGCTTTACGAGAGGAAATAACACATAGTAAAAATTAGTTTGTATATCCTAAACAACACGTTATAACTTGAAAGGATTAGGTGTGGCGTGTACGTCTAAACGTGTAGCCTCAAAAGAGAACCCACAGGAGAATTTTCTTTCATCAATATTTGTCAGAAAACCACGTTTTAAGGAAATCACGCATCATGCGAAATTATCTTGTTTTTCCTAAACAACACGTTGTAACTCGAAAAGCTTTGGTGTTGCGTGTATGTCTAAGCGTGTAGCCGCAAAAGAGAACGCACAGGAGAGTTTTCTTCCGAAAGAATATGTAGGAATACCACGTTATAAGGAAATACAGTGTTGCAGAGTAAAGACAAATACATACTTATTGGAAACACTTAAGCTTTACGAGAAGAAATAACACATAGTAAAAAATTAGCTTGTATATCCTAAACAACACGTTATAACTTGAAAGGATTTGGTGTGGCGTGTAAGTCTAAACGTGTAGCCTCAAAAGAGAACCCACAGGAGAATTTTCTTTCGTCAAAATTTGTCAGAAAACCACTTATTAAGGAAATCCCGCATCATGCGAAACTATCTTGTTTTTCCTAAACAACACATTGGAACTCGAAAATCTTTGGTGTTGCGTGTATGTCTAAGCATGTAGCCTCAAAAGAGAACGCACAGTAGAGATTTCTCTCGAACGAGTATGTAAGAATACCACGTTATAAGGAAATACATTGTGGCAAATTAAAGATAAATACGTTCCTTTTGGAAACACTTAAACTTTACAAGAAGATATAAAGCATCGTAAAAAATTAGCTTGTATCTCCTAAAGAACACGTTGTAACTCGAAAACATTTGATGTGGCGTGTACGTCTAAACATTTAGCCTCAAATGAAAACCCACAGGAGAATTTTCTTTCCTCAAAATTTGTCAGAAAACCACGTTTTAAGGAATTCCCGCATCATGAGAAATTATCTTGTTTTTCCTAAACAACACGTTCTAACTCGAAATGCTTTGGTGTTGCGTGTATGTCTAAGCGTGTAGCCTCAAAAGAGAATGCACAGGAGAGTTTTCTCTCGAAAGAATATGTACGAATACCATGTTATAAGGAAATACAGTGTTGTAGAGTAAAGACAAATACGTACATATTGGAAACATTTTAGGAGAAGAAATAACGCATCGTACAAAATTAGCTTGTATCTCCTAAACAACACGTTGTAACTCGAAAAGATTTGGTGTGACGTGTACGTCTAGACATGTAGCCTCAAAAGAGAACCCACAGGAGAATTTTCTTTCGTCAAAATTTGTCAGAAAACCACGTTTTAAGGAAATTCCGCATTGTGCGCAATTATCTTGTTTTTCATAAACAAAACATTGTAACTCGAAAAGCTTTGGTGTTGGGTGTATGTGTAAGCGTGTAGCCTCAAAAGAGAATGCACAGGAGAGTTTTCTCTCGAAAGAATATGTAAGAATACCACGTTATAAGGAAATATATTGCTGCAGAGTAAAGACAAATACATACGTATTGGAAACATATTATGAGAAGAAATAATGCATGGTACAAAATTTGCTTGTATCTCCTAAACAACACGTGGTAACTCAAAAAGATTTGGTGTGGCGTGCACGTCTAAATGTGTAGCCTCAAAAGAGAACCCACAGGAGAATTTTCTTACGTCAAAATTTGTCAGAAAACCACTTTTTAAGGAAATCCCGCATCGTGGGAAATTATCTTGTTTTTCCTAATCAACACGTTGTAACTCGAAAAGCTTTGGTGGTGCGTGTATGTCTAAGCGTGTAGCCTCCAAAGAGAACCCAAGGGATAGTTTTCTCTCGAAAGAATATGTAAGAATACCACGTTATAAGGAAATACAGTGTTGCAGAGTATAGACAAATATGTACTTATTGGAAACACTTTACGAAAAGAAATAACGCATCATGCAAACTTAGCTTGTATCTCATAAACAACACGTTGTAACTCGAAAAGATTTGGTGTGGCGTGAACGACTAAACGTGTAGCCTCAAAGGAGAACCCACAGGAGAGTTTTCTTTCGTCAAAATTTGTCAGAAAACGACGTTTTAAGGAAATCCTGCATCCTGCGAAATTATCTTGTTTTTCCTAAACAACATGTTGTAACTCGAAAAGCTTTGGTGTTGCGTATATGTCTAAGCGTGTAGCCTCAAAAGAGAACGCACAGGAGAGTTTTCTCCCGAAAGAATATGTAGGAATACCACTTTATAAGGAAATACAGTGTTGCAGAGTAAAGACAAATAAATACTTATTGGAAACACTCAAACTTTACGAGAAGAAATAAAACATAGTACAAAATTAGCTTGTATATCCTAAACAACACGTTATAACTCGAAAGGATTTGGTGTTGCGTGTATGTCTAAGCATGTAGCCTCAAAAGACAATGCACAGGAGAGTTTTCTCTCGAAAGAATATGTAAGATTACCATGTTATAAGGAAACATATTGCTGCAGAGTAAAGACAAATACATACGTTTTGGAAACACATTAAACGAAGAAATAACGCATGGTACAAAATTAGCTTGTATCTCCGAAACAACACGTGGTAACTCAAAAATATTTGGTGTGGCGTGTACATCTAAACGTGTAGCCTCAAAAGAGAACCCACAGGAGAATTTTCTTACGTCAAAATTTGTCAGAAAACCACGTTTTAAGGAAATCCCGCATCGTGCGAAATTATCTTGTTTTTCCTAATCAACATGTTGTAACTAGAAAAGCTTTGGTGGTGCGTGTATGTCTAAGCGTGTAGCCTCCAAAGAGAACGCACAGGATAGTTTTCTCTCGAAAGAATATGTAAGAATACCACGTTATAAGGAAATACAGTGTTGCAGAGTATAGACAAATATGTACTTATTGGAAACACTTTAGGAGAAGAAATAACGCATCATGTAAAATTAGCTTGTATCTCCTAAACAACACGTTGTAACTCGACAAGATTTGGTGTGGCATGTATGTCTAAACGTGTAGCCTCAAAAGAGAACCCACAGGAGAATTTTCTTTCATCAATATTTGTCAGAAAACCACGTTTTAGGGAAATCACGCATCATGCGAAATTATCTTGTTTTTCCTAAAAAACACGTTGTAACTCGAAAAGCTTTGGTGTTGCGTGTATGTCTAAGCGTGTAGCCTCAAAAGAGAACGCACAGGAGAGTTTTCTTCCGAAAGAATATGTAGGAATACCACGTTATAAGGAAATACAGTGTTGCAGAGTAAAGACAAATACATACTTATTGGAAAACTTAAGCTTTACGAGAAGAAATAACACATAGTAAAAAATTAGCTTGTATATCCTAAACAACACGTTATAACTCGAAAGGATTTGGTGTGGCGTATACGTCTAAACGTGTAGCCTCAAAAGAGAACGCACAGGAGAATTTTCTTTCTTCAAAATTTGTCAGAAAACCACTTATTAAGGAAATCCCGCATCATGCGAAACTATCTTGTTTTTCCTAAACAACACATAGGAACTCGAAAATCTTTGGTGTTGCGTGTATGTCTAAGCATGTAGCCTCAAAAGAGAACGCACAGTAGAGATTTCTCTCGAACGAGTATGTAAGAATGCCACGTTATAAGGAAATACATTGTGGCAAATTAAAGATAAATACGTTCCTTTTGGAAACACTTAAACTTTACAAGAAGATATAAAGCATCGTAAAAAATTAGCTTGTATCTCCTAAAGAACACGTTGTAACTCGAAAACATTTGGTGTGGCGTGTACGTCTAAACATTTAGCCTCAAATGAAAACCCACAGGAGAATTTTCTTTCCTCAAAATTTGTCAGAAAACCACGTTTTAAGGAATTCCCGCATCATGAGAAATTATCTTGTTTTTCCTAAACAACACGTTCTAACTCGAAATGCTTTGGTGTTGCGTGTATATCTAAGCGTGTAGCCTCAAAAGAGAATGCACAGGAGAGTTTTCTCTCGAAAGAATATGTACGAATACCATGTTATAAGGAAATACAGTGTTGTAGAGTAAAGACAAATACGTACATATTGGAAACACTTTAGGAGAAGAAATAACGCATCGTACAAAATTAGCTTGTATCTCCTAAACAACACGTTGTAACTCGAAAAGATTTGGTGTGGCGTGTACGTCTAAACATGTAGCCTCAAAAGAGAATCCACAGGAGAATTTTCTTTCGTCAAAATTTGTCAGAAAACCACGTTTTAAGGAAATTTCGCATTGTGCGCAATTATCTTGTTTTTCATAAACAAAACATTGTAACTCGAAAAGCTTTGGTGTTGGGTGTATGTGTAAGCGTGTAGCCTCAAAAGAGAATGCACAGGAGAGTTTTCTCTCGAAAGAATATGTAAGAATACCACGTTATAAGGAAATATATTGCTGCAGAGTAAAGACAAATACATACGTATTGGAAACATATTATGAGAAGAAATAATGCATGGTACAAAATTTGCTTGTATCTCCTAAACAACACGTGGTAACTCAAAAAGATTTGGTGTGGCGTGCACGTCTAAATGTGTAGCCTCAAAAGAGAACCCACAGGAGAATTTTCTTACGTCAAAATTTGTCAGAAAACCACTTTTTAAGGAAATCCCGCATCGTGCGAAATTATCTTGTTTTTCCTAATCAACACGTTGTAACTCGAAAAGCTTTGGTGGTGCGTGTATGTCTAAGCGTGTAGCCTCCAAAGAGAACCCAAGGGATAGTTTTCTCTCGAAAGAATATGTAAGAATACCACGTTATAAGGAAATACAGTGTTGCAGAGTATAGACAAATATGTACTTATTGGAAACACTTTACGAAAAGAAATAACGCATCATGCAAACTTAGCTTGTATCTCCTAAACAACACGTTGTAACTCGAAAAGATTTGGTGTGGCGTGAACGACTAAACGTGTAGCCTCAAAGGAGAACCCACAGGAGAGTTTTCTTTTGTCAAAATTTGTCAGAAAACCACGTTTTAAGGAAATCCTGCATCCTGCGAAATTATCTTGTTTTTCCTAAACAACATGTTGTAACTCGAAAAGCTTTGGTGTTGCGTATATGTCTAAGCGTGTAGCCTCAAAAGAGAACGCACAGGAGAGTTTTCTCCCGAAAGAATATGTAGGAATACCACTTTATAAGGAAATACAGTGTTGCAGAGTAAAGACAAATAAATACTTATTGGAAACACTTAAACTTTACGAGAAGAAATAAAACATAGTACAAAATTAGCTTGTATATCCTAAACAACACGTTATAACTCGAAAGGATTTGGTGTTGCGTGTATGTCTAAGCATGTAGCCTCAAAAGAGAATGCACAGGAGAGTTTTCTCTCGAAAGAATATGTAAGAATACCATGTTATAAGGAAACATATTGCTGCAGAGTAAAGACAAATACATACGTTTTGGAAACACATTAAGAGAAGAAATAACGCATGGTACAAAATTAGCTTGTATCTCCGAAACAACACGTGGTAACTCAAAAATATTTGGTGTGGTGTGTACATCTAAACGTGTAGCCTCAAAAGAGAACCCACAGGAGAATTTTCTTACGTCAAAATTTGTCAGAAAACCACGTTTTAAGGAAATCCCGCATCGTGCGAAATTATCTTGTTTTTCCTAATCAACACGTTGTAACTCGAAAAGCTTTGGTGGTGCGTGTATGTCTAAGCGTGTAGCCTCCAAAGAGAACGCACAGGATAGTTTTCTCTCGAAAGAATATGTAAGAATACCACGTTATAAGGAAATACAGTGTTGCAGAGTATAGACAAATATGTACTTATTGGAAACACTTTAGGAGAAGAAATAACGCATCATGTAAAATTAGCTTCTATCTCCTAAACAACACGTTGTACCTCGACAAGATTTGGTGTGGCATGTATGTCTAAACGTGTAGCCTCAAAAGAGAACCCACAGGAGAGTTTTCTTTCGTCAAAATTTGTCAGAAAACCACGTTTTAAGGAAATAACGCATCGTGCGAAATTATCTTGTTTATCCTAAACAACATGTTGTAACTCGAAAAGCTTTGGTGGTGCGTGTATGTCTAAGCGTGTAGCCTCAAGAGAGAACGCACAGGAGAGTTTTCTTCCGAAAGAATATGTAGGAATACCACGTTATAAGGAAATACAGTGTTGCAGAGTAAAGACAAATAAATACTTATTGGAAACACTTAAGCTTTACGAGAAGAAATAACACATAGTACAAAATTAGCTTGTATATCCTATACAACACGTTATAACTCGAAAGGATTTGGTGTGGCGTGTACGACTAAACGTGTAGCCTCAAAAGAGAACCCACAGGAGAATTTTCTTTCGTCAAAATTTGTCAGAAAACCACGTTTTAAGGAAATCCCGCATCATGCGAAATTATCTTGTTTTTCCTAAACAACACGTTGTAACTCGAAAAGCTTTGGTGTTGGGTGAATGTCTAAGCGTGTAGCCTCCAAAGAGAACGCACAGGAGAGTTTTCTCTCGAAAGAATATGTAAGAATATCACGTTATAAGGAAATACAGTGTGGCAGAGTAGAGGCAAGTACATATGTATTGGAAACACTTAAACTTTACGAGAAGAAATAATTCATCGTAAAAAAATTAGCTTGTATCTCCTAAACAACAAGTTGTAACTCAAAAAGATTTGGTGTGGCGTGTACGTCTAAAAGTGTAGCCTCAAAAGAGAACGCACAGGGGAGTTTTCTCCCGAAAGAATTTGTAGGAATACCACGTTATAAGGAAATACAGTGTTGCAGAGTAAAGACAAATACATACTTATTGGAAACAGTTAAGCTTTACGAGAAGAAATAACACATAGTACAAAATTAGCTTGTATATCCTAAACAACAGGTTATAACTCGATAGGATTTGGTGTGGCGTGTACATCTAAACGTGTAGCCTCAAAAGAGAACCCACAGGAGAATTTTCTTTCGTCAACACTTTTCAGAAAACCACGTTTTAAGGGAATCCCGCATCATGCGAAATTATCTTGTTTTTCCTAAACAACACGTTGTAACTCGAAAAGCTTTGGTGTTGCGTGAATGTCTAAGCGTGTAGCCTCCAAAGAGAACGCACAGGAGAGTTTTCTCTCGAAAGAATATGTAAGAATACCACGTTATAAGGAAATACAGTGTGGTAGAGTAAAGAAAATACGTAAGTAATGGGAGCACTTTATGAGAGAAATAACGCATCTTGCAAAACTAGCTTGTATGTCCTAAACAACACGTTGTAACTCGAAAAGATTTGGTGTGGCGTGTACGTCTAAAAGTGTAGCCTCAAAAGAGAACCCACAGGAGAGTTTTCTTTCGTCAAAATTTGTTAGAAAACCACGTTTTTAGGAAATCCCTCATCGTGGGAAATTATCTTGTTTTTCCTAATCAACACGTTGTAACTCGAAAATCTTTGGTGGTGCTTGTATGTCTAAGCGTGTAGCCTCCAAAGAGAATGCACAGGATAGTTTTCTCTCGAAAGAATATGTAAGAATACCACGTTATAAGGAAATACAGTGTTGCAGAATTTAGACAAATATGTACTTATTGGAAACACTTTAGGAGAAGAAATAACGCATCATGCAAAATTAGCTTGTATCTCCTAAACAACACGTTGTAACTCGACAAGGTTTGGTGTGGCGTGTATGTCTAAACGTGTAGCGTTAAAAGAGAACACACAGGAGAGTTTTCTTTCGTCAAAATTTGTCAGAAAACCACGTTTTAAGGAAATACCGCATCGTGCGAAATTATCTTGTTTTTCCTAAACAACATGTAACTCGAAAAGCTTTGGTGGTGCGTGTATGTCTAAGCGTGTAGCCTCAAAAGAGAACGCACAGGAGAGTTTTCTCCCGAAAGAATATGTAGGAATACCACGTTATAAGGAAATACAGTGATGCAGAGTAAAGACAAATACATACTTATTGGAAACAGTTAAGCTTTACGAGAAGAAATAACACATAGTACAAAATTAGCTTGTATATCCTAAACAACAGTTTATAACTCGATAGGATTTGGTGTGGCGTGTACATCTAAACGTGTAGCCTCAAACGAGAACCCACAGGAGAATTTTCTTTCGTCAACACTTTTCAGAAAACCACGTTTTAAGGGAATCCCGCATCATGCGAAATTATCTTGTTTTTCCTAAACAACACGTTGTAACTCGAAAAGATTTGGTGTGGCGTGAATGTCTAAGCGTGTAGCCTCCAAAGAGAACGCACAGGAGAGTTTTCTCTCTAAAGAATATATAAGAATACCACGTTATAAGGAAATACAGTGTTGCAGAGTAGAGGCAAATATATACATATTGGAAACACTTAAACTTTACGAGAAGAAATAATTCATCGTTAAAAAATTAGCTTGTATCTCATAAACAACAAGTTGTAACTCAAAAAGATTTGGTGTGGCGTGTACTTCTAAACGTGTAGCCTCAAAAGAGAACGCACGGGAGAGTTTTCTCCCGAAGAAAAGTAGGAATACTACGTTATAAGGAAATACAGTGTTGCAGAGTAAAGACAAATACATACATATTGGAAACACTTAAGCTTTACGAGAAGAAATAACACATAGTACAAAATTATCTTGTATATCCTAAACAACACGTTAGAACTCAAAAGGATTTGGTGTGGCGTGTACGTCTAAACGTGAATCCTCAAAAGAGAACCCACAGGAGAATTTTCTTTCGTCAAATTTGTCAGAAAACAACGTTTTAAGGAAATCCCGCATCATGCGAAATTATCTTGTTTTTCCTAAACAACACGTTGTACCTCGAAAAGCTTTCGTGTTGCATGAATGTCTAAGTGTGTAGCCTCCAAAAAGAACGCACAGGAGAGTTTTCTCTCGAAAGAATATGTAAGAATACCACGTTATAAGGAAATACAGTGTTGCAGAGTAGAGGCAAATACATACGTATTGGAAACACTTAAACTCTACGAGAAGAAATAATTCATTGTAAAAAAATTAGCTTGTATCTCCTAAACAACAAGTTGCAACTCAAAAAGATTTGGTGTGGCGTGTACGTCTAAACATGTAGCCTCAAAAGAGAACGCACGGGAGAGTTTTCTCCCGAAAGAAAAGTAGGAATACTACGTTATAAGGAAATACAGTGTTGCAGAGTAAAGACAAATACATACATATTGGAAACACTTAAGCTTTACGAGAAGAAATAACACATAGTACAAAATTAGCTTGTATATCCTAAACAACACGTTAGAACACAAAAGGATTTGGTGTGGCGTGTACGTCTAAACGTGAATCCTCAAAAGAGAACCCACAGGAGAATTTTCTTTCGTCAAATTTGTCAGAAAACCACATTTTAAGGAAATCCCGCATCATGCGAAATTATCTTGTTTTTCCTAAACAACACGTTGTACCTCGAAAACTTTCGTGTTGCGTGAAGTCTAAGTGTGTAGCCTCCAAAAAGAACGCACAGGAGACTTTTCTCTCAAAAGAATATGTAAGAATACCACGTTATAAGGAAATACAGTGTTGCAGAGTAGAGGCAAATACATACGTATTGGAAACACTTAAACTCTACGAGAAGAAATAATTCATTGTAAAAAAATTAGCTTGTATCTCCTAAACAAAAAGTTGCAACTCAAAAAGATTTGGTGTGGCGTGTACGTCTAAACGTTTAGCCTCAAAAGAGAACCCACAGGAGAATTTTCTTTCGTCAAAATTTGTCAGAAAACCACATTTTAAGGAAATCCCGCATCGTGAGAAATTATCTTGTTCTTCCTAAACAACACGTTGTAACTCGAAAAGCTTTGCTGTTGCGTGTATGTCTCAGCGTGTAGCCTCAAATGAGAACGCATAGGAGAGTTTTCTCTCGAAAAAATATGTAAGAATACCACGTTATAAGGAAATACAGTGTTGCAGAGTAAAGACAAATACTTATTGGAAAAACTTTATGAGAAGAAATAACGCATCGTACAAAATTAGCTTGTATCTCCTAAACAACACATTGTAACTCGAAAAGATTTGGTGTGGTGTGTACGTCTAAACGTGTAGCCTCAAAAGAGAACCCACAGGAGAATTTTTGTTCGTAAAATTTGTCAGAAATCCATGTTTTAAGGAAATCACTCATCGTGCGTAATTATCTTGTTTTTCCTAAACAACACGTTGTAACTCGAAAAGCTTTGATGTTGCGTGTATGTCTAAGCGTGTAGCCTCCAAAGAGAACGCACAGGAGAGTTTTCTCTCGAAAGAACATGTAAGAATACCACATTATAAGGAAATACAGTTTTGCAGAGTAAAGACAAATACATATGTATTTGAAACACTCTATGAGAAGAAATAACGCATCGTAAAAAATTAGTTTGTATCTCCTAAACAACACGTTGTAACTCGAAAAGATTTGGTGTGGCATGTACGTCTAAACGTGTAGCCTCAAAAGAGAACCCACAGGAGAATTTTCTTTCGTCAAAATTTGTCAGAAAACCACTTATTAAGGAAATCCCGCATCATGCGAAACTATCTTGTTTTTCCTAAACAACACATTGTAACTCGAAAATCTTTGGTGTTGCGTGTATATCTAAGCATGTAGCCTCAAAAGAGAACGCACAGGAGAGATTTCTCTCGAACGAGTATGTAAGAATACCACGTTATAAGGAAATACATTGTGGCAAATTAAAGATAAATACATTCCTTTTGGAAACACTTAAACTTTACAAGAAGATATAAAGCATCGTAAAAAATTAGCTTGTATCTCCTAAAGAACACGTTGTAACTCGAAAACATTTGGTGTGGCGTGTACGTCTAAACGTTTAGCCTCAAATGAAAACCCACAGGAGAATTTTATTTCCTCAAAATTTGTCAGAAAACCACGTTTTAAGGAATTCCCGCATCATGAGAAATTATCTTGTTTTTCCTAAACAACACGTTCTAACTCGAAATGCTTTGGTGTTGCGTGTATGTCTAAGCGTGTAGCCTCAAAAGAGAATGCACAGGAGAGTTTTCTCTCGAAAGAATATGTACGAATACCATGTTATAAGGAAATACAGTGTTGTAGAGTAAAGACAAATACGTACATATTGGAAACACTTTAGGAGAAGAAATAACGCATCGTACAAAATTAGCTTGTATCTCCTAAACAACACGTTGTAACTCGAAAAGATTTGGTGTGGCGTATACGTCTAAACATGTAGCCTCAAAAGAGAACCCAGAGGAAAATTTTCTTTCGTCAAAATTTGTCAGAAAACCACGTTTTAAGGAAATTCCGCATTGTGCGCAATTATCTTGTTTTTCATAAACAAAACATTGTAACTCGAAAAGCTTTGGTGTTGGGTGTATGTGCAAGCGTGTAGCCTCAAAAGAGAATGTACAGGAGAGTTTTCTCTCGAAAGAATTTGTAAGAATACCAAGTTAAAAGGAAATATATTGCTAAAGAGTAAAGACAAATACATACGTATTGGAAACATATTATGAGAAGAAATAATGCATGGTACAAAATTTGCTTGTATCTCCTAAACAACACGTGGTAACTCAAAAAGATTTGGTGTGGCGTGCACGTCTAAATGTGTAGCCTCAAAAGAGAATCCACAGGAGAATTTTCTTACGTCAAAATTTGTCAGAAAACCACTTTTTAAGGAAATCCCGCATCGTGGGAAATTATCTTGTTTTTTCTAATCAACACGTTGTAACTCGAAAAGCTTTGGTGGTGCGTGTATGTCTAAGCGTGTAGCCTCCAAAGAGAACGCAAGGGATAGTTTTCTCTCGAAAGAATATGTAAGAATACCACGTTATAAGGAAATACAATGTTGCAGAGTGTAGACAAATATGTACTTATTGGAAACACTTTACGAAAAGAAATAACACATCATGCAAAGTTAGCTTGTATCTCCTAAACAACACGTTGTAACTCGAAAAGATTTGGTGTGGCGTGAACGACTAAACGTGTACCCTCAATGGAGAACCCACAGGAGAGTTTTCTTTCATCAAAATTTGTCAGAAAACCACGTTTTAAGGAAATCCTGCATCCTGCGAAATTATCTTGTTTTTCCTAAACAACATGTTGTAACTCGAAAAGCTTTGGTGTTGCGTATATGTCTAAGCGTGTAGCCTCAAAAGAGAACGCACAGGAGAGTTTTCTCCCGAAAGAATATGTAGGAATACCACGTTATAAGGAAATACAGTGTTGCAGAGTAAAGACAAATACATACATATTGGAAACACTTAAGCTTTAAGAGAAGAAATAACACATAGTACAAAATTAGCTTGTATATCCTAAACAACACGTTAGAACTCAAAAGGATTTGGTGTGGCGTGTACGTCTAAACGTGAATCCTCAAAAGAGAACCCACAGGAGAATTTTCTTTTGTCAAATTTGTCAGAAAACAACGTTTTAAGGAAATCCCGCATCATGCGAAATTATCTTGTTTTTCCTAAACAACACGTTGTACCTCGAAAAGCTTTCGTGTTGCATGAATGTCTAAGTGTGTAGCCTCCAAAAAGAACGCACAGGAGAGTTTTCTCTCGAAAGAATATGTAAGAATACCACGTTATAAGGAAATACAGTGTTGCAGAGTAGAGGCAAATACATATGTATTGGAAACACTTAAACTCTACGAGAAGAAATAATTCATTGTAAAAAAATTAGCTTGTATCTCCTAAACAACAAGTTGCAACTCAAAAAGATTTGGTGTGGCGTGTACGTCTAAACATGTAGCCTCAAAAGAGAACGCACGGGAGAGTTTTCTCCCGAAAGAAAAGTAGGAATACTACGTTATAAGGAAATACAGTGTTGCAGAGTAAAGACAAATACATACATATTGGAAACACTTAAGCTTTACTAGAAGAAATAACACATAGTACAAAATTAGCTTGTATATCCTAAACAACACGTTAGAACACAAAAGGATTTGGTGTGGCGTGTACGTCTAAACGTGAATCCTCAAAAGAGAACCCACAGGAGAATTTTCTTTCGTCAAATTTGTCAGAAAACCACTTTTTAAGGAAATCCCGCATCATGCGAAATTATCTTGTTTTTCCTAAACAACAAGTTGTACCTCGAAAACTTTCGTGTTGCGTGAATGTCTAAGTGTGTATCCTCCAAAAAGAACGCACAGGAGACTTTTCTCTCGAAAGAATATGTAAGAATACCACGTTATAAGGAAATACAGTGTTGCAGAGTAGAGGCAAATACATAAGTATTGGAAACACTTAAACTTTACGAGAAGAAATAATTCATTGTAAAAAAATTAGCTTGTATCTCCTAAACAAAAAGTTGCAACTCAAAAAGATTTGGTGTGGCGTGTACGTCTAAACGTTTAGCCTCAAAAGAGAACCCACAGGAGAATTTTCTTTCGTCAAAATTTGTCAGAAAACCACGTTTTAAGGAAATCCCGCATCGTGAGAAATTATCTTGTTCTTCCTAAACAACACGTTGTAACTCGAAAAGCTTTGCTGTTGCGTGTATGTCTCAGCGTGTAGCCTCAAATGAGAACGCACAGGAGAGTTTTCTCTCGAAAAAATATGTAAGAATACCACGTTATAAGGAAATACAGTGTTGCAGAGTAAAGACAAATACTTATTGGAAAAACTTTATGAGAAGAAATAACGCATCGTACAAAATTAGCTTGTATCTCCTAAACAACACATTGTAACTCGAAAAGATTTGGTGTGGTGTGTACGTCTAAACGTGTAGCCTCAAAAGAGAACCCACAGGAGAATTTTTGTTCGTAAAATTTGTCAGAAATCCATGTTTTAAGGAAATCACTCATCGTGCGTAATTATCTTGTTTTTCCTAAACAACACGTTGTAACTCGAAAAGCTTTGATGTTGCGTGTATGTCTAAGCGTGTAGCCTCCAAAGAGAACGCACAGGAGAGTTTTCTCTCGAAAGAACATGTAAGAATACCACATTATAAGGAAATACAGTTTTGCAGAGTAAAGACAAATACATATGTATTTGAAACACTCTATGAGAAGAAATAACGCATCGTAAAAAATTAGTTTGTATCTCCTAAACAACACGTTGTAACTCGAAAAGATTTGGTGTGGCATGTACGTCTAAACGTGTAGCCTCAAAAGAGAACCCACAGGAGAATTTTCTTTCGTCAAAATTTGTCAGAAAACCACTTATTAAGGAAATCCTGCATCATGCGAAACTATCTTGTTTTTCCTAAACAACACATTGTAACTCGAAAATCTTTGGTGTTGCGTGTATGTCTAAGCATGTAGCCTCAAAAGAGAACGCACAGGAGAGATTTCTCTCGAACGAGTATGTAAGAATACCACGTTATAAGGAAATACATTGTGGCAAATTAAAGATAAATACGTTCCTTTTGGAAACACTTAAACTTTACAAGAAGATATAAAGCATCGTAAAAAATTAGCTTTATCTCCTAAAGAACACGTTGTAACTCGAAAACATTTGGTGTGGCGTGTATGTCTAAACGTTTAGCCTCAAATGAAAACCCACAGGAGAATTTTATTTCCTCAAAATTTGTCAGAAAACCACGTTTTAAGGAATTCCCGCATCGTGCGAAATTATCTTGTTTTTCCTAAACAACACGTTCTAACTCGAAATGCTTTGGTGTTGCGTGTATGTCTAAGCGTGTAGCCTCAAAAGAGAATGCACAGGAGAGTTTTCTCTCGAAAGAATATGTACGAATACCATGTTATAAGGAAATACAGTGTTGTAGAGTAAAGACAAATACGTACATATTGGAAACACTTTAGGAGAAGAAATAACGCATCGTACAAAATTAGCTTGTATCTCATAAACAACACGTTGTAACTCGAAAAGATTTGGTGTGGCGTGTACGTCTAAACATGTAGCCTCAAAAGAGACCCCACAGGAGAATTTTCTTTCGTCAAAATTTTCAGAAAACCACGTTTTAAGGAAATCCCGCATCGTGCGCAATTATCTTGTTTTTCATAAACAAAACATTGTAACTCGAAAAGCTTTGGTGTTGGGTGTATGTGTAAGCGTGTAGCCTCAAAAGAGAATGCACAGGACAGTTTTCTCTCGAAAGAATATGTAAGAATACCACGTTATAAGGAAATATATTGCTGCAGAGTAAAGACAAATACATACGTATTGGAAACATATTATGAGAAGAAATAATGCATGGTACAAAATTTGCTTGTATCTCCTAAACAACACGTGGTAACTCAAAAAGATTTGGTGTGGCGTGCACGTCTAAATGTGTAGCCTCAAAAGAGAACCCACAGGAGAATTTTCTTATGTCAAAATTCTTCAGAAAACCACATTTTAAGGAAATCCCGCATCGTGCGAAATTATCCTGTTTTTCCTAATCAACACGTTGTAACTCGAAAAGCTTTGGTGGTGCGTGTATGTCTAAGCGTGTAGCCTCCAAAGAGAACGCACAGGATAGTTTTCTCTCGAAAGAATATTTAAGAATACCACGTTATAAGGAAATACAGTGTTGCAGAGTATAGACAAATATGTACTTATTGGAAACACTTTATGAGAAGAAATAACGCATCATGCAAAATTAGCTTGTATCTCCTAAACAACACGTTGCAACTCGAAAAGATTTGTTGTGGCGTGTACGACTAAACATGTAGCCTCAAAGGAGAACCCACAGGAGGGTTTTCTTTCGTCAAAATTTGTCAGAAAACCACGTTTTAAGGAAATCCTGCATCGTGCGAAATTATCTTGTTTTTCCTAAACAACATGTTGTAACTCGAAAAGCTTTGATGTTGCATATATGTCTAAGGGTGTAGCCTCAAAAGAGAACGTGTTGCAGAGTAAAGACTAATACATACGTATTGGAAACACTTAAACATTACGAGACGAAATAACGCATCGTAAAAAAATTAGCTTGTATATCCTAAACAACAAGTTGGAACTCAAAAAGATTTGGTGTCGCGTGTATGTCTAAACGTGTAGCCTCAAAAGAGAACCCACAGGACAATTTTCTTTCTTCAAAATTTGTCAGAAAACCACGTTTTATGGAAATCCCGCATCGTGAGAAATTATCTTGTTCTTCCTAAACAACACGTTGTAACTCGAAAAGCTTTGCTGTTGCTTGTATGTCTAAGCGTGTAGCCTCAAATGGGAATGCACAGGAGAGTTTTCTCTCGAAAAAATATGTAAGAATACCATGTTATAAGGAAATACAGTGTTGCTGAGTAAAGACAAATACTTACTTATTGGAAAAACTTTACGAGAAGAAATAACGCATCGTACAAAATTAGCTTGTATCTCCTAACCAACACGTTGTAACTTAAAAAGATTTGGTGTGGCCTGTACGTCTAAACGTGTAGTCTCAAAAGAGAACCCATAGTAGAATTTTCTTTGGTCAAAATTTGTCAGAAAACCACGTATTAAGGAAATTCCTAATCGTGCGAAATTATCTTGTTTTTCCTAAACAACACGTTTTAACGCGAAAAGCTTTGGTGTTGCGTGTATGTCTAAGTGTGTAGCCTCAAAAGAGGACACACAGGAGAGTTTTCTCTCGAAAGAAGATATAAGAATACCACGTTATAAGGAAATACAGTGTTGCAAACTAAAGGCAAATACGTACGTATTGGAAACACTTTAGAGAAGAAATAACGCATCTTACAAAATTAGCTTCTAGTTCCTAAACAACACGTTGTAACTTACTTCTCTTAAAGAGTTTCCAATAGGTACGTATTTGTCTTTACTCTGCAACACTGTATTTCCTTATAACGTGGTATTCTTACATATTCTTTCGAGAGAAAACTCTCCTGTTCGTTCTCTTTTGAGGCTACAAGCTTAGACATACATGCAACACCAAAGCTTTTCGAGTTACAACGTGTTGTTTAGGAAAAACAAGATAATATCGCAGGATGTGAGATTTCCTTAAAACGTGGTTTCCGACAAATTTTGATGAAAGAAAGTTCTCCTGTGGGTTCTCTTTTGAGGATACACGTTTAAACGTACACCTCACACCAAATCTTTTCGAGTTACAAGGTGGTGTTTGGAGATAATTTTGTACGAATTTTTATTTCTTCTCTTAAAGTGTTTACAATATGTACGTATTTGTCTTTACTCTGCAACACTGTATTTCCTTATAACGTGGTATTCTTACATATTCTTTCGAAAGAAAACTCTCCTTGCATTCCCTTTAGAGGCTACACACTTAGACATACACGCAACACCAAAGCTTTTCGAGTTACAACGTGTTGTTTAGGAAAACAAGATAATTTCGCACGATGCGGAATTTCCTTAAAACGTGGTTTTCTGACAAATTTTGACGAAAGAAAACTCTCCTGTGGGTTCTCTTTTGAGGATACACGTTTAGACGTACACGCCACACCAAATCTTTTCGAGTTACAACATGTTGTTTAGGACCTACAAGCTAATTTTGCAAGATGCGTTATTTCTCTCATAAAGTGTTTCCAGTACGTACGTATTTGTCTTTACTCTGCTACACTGTATTTCCTTATAACGTGGTATTCTTACATATTCTTTCGAGATAAAACTATCCTGTGCGTTCTCTTTTGAGGTTACACGCTTAGACACACACGCAACACCAAAGCTTTTCGAGTTACAACGTGTTGTTTAGGAAAAACAAGATAATATCGCAGGATGCGAGATTTCCTTAAAACGTGGTTTCCGACAAATTTTGATGAAAGAAAGTTCTCCTGTGGGTTCTCTTTTGAGGCTACACGTTTAAACGTACACCTCACACCAAATCTTTTCGAGTTACAAGGTGTTGTTAGGAGATACAAGCTAATTTTGTATGATGAGTTATTTCTTCTCGTAAAGTGTTTCCAATATGTACTTATTTGTCTTTACTCTGCAAAATTGTATTTCCTTATAACGTGGTATTCTTAAATATTCTTTCGAGAGAAAACTCTCCTGTGCCTTCTCTTTTGAGGATCCATGCTTACCCATACACGCAACACCAAATCTTTTCGAGTTACAACATGTTGTTTAGGAAAAAGAAGATGATTTCGCACGATGCAGGATTTCCTTAAAACGAGGTTTTCTGAAAAATTTTGTCGAAAGAAAATTCTCCTGTGGGTTCTCTTTTGAGGCTACACGTTTAGACGTACATGCCACACCAAATCTTTTCGAATTACAAAATGTTGTTTCGGAGATACAAGCATAATTTTGTAAGATGCGTTACTTCTTCTCGTAAAGTGTTTCCAATATGTAAGTACTTGTCTTTACTCTGCAACACTGTATTTCCTTATAACGTGGTATTCTTATATATTCTTACGAGAGAAAACTATCCTGTGCGTTCCCTTTTTAGGCTACACACTTAGACATACAGGCAACACCAAAGCTTTTCGAGTTACAACGTGTTGTTTATGAAAAACAAGATAATTTCGCACGATGCGGGATTTCCTTAAAACGTAGTTTTCTGAAACATTTTGACGAAAGATAATTCTTCAGTGGGTTCTCTTTTGAGGCTACACGTTTAGACGTACACGCCACACCAAATCCTTTCGATTTACCACGTGTTGTTTAGGAGATACAAGCTAATTTTGTATGATTCGTTATTTCTTCTCGTAAAGTGTTTCCAATAAGTACGTATTTGTCTTTACTCTGCAACACTGTATTTCCTTATAACGTTGTATTCTTACATATTCTTTCAAGAGAAAACTCTCCTGTGCGTTCTCTTTAGAGGCCATACGCTTAGACATACACGCAACGCCAAAGCTTTTCGAGTTACAATGTGTTGTTTAGGAAAAACAAGATAATTTCACAGGATGCGAGATTTCCATAAAACGTGGTTTTCTGAAAAATTTTGACGAAACAAAGTTCTCCTGTGGGTTCTCTTTTGAGACTACATGTGTAGAGGTACGAGTCACACCAAATCTTTTCGAGTTACAACTTGTTGTTTAGGAGATACAAGCTAATTTTTTACGTTGCCTTATTTCTTCTCTTAAAGTGTTTCCAATAGTATTTGTCTTTACTCTGCAACACTGTATTTCCTTATAACGTGGTATTCTTACATATTCTTTCGAGCGAAAACTCTCCTGTGTGCTCTCTTTTGAGGCTACAGGCTTAGACATACACGCAACACCAAAGCTTTTCGAGTTACAACGTGTTGTTTAGGAAAAACAAGATAATTTCGTACGATGCGAGATTTCCTTAAAACTTGGTTTCTGACAAATTTTGATGAAAGAAGATTCTCCTGTGGGTTCTCGTTTGAGGCTACACTTTTAGACTTACACGTCACACCAAATCTTTTCCAGTTACAACGTGTTGTTTAGGAGATACAAGCTAATTTTGTACGATGCATTATTTCTTCTCGTAAAGTGTTTCCAATATGTACTTATTTGTCTTTACTCTGCAAAATTGTATTTCCTTATAACGTGATATTCTTACACCTTCTTTCGAGAGAAAATTCTCCTGTGCCTTCTCTTTTGAGGCTACACGCTGACACATACACGCAACACAAAAGCTTTTCGAGTTACAACGTGTTGTTTAGGAAAAACAAGATAATTTCGTACGATGTGAGATTTCCTTAAAACGTGGTTTCTGACAAATTTTGATGAAAGAAGATTCTCCTGTGGGTTCTCGTTTGAGGCTACACTTTTAGACTTACACGTCACACCAAATCTTTTCCAGTTACAACGTGTTGTTTAGGAGATACAAGCTAATTTTTTACGATGCGTTATTTCTTCTCGTAAAGTGTTTCCAATATGTACTTATTTGTCTTTACTCTGCAAAATTGTATTTCCTTATAACGTGATATTCTTACATCTTCTTTCGAGAGAAAATTCTCCTGTGCCTTCTCTTTTGAGGCTACACGCTTACACATACACGCAACACAAAAGCTTTTCGAGTTACAACGTGTTATTTAGGAAAAACAAGATAATTTCGTACGATGTGAGATTTCCTTAAAACGTGGTTTCTGACAAATTTTGATGAAAGAAGATTCTCCTGTCGGTTCTCATTTGAGGCTACACTTTTAGACTTACACGTCACACAAAATCTTTTCGAGTTACAACGTGTTGTTTAGGAGATACAAGCTAATTTTTTACGATGCGTTATTTCTTCTCGTAAAGTGTTTCCAATATGTACTTATTTGTCTTTACTCTGCAAAATTGTATATCCTTATAACGTGATATTCTTACATATTCTTTCGAGAGAAAATTCTCCTGTGCCTTCTCTTTTGAGGCTACACGTTTACACATACACGCAACACCAAAGCTTTTCGAGTTACAACATGTTGTTTAGGAAAAAGAAGATGATTTCGCACGATGTGTCATTTCCTTAAAACGAGGTGTTCTGAAAAATTTTGAAGTAAGAAAATTCTCCTGTGGGTTCTCTTTTGAGGCTACACATTTAGACGTACATGCCACACCAAATCCTTTCGAGTTACCACGTGTTGTTTAGGAGATACAAGCTAATTTTGTACGATGCGTTATTTCTTCTTGTAAAGTGTTTCCGATACGTACTTATTTGTCTTTACTCTGCAACACTGTATTTCCTTATAACGTGGTATTCTTACATATTATTTCGAGGAAAAACTCTCCTGTGCGTTCTCTTTTGAGGCTACACGCTTAGACAAACATGCAACGCCAAAGTTTTTCGAGTTACAATGTGTTGTTTAGGAAAAACAAGATAATTTGGCATGATGCGAGATTTCCATAAAACGTGGTTTTCTGACAAATTTTGACGAAAGAAAATTCTCCTGTGGGTTCTCTTTTGAGGCTACACGTTTAGATGTACACGCCACACCAAATCCTTTCGAGTTACCACGTGTTGTTTAGGAGATACAAGCTAATTTTGTATGATGCGTTATTTCTTCTCGTAAAGTGTTTCCAATATGTACGTATTTGTCTTTACTCTGCAACACTGTATTTCCTTATAACGTTGTATTCTTTCATGTTCTTTCGAGAGAAAACTCTCCTGTGCATTCTCTTTAGAGGCTACATGCTCAGACATACACGCAACACCAAAGCTTTTCGAGTTACAACGTGTTGTTTAGGAAAAACAAGATAATTTTGCACGATGCGGGATTTCCTTAAAACGTGGTTTTCTGACAAATTTTGAAGAAAGAAAGTTCTCCTGTGTGTTCTCTTTTGAGGCTAAACGTGTAGACATACGAGCCACACGAAATATTTTTGAGTTACAACGTGTTGTTTAGGAGATACAAGCAAATATTGTACAATGCGTTATTTCTTCTCATATAGTGTTTCCAATACGTACTTATTTGTCTTTACTCTGCAACACTGTATTTCCTTATAACGTGGTATTCTTACATATTCTTTCGAGGGAAAACAATCCTGTGCATTCTCTTTTGAGGTTACACGCTTAGACAAACACGCAACACCAAAGCTTTTGGAGTCACAACGTGTTGTTTAGGAAAAACAAGATAATTTCGCACGATACGAGATTTCCATTAAACGTGGATTTCTGAAAAATTTTGACAAAACAAAGTTCTCCTGTGGGTTCTCAATTGAGGCTGCAGGTGTAGAGGTACGAGCCACACCAAATCTTTTCGAGTTACTACGTGTTGTTTAGGAGATACAAGCTAATTTTCTAGGATGCGATATTTCTTCTCTTAAAGTGTTTCCAATACGTACGTAGTTGTCTTTACTCTGCAACACTGTATTTCCTTATAACGTAGTATTCTTACATATTCTTTCGAGAGAAAACTCTCCTGTGCGTTCTCTTTTGAGGCTACACGCATAGACATACACGCAACACCAAAGCTTTTCGAGTTACAACGTGTTGTTTAGGAAAAACAAGATAATTTCGCACGATGCGACACTTCCTTAAAACGTGGTTTCTGACAAATTTTGATGAAAGAAAATTCTCCTGTGGGTTCTCGTTTGAGGCTACACTTTTAGACGTACACGTCACACCAAATCTTTTTGAGTTACAACGTGTTGTTTAGGAGATACAAGATAATTTTGTAAGATGCATTATTTCTTCTCATAAAGTGTTTCCAATATGTACTTATTGGTCTTTATCTGCAAAATTGTATTTCCTTATAACGTGGAATTCTTACATATTCTTTCGAGAGAATACTCTCCAGTGCCTTCTCTTTTGAGGCTCCACGCTTACACATACACGCAACACCATAGCTTTTCGAGTTACAACATGTTGTTTAGGAAAAAGAAGATGATTTCGCACGATGCGGGATTTCCTTAAAACGTGGTTTTCTGAAAAATTTTGAATAAAGAAAATTCTCCTGTGGGTTCTCCTTTGAGGCTACACGTTTAGACGTACACGCCACACCAAATCCTTTCGAGTTACCACGTGTTGTTTAGGAGATACAAGCTAATTTTGTACGATGCATTATTTCTTCTCGTAAAGTGTTTCCAATACGTACTTATTTGTCTTTAATCTGCAACACTGTATTTCCTTATAACATAGTATTCTTACATATTATTTCGAGGGAAAACTCTCCTGTGCGTTCTCTTTTGAGGGGACACGCTTAGACAAACACGCTACGCCAAAGCTTTTAGAGTTACAATGTGTTGTTTAGGAAAAACAAGATAATTTAGCACGATGCGAGATTTCCATAAAACGTGGTTTTCTGAAAAATTTTGACGAAAGAAAGTTCTCCTGTGGGTTCTCTTTTGTGGCTACTCGTGTAGAGGTACGAGCCACACCAAATCTTTTCGAATTACAACGTGTTGTTTAGGAGATATAAGCTAATTTTTTACGATGCGTTAATTCTTCTCGTAAAGTGTTTCCAATAAGTACATGTTTGTCTTTACACTGCAACATTATATTTCCTTATAACGTGGTATTCTTACATATTCCTTCGAGGGAAAACTATCCTGTGCGTTCCCTTTTGAGGCTACACACTTAGACATACAGGCAACACCAAAGCTTTTCGAGTTACAACGTGTTGTTTATGGAAAACAAGATAATTTTGCACGATGCGGGATTTCCTTAAAACGTGGTTTTCTGACAAATTTTGACGAAAGAAAATTCTCCTGTGGCTTCTCTTTTGAGGCTACACGTTTAGACGTGCATGCCACACCAAATCCTTTCGAGTTACCACGTGTTGTTTAAGAGATACAAGCTAATTTTGTATGATGCGTTATTTCTTTTCGTAAAGTGGTTCCAATACGTATGTATTTGTCTTTACTCTGCAACACTGTATTTCCTTATAACGTTGTATTCTTACATGTTCTTTCGAGAGAAAACTCTCCTGTGCATTCTCTTTAGAGGCTACATGCTCAGACATACACGCAACACCAAAGCTTTTCGAGTTACAACGTGTTGTTTAGGAAAAACAAGATAATTTTGCACGATGCGGGATTTCCTTAAAACGTGGTTTTCTGACAAATTTTGACGAAAGAAAGTTCTCCTGTGGGTTCTCTTTTGAGGCTACACGTGTAGCCGTACGAGCCACACCAAATAATTTTGAGATACAACGTGTTGTTTATGAGATACAAGCAAATATTGTACGATGCACTATTTCTTCGCATAAAGTGTTTCCCATACATACATATTTGTCTATACTCTGCAACACTGTATTTCCTTATAACATGGTATTCTTACATATTCTTTCGAGGGATAATTCTCCTGTGCATTCTCTTTTGAGGCTACACGATTAGACAAACACGCAACACCAAAGCTTTTCGAGTTACAACATGTTGATTAGGAAAAAGAAGATGATTTCGCACGATGCGGTATTTCCTAAAAACCTGGTTTTCTGAAAAATTTTGACGAAAGAAAATTCTCCTGTGGGTTCTCTTTTGAGGCTACATATTTAGACGTACACGTCACACCAAATCTTTTCGAGTTACAACGTGTTGTTTAGGACATACAAGCTAATTTTTTTTATAATGCGTTAATTCTCGTAAAGTGTTTCCAATACGTACGTATTTGTCTTTACTCTGCAACACTGTATTTCCTTATAACGTGGTATTCTTACATATTCTTTCGAGAGAAAACTATTCTGTGCATTCCCTTTTGAGGCTAAACACTTAGACATACTGGCAACACCAAAGCTTTTTGAGTTACAACGTGTTGTTTATAAAAAACAAGATAATTTCGCACGATGCCTGATTTCCTTAAAACATGGTCTTCTGACAAATTTTGATGAACGAAAATTATTCTGTTGGTTCTCTTTTGAAGCTTCACGTTTAGATGTGCACGCCACACCTAATCCTTTCGAGTTGCCACGTGTTGTTTAGGAGATACAAGCTAATTTTTACGATGCTTTATTTCTTCTCCTAAAGTTTTTCCAATACGTACGTATTTGTCTTTACTCTGCAACACTGTATTTCCTTATAACGTGGTATTCTTACACATTCTTTCGAGAGAAAACTATCCTGTGCCTTCCCTTTTGAGGCTACACACTTAGACATACAGGCAACACCAAAGCTTTTCAAGTTACAACGTGTTGTTTATGAAAAACAAGATAATTTCGCACGATGCGGGATTTCCTTAAAACTTGGTGTTCTGACAAATTATGACTAAAGAAAATTCTCCTGTGGGTTCTCTTTTGAGGCTACACGTTTAGACGTGCACGCCACACCAAATCCTTTCGAATTACCACGTGTTGTTTAGGAGATAAAAGCTAATTTTCTACGATGCGTTATTTCTTCTTGTAAAGAGTTTCCAATATGTACATATTTGTCTTTACTCTGCAACACTGTATTTCCTTATAACATTGTATTCTTACATGTTCTTTCGAGAGAAAACTCTCCTGTGCATTCTCTTTAGAAGCTACACGCTTAGATATACACGCAACACCAAAGCTTTTCGAGTTACAACGTGTTGTTTAGGAAAAACAAGATAATTTTGCACGATGCGGGATATCATTAAAACGTGGTTTTCTGACAAATTTTGACTAAAGAAAGTTCTCCTGTGCATTGTCTTTTGAGGCTACAGGTTTAGACGTACACGCCACACCAAATCTTTTCGAGTTACAACTTGTTGTTTAGGAGATACAAGCAAATTTTTTTCGATGCGTTATTTCTTCTTGTAAAGTGTGTCCAATACGTAATTAATTGTCTTTACTCTGCAACAGTGTATTTCCTTATAACGTGGTATTCTTACATATTCTTTCGAGGGAAAACTCTCCTGTGCGTTCTCTTTTGGGCTACACACTTAGACATACACACAACGCCAAAGCTTTTCGAGTTACAACGTGTTGATTAGGAAAAACAAGATAATTTCGCACGATGCGAGATTTCCATAAAACGTGGTTTTCTGAAAAATTTTGACGAAAGAAAGTTCTCCTGTGGGTTCTCTTTTGAGGCTACATGTTTAGACGTACACGTCACACCAAATCTTTTCGAGTTACAACGTGTTGTTTAGGAGGTACAAGCTAATTTTTTACGATGCGTTATTTTTTCTCATAAAGTGTTTCCAATAAGTACTTATTTGTCTTCACTCTGCAAAATTGTATTTCATTATAGCGTGGTATTCTTGCATATTCTTTCGAGAGAAAACTCTCCTGTGCCTTCTCTTTTGAGGCTCCACACTTACACATACACGCAACACCAAAGCTTTTCGAGTTACAACATGTTGTTTAGGAAAAAGAAGATGATTTCGCATGATGCGGGATTTCCTTAAAACGTGGTTTTCTGAAAAATATTGACAAAAGAAAATTCTCCTGTGGGTTCTCTTTTGAGGCTACACGTTTAGACGTACATGCCACACCAAATCTTGTTGAGTTACAACGTGTTGTTTAGGAGATACAAGCTAATTTTTTACCATGTGTTTATTCTTCTCGTAAAGTGTTTCCAACATATACGTATTTGTCTTTACTCTGCAATATTGTATATCCTTATAACGTGGTATTCTTACATATTCTTTCGATAGAAAAATATCCTGTGCGTTCCCTTTTGAGGCTACACACTTAGACATACAGGCAACATCAAAGCTTTTCGAGTTACAACGTGTTGTTTATGAAAAACAAGATAATTTCACACGATGCGGGATTTCCTTAAAACGTGGTGTTCTGACAAATTTTGACGAAAGAAAATTCTCCTGTGGGTACTCTTTTGACGCTACACGTTTAGAGGTACACGCCACACCAAATCCTATCGAGTTACTACGTGTTGTTTAGGAGATACAAGCTAATTTTGTACGATGCTTTATTTCTTCTCGTAAAGTGTTTCCAAACTTACGTATTTGTCTTTACTCTGCAACACTGTATTTCCTTATAATGTTGAATTCTTACATGTTCTTGCGAGAGAAAACTTTCCTGTGCATTCTCTTTAGAGGCTACATGCTCACACATACACGCAACACCAAAGCTTTTCGAGTTACAACATGTTGTTTAGGAAAAACAAGATAATTTTGCACGATGCAGATATCCTTAAAACGTGGTTTTCTGACAAATTTTGACGAAAGAAAGTTCTCCTGTGCATTGTCTTTTGAGGCTACAGGTTTAGACATACATGCCACACCAAAATTTTTGAGGTACAACCTGTTGTTTAGGAGATACAAGCAAATTTTTTACGATGCGTTATTTCTTCTTGTAAAGTGTTTCCAATACATAAGTATTTGTCTTTACTCTACAACACTGTATTTCCTTATAACGTGGTATTCTTACATATTCTTTCAAGAGAAAACTCTCCTATGAGTTCTCTTTTGAGGCTACACGCTTAGACATACACGCAACA
The DNA here is from genome assembly GCF_947179515.1 of Apodemus sylvaticus. Lineage (NCBI taxonomy): Eukaryota > Metazoa > Chordata > Mammalia > Rodentia > Muridae > Apodemus > Apodemus sylvaticus. The sequence goes on from NW_026263017.1 coordinate 982,958, forward strand.
CCAAAGCTTTTCGAGTTACAACGTGTTGTTTAGGAGATACAAGTTAATATTATACGATGCGTTATTTCTTCTCATAAAGTGTTTCCAATATGTACTTAATTGTCTTTACTCTGCAACACTGTATTTCCTTATAACGTGGTATTCATACATATTCTTTCGAGGGAAAACTCTCCTGTGCATTCTCTTTTGGGCTACACGCTTAGACATACACGCAACGCCAAAGCTTTTCGAGTTACAACGTGTTGTTTAGGAAAAACAAGATAATTTCGCACGATGCGAGATTTCCATAAAACGTGGTTTTCTGAAAAAATTTGACGAAAGAAAGTTCTCCTGTGGGTTCTCTTTTGAGGCTACACGTTGAGACATACACGTCACACCAAATCTTTTCAAGTTACGTGTTGTTTAGGAGATACAAGCTAATTTTGTATGATGCGTTATTTCTTCTCATAAAGTGTTTCCAATAAGTACTTATTTTCTTTACTCTGCAAAATTGTATTTCCTTATAACGTGGTATTCTTGCATATTCTTTCGAGAGAAAACTCTCCTGTGCTTTCTCTTTTGAGGCTCCACACTTACACATACATGCAACACCAAAGCTTTTCGAGTTACAACATGTTGTTTAGGAAAAAGAAGATGATTTCGCATGATGCGGGATTTCCTTAAAACGTCGTTTTCTGAAAAATTTTGACAAAAGAAAATTCTCCTGTGGGTTCTCTTTTGAGGCTACACGTTTAGACGTACATGCCACACCAAATCTTGTCGAGTTACAACGTGTTGTTTAGGAGATACAAGCTAATTTTTTACGATGTGTTTATTCTTCTCGTAAAGTGTTTCCAACACATACGTATTTGTCTTTACTCTGCAACATTGTATATCCTTATAACGTGGTATTCTTACATATTCTTTCGATAGAAAACTATCCTGTGCGTTCCCTTTTGAGGCTACACACTTAGACATACAGGCAACATCAAAGCTTTTCGAGTTACAATGTGTTGTTTATGAAAAACAAGATAATTTCGCACGATGCAGGATTTCCTTAAAACGTGGTGTTCTGACAAATTTTGACGAAAGAAAATTCTCCTGTGGGTACTCTTTTGACGCTACACGTTTAGAGGTACACGCCACACCGAATCCTATCGAGTTACCACGTGTTGTTTAGGAGATACAAGCTAATTTTGTACGATGCTTTATTTCTTCTCGTAAAGTGTTTCCAAACTTACGTATTTGTCTTTACTCTGCAACACTGTATTTCCTTATAATGTTCAATTCTTACATGTTCTTGCGAGAGAAAACTTTCCTGTGCATTCTCTTTAGAGGCGACATGGTCACACATACACGCAACACCAAAGCTTTTCGAGTTACAACGTGTTGTTTAGGAAAAACAAGATAATTTTGCACGATGCAGATATCCTTAAAACGTGGTTTTCTGACAAATTTTGACGAAAGAAAGTTTTCCTGTGCATTGTCTTTTGAGGCTACAGATTTAGATGTACATGCCACACCAAATCTTTTTGAGTTACAACTTGTTGTTTAGGAGATACAAGCAAATTTTTTACGATGCGTTATTTCTTCTTGTAAAGTGTTTCCAATACATAAGTATTTGTCTTTACTCTACAACACTGTATTTCCTTATAATGTGGTATTCTTACATATTCTTTCAAGAGAAAACTCTCCTGTGAGTTCTATTTTGAGGCTACACGCTTAGACATACACGCAACACCAAAGCTTTTCGAGTTACAACGTGTTGTTTAGGAGATACAAGTTAATTTTGTACGATGCGTTATTTCTTCTCGTAAAGTGTTTCCAATATGTACTTAATTGTCTTTACTCTGCAACACTGTATTCCCTTATAACGTGGTATTCTTACATATTCTTTCGAGGGAAAACTCTCCTGTGCATTCTCTTTTGGGCTACACGCTTAGACATACACGCAACGCCAAAGCTTTTCGAGTTACAACGTGTTGTTTAGGAAAAACAAGATAATTTCGCACGATGCGAGATTTCCATAAAACGTGGTTTTCTGAAAAAATTTGACGAAAGAAAGTTCTCCTCTGGGTTCTCTTTTTTTTTCTTTTTTTTTTTATTCGATATAATTTATTTACATTTCAAATGATTTCCCCTTTCTAGCCCCCCACTCCCCGAAAGTCCCTTAAGTCCCCTTCTCTTTCCCTGTCCTCCCACCTACCCCTTCCCACTTCCCTGTTCTGGTTTTGCTGAATACTGTTTCACTGAGTCTCTCCAGAACCAGGGGCCAGTCCTCCTTTCTCCTTGTACCTCATTTGATGTGTGGATTATGTTTTCGGTATTCCAGTTTTCTAGGTTAATAACCACATATTAGTGAGTGCATACCATGATTCACCTTTTGAGTCTGGGTTACCTCACTTAGTATGATGTTCTCTAGCTCCATCCATTTGCCTAAGAATTTCATGAATTCATTGTTTCTAATGGCTGAATAGTACTCCATTGTGTAGATATACCACATTTTTTGTATCCTCTCTTCTGTTGAGGGATACCTGGGTTCTTTCCAGCATCTGGCAATTATAAATAGGGCTGCTATGAACATAGTAGAGCATGTATCCTTATTATATGGTGGGGAATCCTCTGGGTATATGCCCAGGAGTGGTATAGCAGGATCTTCTGGAAGTGAGGTGCCCAGTTTTCGGAGGAACCGCCAGACTGATTTCCAGAGTGGTTGTACCAATTTGCAGTCCCACCAGCAGTGGAGGAGTGTTCCTCTTTCTCCACACCCTCTCCAACACCTGCTGTCTCCTGAATTTTTAATCTTAGCCATTCTGACTGGTGTAAGATGAAATCTCACGGTTGTTTTGATTTGCATTTCCCTAATGACTAATGAAGTTGAGCATTTTTTAAGATGCTTCTCCGCCATCCGAAGTTCTTCAGGTGTGAATTCTTTGTTTAACTCTGTACCCCATTTTTTAATTGGATTGTTCGGTTTTCTGGAGTCTAACTTCTTGAGTTCTTTATATATATTGGATATTAGCCCTCTATCTGATGTAGGATTGGTGAAGATCTTTTCCCAATTTGTTGGTTGCCGATTTGTCCTCTTGATGGTGTCCTTTGCCTTACAGAAACTTTGTAACTTTATGAGGTCCCATTTGTCAATTCTTGCTCTTAGAGCATACGCTATTGGTGTTCTGTTCAGAAACTTTCTCCCTGTACCGATGTCCTCAACGGTCTTCCCCAGTTTCTTTTCTATTAGCTTCAGAGTGTCTGGCTTTATGTGGAGGTCCTTGATCCATTTGGATTTGAGCTTAGTACAAGGAGACAAGGATGGATCAATTCGCATTCTTCTGCATGCTGACCTCCAGTTGAACCAGCACCATTTGTTGAAAAGGCTATCTTTTTTCCATTGGATGTTTTCAGCCTCCTTGTCGAGGATCAAGTGGCCATAGGTGTGTGGTTTCATTTCTGGATCTTCATGGGTTCCCTTTTGAGGCTACACGTTGAGACATACACGTCACACCAAATCTTTTCAAGTTACAACGTGTTGTTTAGGAGATACAAGCTAATTTTATACGATGCGTTATTTCTTCTCATAAAGTGTTTCCAATAAGTACTTATTTGTCTTTACTCTGCAAAATTGTATTTCCTTATAACGTGGTATTCTTGCATATTCTTTCGAGAGAAAACTTTCCTGTGCCTTCTCTTTTGAGGCTCCTCACTTACACATACACGCAACACCAAAGCTTTTCGAGTTACAACATGTTATTTAGGAAAAAGAAGATGATTTCGCATGATGCGGGATTTCCTTAAAACGTGGTTTTCTGAAAAATTTTGAAGAAAGAAAATTCTCCTGTGGGTTCTCTTTCGAGGCTACACGTTTAGACGTACATGCCATACCAAATCTTTTCGAGTTACAATGTGTTGTTTAGGAGATACAAGCTAATTTTTTTCGATGTGTTAATTCGTCTCGTAAAGTGTTTCCAGTACGTATTTGTCTTTACTCTGCAACATTGTATTTCCTTATAACGTGGTATTCTTACATATTCTTTCGAGATAAAACTATCCTGTGCGTTCTCTTTTGAGGTTACACGCTTAGACACACACGCAACACCAAAGCTTTTCGAGTTACAACGTGTTGTTTAGGAAAAACAAGATAATTTCGCACGTGCGAGATTTCCTTAAAACCTGGTTTCTGACAAATTTTGATGAAAGAAAATTCTCTTGTGGGTTCTCTGTTGAGGCTACACCTTTAGACGTACATGTCACACCAAATCTTTTCGAGTTACAACGTGTTGTTTAGGAGATACAAGCTAATTTTGTACGATGTGTTATTTCTTCTCGTAAAGGGTTTCCAATATGTACTTATTTGTCTTTACTCTGCAAAATTGTATTTCCTTATAACGTGGTATTCTTACATAATCTTTCAAGAAAAAACTCTCCTGTGCCTTCTCTTTTGAGGCTACACGCTTACACATACACGCAACACCAAAGCTTTTCGAGTTACAACATGTTGTTTAGGAAAAAGTAGATGATTTCGCACGATGCGGGATTTCCTTGAAGTGTGGTTTTCTGAAAAATTTTGACGAAAGAAAATTCTCCTGTGGGTACCCTTTTGAGGCTACACGTTTAGACGAACATGCCACACCAAATCTTTTCGAGTTACAACGTGTTGTTTCGGAGATACAAGCTAATTTTGTAGGATGTGTTAATTATTCTCATATAGTGTTTCCAAGACTTACATATTTGTCTTTACTCTGCAACACTGTATTTCCTTATAACTTGGTAGTCTTACATATTCTTTCGAGAGAAAACTATCCCGTGCTTTCAATTTTGCGGCTACACACTTAGACAAAGAGGCAACACCAAACCTTTTCGAGTTACAACGTGTTGTTAATGAAAAACAAGATAATTTCGCACGATGCAGGATTTCCTTAAAACGTAGTTTTCTGAAAAATTTTGACGAAAGAAAATTCTTCAGTGGGTATTCTTTTGAGGCTACATGTTTAGACGTACACGCCACACCAATTCCTTTCGAGTTACCACGTGTTGTTTAGGAGATACAAGCTAATTTTGTATGATGCGTTATTTCTTCTCGTAAAGTGTTTCCAATATGTACGTATTTGTCTTTACTCTGCAACACTTTATTTCCTTATAACGTGGTATTCTTACATATTCTTTCGAGAGAAAACTCTACTGTGCATTCTCTTTAGAGGCTACACACTTAGACATACACGCAACGCCAAAGCTTTTCGAGTTACAATGTGCTGTTTAGGATAAACAAGATAATTTCGCACGATGCGAGATTTCCATAAAACGTGGTTGTCTGAAAAATGTTGACGAAAGAAAGTTCTCCTGTGGATTTTCTTTTGAGGCTACACATGTAGAGGTACGAGCCACACCAAATCTTTTCGAGTTACAATGTGTTGTTTAGGAGATACAAGCTAATTTTGTACGATGCATTATTTCTTCTCTTAAAGTGTTTCCAATACTATTTGTCTTTACTCTGCAACACTGTATTTCCTTATAACGTGGTATTTTTACATATTCTTTCGAGAGAAAACTCTCCTGTGAGTTCTCTTTTGAGGCTACACGCTTAGACATACACGCAACACCAAAGGTTTTCGAGTTACAACCTGTTGTTTAGGAAAAACAAGATAATTTCGCACGATGCGAGATTTCCTTAAAACGTGGTTTCTGACAAATTTTGATGAAATAAAATTCTCCTGTGGGTTCTCTTTTGAGGCTACACTTTTAGACGTACACGTCACACCAAATCTTTTCAAGTTACAACGTGTTGTTTAGGAGATACAAGGTAATTTTGAACGATGCGTTATTTCTTCTCGTAAAGTGTTTCCAATATGTACTTATTTGTCTTTACTCTGCAAAATTGTATTTCCTTATAACGTGGTATTCTTACATATTCTTTCGAGAGAAAACTATCCTTTGCCTTCTCTTTTGAGGCTCCACGCTTGCACATACACGCAACACCAAAGCTTTTCGAGTTACAACATGTTGTTTAGGAAAAAGAAGATGATTTCGCACGATGCGGGATTTCCTTAAAACGTGATTTTCTGAAAATTTTTGAAGAAATGAAATTCTCCTGTAGGTTCTCTTTTGAGGCTACACGTTTAGACGTACATGCCACACCAAATCTTTTCGAGTTACAACGTGTTGTTTAGGAGTTTCAAGCTAATTTTTTACGATACGTTAATTCTTCTCGGAAAGTGTTTCCAATACGTACGTATTTGTCTTTACTCTGCAACACTGTATTTCCTTATAACGTGGTATTCTTACATATTCTTTCTAGAGAAAACTATCCTGTGCGTTCTCTTTTGAGGTTACACACTTAGACATACACGCAACACCAAAGATTTTTGAGTTATAACATGTTATTTAGGAAAAACAAGATAATTTCGCACGATGCGATATATCCTTAAAACGTGGTTACTGACAAATTTTGATGAAAGAAAATTCTCTTGTGGGTTCCCTTTTGAGGCTACACGCTTAGACGTACACGTCACACCAAATCTTTTCGAGTTACAACGTGTTGTTTAGGAGATATAAGCTAATTTTTTACGATGCGTTATGTCTTCTTGTAAAGTGTTTCCAATATGTACTTTTTTGTCTTTACTCTGCAAAATTGTATTTCCTTATAACGTGGTATTCTTACATATTCTTTCAAGAGAAAACTCTCCTGTGCCTTCTCTATTGAGGCTCCACGCTTACACATACACGCAACACCAAAGCTTTTCGAGTTACAACATGTTGCTTAGGAAAAAGAAGATGATTTCGCACGATGCGGGATTTCCTTAAAACGTGGTTTTCTGAAAAATTTTGAAGAAAGAAAATTCTCCTGTGGGTTCTCTTTTGAGGCTACACATTTAGACGTACACGGCACACCAAATCTTTTCGAGTTACAACGTGTTGTTTCAGAGATACAAGCTAATTTTTTAAGATGTGTTACTTCTGCTCATAAAGTTTTCCAATACGTACTTATTTGTCTTTACTCTGCAACACTGTATTTCCTTATAACATGGTATTCTTACATATTCTTTTGAGGGAAACGTCTCCTGTGCGTTCTCTTTTGGGCTACACGCTTAGACATACACGCAACACCAAAGCTTTTCGAGTTACAACGTGTTGTTTATGAAAAAGAAGATAATTTCGCACGATGAGGGATTTCCTTAAAACGTGGTTTTCTGACAAATTTTGACGAAAGAAAATTCTCCTGTGGGTTCTCTTTTGAGGCTTCACGTTTAGAAGTGCATGCCACACCAAATCCTTTCGAGTTACCACGTGTTGTTTAGGAGATACAAGCTAATTTTGTACAATGCGTTATTTCTTCTCATAAAGTGTTTCCAATATGTACGTATTTGTCTTTATTCTGCAACACTGTATTTCCTTATAACATGGTATTCTTACAGGTTCTGTCGAGAGAAAACTATCCAGTGCGTTCCCTTTTGAGGCTACACACGTAGACATACAGGCAACACCAAAACTTTTCGAGTTACAACGTGTTGTTTATGAAAAACAAGATAATTTCGCACGATGCGGGATTTCCTTAAAACGTGGTGTTCTGACAAATTTTGACGAAAGAAAATTCTCCTGTTGGTTCTCTTTTGAGGCTACACGTTTAGACGTGCACGCCACACCAAATCTTTTCGAGTTACCACATGTTGTTTAGGAGATACAAGCTAATTTTTTACGATGCGTTATTTCTTCTCGTAAAGTGTTTCCAATAAGTATTTGTCTTTACTCTGAAACACTGTATTTCCTTATAACGTTGTATACTTACATGTTCTTTCGAGAGAAAAATCTCCTGTGCGTTCTCTTAAGTGGCTACACGCATAGACATACAGGTAACACCAAAGCTTTGCGAGTTACAACTTGTTGATTAGGAAAAACAAGATAATTTTGCACGATGCGGGATATCCTTAAAACATGGTTTTCTGACAAATTTTGACGAAAGAAAGTTCTCCTGTGGGTTCTCTTTTGAGGCTACATTTTTAGACGTACGAGCCACACCAAATCTTTTCGAGTTACAACATGTTGTTTAGGAGATACAAGCAAATTTTTTACGATGCGTTATTTCTTCTCCTAAAGTGTTTCCAATATGTACTTATTTGTCTTTACTCTGCAACACTGTATTTCCTTATAACGTGGTATTCTTACATATTCTTTCGAGAGAAAACTCTCCTGTGCGTTCTTTTTTGAGGCTACACGCTTAGACAAACACTCAACACCAAAGCTTTTCGAGTTACAGCGTGTTGTTTAGGAAAAAACAAGATAATTTTGCAAGATGCGCGATTTCCTTAAAACGTGTTTTCTGACAAATTTTGATGAAAGAAAATTCTCCTGTGAGTTCTCTTTTGAGGCTACACGTTTAGACGTACACGTCACACCAAATCTTTTCGAGTTACAACGTGTTGTTTAGGAGATACAATCTAACTTTTTAAGATGCGTTATTTCTTCTCATAAAGTGTGTCTAATACGTACTTATTTGTCTTTACTCTGCAACACTGTATTTCCTTATAACGTGGTATTCTTACATATTCTTTCGAGAGAAAACTCTCTTGTGTGTTCTCTTTTGAGGCTACAGGCTTAGACATACACGCAGCACCAAAGCTTTTCGAGTTACAACGTGTTGTTTAGGACAAACAAGATAATTTCCACGATGCGGGATTTCCATAAAACGTGGTTTTCTGACAAATTTTGACGAAAGAAAATTCTCCTGTGAGTTCTCTTTTGAGGCTGCACGTTTAGACGTACACTCCATACCAAATCTTTTCGAGTTACATCGTGTTGTTTAGGAGATACAAGCTAATTTTGTACGATGCTTTATTTCATCTCGTAAAGTGTTTCCAATACATACGTATTTGTCTTTACTCTGCAACACTGTATTTCCTTATAACGTGGTATTCTTATATATTCTTTCGAGAGAAAACTCTCCTGTGCGTTCTCTTTTGAGGCCACACGTTTAGACATACACGCAACACCAAAGCTTTTCGAGTTACAATGTGTTGTGTAGGAAAAACAAGATAATTTCGCACAATGCGGGATTTCCTTAAAACAGGTTGTAATTCGAAAAGCTTTGGTGTTGCGTGTATGTCTAAGCATGTAGCCTCTAAAGAGAACGCACAGGAGAGTTTTTCTCTCGGAAGAATATGCAAGATTACCACGTTATAAGGAAATACAGTGTTGCAGAGTAAAGGAAAATACATACGTATTGGAAACATTTAACCTTTATGAGAAGAAATAACGCATCTTAAAAAATTAGCTTGTATCTCCTAACCAACACGTTATAACTCGAAAGGATTTGGTGTGGCATGTAAGTCTAAACGTGTAGCCTCAAAAGAGAACCCACAGGAGAATTTTCTTTCTTCAAAATTTGTCAGAAAACCACGTTTTAAGGAAATCCCGCATCGTGAGAAATTATCTTGTTTTTTCGAAACAACACGTTGTAACTCAAAAAGCTTTGTTGTTGCGTCTATGTCTAAGCGTGTAGCCTCAAAAGAGAATGCAAAGCAGAGTTTTTTCTCGAAAGAATATGTAAGAATACCACGTTATTATGAAACACAGTGTTGTAGAGTAAAGACAAATACTTATTGGAAAAACTTTAGGAGAAGAAATAACGCATCGTAAAACATTAGCTTGTATCTCCTAAACAACACGTTTTAACTTAAAAAGATTTGGTGTGGCCTGTACATCTAAACGTGTAGCCTCAAAAGAGAACCCACAGGAGAATTTTCTTTCGTCAAAATTTTCCAGAAAACCACGTTTTAAGGAAATCCCGCATCGTGCGCAATTATCTTGTTTTTCCTAAACAACACGTTGTAACTCAAAAAGCTTTGGTGTTGCGTGTATGTCTAAGCGTGTAGCCTCAAAAGATAACGCACAGGAGAGATTTCTCTTGAAAGAATATCTAAGAATATCACGTTATAAGGAAATACAGTGTTGCAGAGTAAAGGCAAATACATACGTATTGGAAACACTTTACGAGAAGAAATAAAGCAACGTACAAAATTAGCTTGTATCTCCTAAACAACACGTTGTAACTCAAAAAGATTTGGTGTGGCGTGTAGGTCTAAACGTGTAGCCTCAAAAGAGAACCCACAGCAGAATTTTCTTTCTTCAAAATTTTTCAGAAAACCACGTTTTATGGAAATCCCGCATCTTGCGAAATTATCTTGTTTTTCCTAAACAACATGTTGTAACTCGAAAAGCTTTGATGTTGAGTGTATGTCTAAGCGTGTAGCCTCAAAAGAGAACGCACAGCAGAGTTGTTTCTCGATAGAATTTGTAAGAATACCACGTTATAAGGAAATAGAGTGTTTCAGAGTAAAGACAAATACATATGTATTGGAAACCCATAAACTTTACGAGATGAAATAAAGCATCGTACAAAATTAGCTTGTATCTCCTAAACAACACGTTGTAACTCGAAAAGATTTGATGTGGCGTGTACGTCTAAACGTGTAGCCTCAAAAGAGAACCCACAGGAGAATTTTCTTTCGTCAAAATTTTTCAGAAAACCACGTTTTAAGGAAATCCCGCATCGTGCGAAATTATCTTGTTTTTCCTAAACAACACGTTGTAACTCGAAAAGTTTTGGTGTTGCGTCTATGTCTAAGCGTGTAGCCTCAAAAGAGAACGCACAGGTGAGTTTTTCCTCGATAGAATTTGTAAGAATACCACGTTATAAGGAAATACAGTGTTGCAGTGTAAAGACAAATACGTATTTATTGGAAACCCATAAATTTTACGAGATGAAATAAAGCACCGTACAAAATTAGCTTGTATCTCCTAAACAACACGTTGTAACTCGAAATGATTTGTTGTGGCGTGTACGCCTAAACGTGTAGCCTCAAAAGAGAACCCACAGGACAATTTTCTTTCGTCAAAATTTGTCAGAAAACCACGTTTTAAGGAAATCCCGCATCATGAGAAATTATCTTGTTCTTCCTAAACAACACGTTTTAACTCGAAAAGCTTTGGTGTTTGGTGTATGTCTAAGCGTGTAGCCCCAAAAGAGAACGCACAGGAGAGTTTTCTCTCGAAAGAATATGTAAGAATACCACGTTATAAGGAAATAGAGTGTGGCAGAGTAAAGACAAATACGTACGTATTGGAAGCACATTATGAGAGAAATAACGCATCTTGCAAAATTAGCTTGTATGTCCTAAACAACACGTTGTAACTCAAAAAGATTTGGTGTGGCGTGTTCGTCTAAAAGTGTAGCCTCAAAAGAGAACCCACAGGAGAGTTTTATTTCGTCAAAATTTGTCAGAAAACCACGTTTTAAGGAAATCCCGCATCGTGCGAAATTATCTTGTTTTTCCTAAACAACACGTTGTACTAGAAAAGCTTTGGTGTTGCGTGTATATCTAAGCATGCAGCCTCAAAAGAGAATGCACAGGAGAGTTTTCTCTTGAAAGAATATGTAAGAATGCCACGTTATAAGGAAATATATTGCTGCAGAGTAAAGACATATACGAACTTAATGGAAACACATTATGAGAAGAAATAACGCATGGTACAAAATTAGCTTGTATCTCCGAAACAACACGTGGTAACTCAAAAAGATTTGGTGTGGCATGTACGTCTGAAAGTGTAGCCTCAGAAGAGAACCCACAGGAGAATTTTCTAACGTCAAAATTTGTCAGAAAACCACGTTTTAAGGAAATCCCGCATCGTGCGTAATTATCTTGTTTTTCCTAATCAACACATTGTAACTCGAAAAGCTTTGTTGTTGCGTGTATTTCTAAGCGTGTAGCCTCCAAAGAGAACGCACAGGATAGTTTTCTCTCAAAAGAATATGTAAGAAAACCATGTTATAAGGAAATAAAGTGTTGCAGAGTAAAGACAAATACGTACTTATTGGAAACACTTTACGAGAAGAAATAACGCATCATGCAAAATTAGCTTGTATCTCCTAAACAACACGCTGTAACTCGAAAAGATTTGGTGTGGCATGTAGGTCTAAACGTGTAGCCTCAAAAGAGAACCCACAGGAGAGTTTTCTTTCGTCAAAATTTGTCAAAAACCACGTTTTAAGGAAATCCCGCATCGTGCGAAATTATCTTGTTTTTCCTAAACAACATGTTGTAACTCGAAAAGCATTGGTGTTGCGTGTATGTCTAAGCGTGTAGCCTCAAAAGAGAACGCACAGGAGAGTTTTCTCCCGAAAGAATATGTAGGAATACCACGTTATAAGGAAATACAGTGTTGCAGAGTAAAGACAAATACATACTTATTGGAAACACTTAAACTTAACGAGTAGAAATAACACATAGTACAAATTTAGCTTGTATCTCCTAAACAACACGTTACAACTCGAAAGGATTTGGTGTGGCTTGTACGTCTAAATGTGTACCCTCAAAAGAGAACCCACGGGAGAATTTTCTTTCGTCAAAATTTGTCAGAAAACCAAGTTTTAAGGAAATCGCGCATCATGCGAAATTATCTTGTTTTTCCTAAACAACACGTTGTAACTCGAAAAGCTTTGGTGTTGCATGTATGTCTAAGCGTGTAGCCTCCAAAGAGAACGGACAGGAGAGTTTTCTCTCGAAAGAATATGTAAGAATACCATGTTATAAAGAAATACAGTGTTGCAGAGTAAAGGCAAATACATACGTATTGGAAACACTTAAACTTTACGAGAAGAAATAACGCATCTAAAAAAATTAGCTTGTATCTCCTAAACAACACTTTGTATCTCAAAAAGATTTTGTGTGGCGTGTAAATCTAAACGTGTAGCCTCAAAAGAGAACCCATAGGAGAATTTTCTTTCGTCAAAATTTGTCAGAAAACCACGTTTTATGGAAATCCCGCATCGTGCGAAATTATCTTTTTTTTTCCGAAACAACACGTTGTAACTCGAAAAGCTTTGTTGTTGAATGTATGTCTAAGCGTGTAGCCTCAAAAGAGAATGCAAAGGAGAGTTTTTTCTCGAAAGAATATGTAAGAATACCACGTTATTAGGAAACACAGTGTTGTAGAGTAAAGACAAATACGTATTGGAAAAACTTTACGAGAAGAAATAAAGCATAGTACAAAATTAGTTGTATCTCCTAAACAACACGTTGTAACTTACAAAGATTTGGTGTGGCCTGTACGTCTAAACGTTTAGCTTCAAAAGAGAACCCACAGGAGAATTTTCTTTCGCAAAATTTTTCAGAAAACCACGTTTTAAGGAAATCCCGCATCGTGCGCAATTATCTTCTTTTTCCTAAACAACACCTTGTAACTCGAAAAGCTTTGGTGTTGCGTCTGTGTCTAAGAGTGTAGCCTCAAAAGAGAACGCATAGGAGAGTTTTCTCTCGAAAGAGTATGTAAGAATACCACTTTATAAGGAAATACAGTGTTGCAGAGTAAAGGCAAATACGTATGTATTGGAAACACTTTACTAGAAGAAATAACGCAACGTACAAAATTAGATTGTATCTCCTAAACAACACGTTGTAACTCGAAAAGATTTGGTGTGGCGTGTACGTCTAAACGTGTAGCCTCAAAAGAGAACCCACAGGAGAATTTTCTTTCGTCAAAACTTTTCAGAAAACCACGTTTTAAGGAAATCCCGCATCGTGCGAAATTATCTTGTTTTTCCTAAACAACACGTTGTAACTCGAAAAGCTTTGGTGTTGCGTGTATGTCTAAGCGTGTAGCCTCAAAAGAGAACGCACAGGAGAGTTTTTTCTCGATAGAATTTGTAAGGATACCACGTTATAAGGAAATACAATGTTGCAGAATAAAGACAAATACGTATGTATTGGAAACCCATAAACTTTACGAGATGAAATAAAGTATCGTACAAAATTAGCTTGTATCTCCTAAACAACACGTTGTAATTCGAAAAGATTTGGTGTGGCGTGTACGTCTAAATGTGTAGCCTCAAAAGAGAACCCACAGGAGAATTTTCTTTCATCAAAATTTTTCAGAAAACCACGTTTTAAGGAAATCCCGCATCGTGAGAAATTATCTTGTTCTTCCTAAACAACACGTTTTAACTCGAAAAGCTTTGGTGTAGGGTGTATGTCTAAGCGTGCAGCCTCAAAAGAGAATGCACAGGAGAGTTTTCTCTCGAAAGAATATGTAAGAATACCACGTTGTAAGGAAACATATTGCTGCAGAGTAAAGACGTATACGTACTTATTGGAAACACATTATGAGAAGAAATAGCACATGGTACAAAATTAGCTTGTATCTCCAAAACAACACGTGGTAACTCACAAAGATTTGGTGTGGCGTGTACGTCTGAACATGTAGCCTCAAAAGAGAACCCACAGGAGAATTTTCTTACGTAAAAATTTGTCAGAAAACCAGGTTTTAAGGAAATCCCGCATCGGGCGAAATTATCTTGTTTTTCCTAATCAACACGTTGTAACTCGAAAAGCTTTGGTGTTGCGTGTATGTCTAAGCGTGTAGCCTCCAAAGAGAACGCACAGGATAGTTTTCTCTCGAAAGAATATGTAAGAATACCACGTGATAAGGAAATACAGTGTTGCAGAGTAAAGAGAAATACGTACTTAATGGAAACACTTTACAAGAAGAAATAACGCATCATGCAAAATTATCTTGTATCTCCTAAACAACACGCTGTAACTCGAAAAGATTTGGTGTGGCGTGTACGTCTAAACGTGTAGCCTCAAAAGAGAACCCACAGGAGAGTTTTCTTTTGTCAAAATTTGTCAAAAACCACGTTTTAAGGAAATCCCGCATCGTGCGAAATTATCTTGTTTTTCCTAAACAACATGTTGTAACTCGAAAAGCATTGGTGTTGCGTGTATGTCTAAGCGTGTAGCCTCAAAAGAGAACGCACAGGAGAGTTTTCTCCCGAAAGAATATGTAGGAATACCACGTTATAAGGAAATACAGTGTTGCAGAGTAAAGACAAATACATACTTATTGTAAACACTTAAACTTAACGAGTAGAAATAACACAGTACAAAATTAGCTTGTATCTCCTAAACAACACGTTATAACTCGAAAGGATTTGGTGTGGCTTGTACGTCTAAACGTGTACCCTCAAAAGAGAACCCACAAGAGAATTTTCTTTCGTCAAAATTTGTCAGATAACCACGTTTTAAGGAAATCCCGCATCATGCGAAATTATCTTGTTTTTCCTAACCAACACGTTGTAACTCGAAAAGCTTTGGTTTTGCGTGTATGTCTAAGCATGTAGCCTCCAAAGAGAACGCACAGGAGAGTTTTCTCTCGTAAGAATACGTAAGAATACCACGTTATAAGGAAATACAGTGTTGCAGAGTAAAGGCAAATACATACGTATTGGAAACACTTAAACTTTATGAGAAGAAATAACGCATCGTAAAAAAAATTGGCTTGTATCTCCTAAACAACACGTTGAAACTCAAAAAGATTTGGTGTGGCGTGTACATCTAACTGTGTAGCCTCAAAAGGAACCCACAGGAGAATTTTCTTTCGTCAAAATTTGTCAGAAAACCAAGTTTTAAGGAAATCTCGCATCGTGGGAAATTATCTTGTTTTCCTAAACAACACGTTGTAACTCGAAAAGCTTTGGTGTTGCGTATATGTCTAAACGTGTAGCCTCAAATGAGAACGCACAGGAGAGTTTTCTCTTGAAAGAATATGTAAGAATACCACATTATAAGGAAATACAGTGTTGCAGAATAAAGACATATACTTACTTATTGGAAAAACTTTAGGAGAAGAAATAACGCATCGTACAAAATTAGTTTGTATCTCCTAAACAACACGGTGTAACTTAAAAAGATTTGGTGTGGCCTGTACGTCTAAACGTGTAGCCTCAAAAGAGAACCCATAGAGGAATTTTCCTTGGTCAAAATTTGTCAGAAAACCACTTATTAAGGAAATCCCGCATCGTGCGTAATTATCTTGTTTTTCCTAAACAACACGTTGTTACTCGAAAAGCTTTGGTGTTGCGTGTATGTCTCAGTGCGTAGCCTCAAAGGGGAACGCACAGGATAGTTTTCTCTCGAAAGAATATGTAAGAATACCACGTTATAAGGAAATACAGTGAAGCAGAATATAGACAAATACGTACTTACTGGAAACACTTTACGAGAAGAAATAAAGCATCATGCAAAATTAGCTTGTATCTCCTAAAGAACGCGTTGTAACTAACTGGAAAAGATTTGGTGTGGTGTGTACGTCTAAACGTGTAACCTCAAAAGAGAACCCACAGGAGACTTTTCTTTGGTCAAAATTTGTCAAAAACCACTTTTTACGGAAATCCCGCACCGTGCGAAAATATCTTGTTTTTCCTAAACAACATTTTGTAACTCGAAAAGATTTGGTGTTGCGTGTATTTCTAATCGTGTAGCCTCAAAAGAGAATGCACAGGAGAGTTTTCTCCTGAAAGAATATGTAGGAATACCACGTTTTAAGGAAATACAGTGTTGCAGAGTAAAGACAAAAACATACTTATTGGAAACACTTAAACTTTACGAGATGAAATAACACATAGTACAAAATTAGCTTGTATCTCCTAAACAACACGTTATAACTCGAAAGGATTTGTTGTGGCGTGTACGTCTAAACGTGTACCCTCAAAAGAGAACCCACAGGAGAATTTTATCCTGTGCGTTCTCTTTTGAGGTTACACGCTTAGACATACACGCAACACCAAAGCTTTTCGAGTTACAACGTGTTGTTTAGGAAAAACAAGATAATTTCGCAGGATGCGAGATTTCCTTAAAACGTGGTTTCTGACAAATTTTGATGAAATAAAATTCTCCTGTGGGTTCTCTTTTGAGGCTACACTTTTAGACGTACACGCCACACCAAATCTTTTCGAGTTACAACGTGTTGTTTAGGAGATACAAGCTAATTTTGTACGATGCGTTATTTCTTCTTGTAAGTGTTTCCAATATGTACTTATTTGTCTATACTCTGCAAAATTGTATTTCCGTATAACGTGGTATTCTTACATATTCTTTCGAGAGAAAACTCTCCTGTGCCTTTTCTTTTGAGGCTCCACGCTTACACATACACGCAACACCAATGCTTTTCAAGTTACAACATGTTGTTTAGGAAAAAGAAGATGATTTCACACGATGCGGGATTTCCTTAAAACGTGGTTTTTTGAAAATTTTTGAAGAAAGAAAATTCTCCTGTAGGTTCTCTTTTGAGGCTACACGTTTAGACGTACATGCCACACCATATCTTTTCGAGTTACAACGTGTTGTTTAGGAGATACAAGCTAATTTTTTAAGATGCGTTAATTCTTCTCGTAAAGTGTTTCCAATACGTACGTATTTGTCTTTACTCTGCAACATTGTATTTCCTTATAACGTGGTATTCTTACATATTCTTTCAAGAGAAAACTATCCTGTGCATTCTCTTTTGAGGTTACACACTTAGACATACAGGCAACACCAAAACTTTTTGAGTTATAACGTGTTATTTAGGAAAAACAAGATAATTTCTCACGATGCGAGATTTCCTTAAAACGTGGTTTCTGACAAATTTTGATGAAAGAAAAGTCTCTTGTGGGTTCCCTTTTGAGGCTACACACTTAGACGTACACGTCACACCAAATCTTTTCGAGTTACAATGTGTTGTTTAGGAGATACAAGCTACTTTTTTACGATGCGTTATTTCTTCTTGTAAAGTGATTCCAATATGTACTTATTTGTCTTTACTCTGCAAAATTGTATTTCCTTATAAAGTGGTATTCTTATATAATCTTTCGAGAGAAAACTCTCCTGTGCCTTCTCTTTTGAGGCTTCATGCTTACACATACACGCAACACCAAAGCTTTTCGAGTTACAACATGTTGTTTAGGAAAAAGAAGATGATTTCGCACGATGCAGGATTTCCTTAAAACGTGGTTTTCTGAAAAATTTTGACGAAAGAAAATTCTCCTGTGGGTTCTCTTTTGAGGCTACACGTTTAGACGTACACGGCACACCAAATCTTTTCGAGTTACCACGTGTTGTTTCGGAGATACAAGCTAATTTTGTAAGATGCGTTACTTCTGCTCGTAAAGTTTTCCAATACATACTTATTTGTCTTTACTCTACAACACTGTATTTCCTTATAACGTTGTATTCTTACATATTCTTTCGAGAGAAAACTCTCCTGTGCGTTCTCTATAGAGGCTACACGCTTAGACATACACGCAACGCCAAACCTTTTCGAGTTACAATGTGTCGTTTAGGAAATACAAGATAATTTCGCACGATGCGAGATTTCCATAAAACGTGGTTGTCTGAAAATTTTTGACGAAAGAAAGTTATCCTGTGGGTTCTCTTTTGAAGCTGCACATGTAGAGGTACGAGCCACACCAAATCTTTTCGAGTTACAACGTGTTGTTTAGGAGATACAAGCTAATTTTGTACGATGTGTTATTTCTTCTCTTAAACTGTTTCCAATACGTACGTAGTTGTCTTTACTCTGCAACACTTAATTTCCTTATAACGTGGTATTCTTACATATTCTTTGGAGAGAAAACTCTCCTGTGCATTCTCTTTTGAGGCTACACGCTTAGACATACACGCAACACCAAAGCTTTTCGAGTTACAACGTGTTGTTTAGGAAAAACAAGATAATTTCGCACGATGCGAGATTTCCTTAAAACGTGGTTTCTGACAAATTTTGATGAAAGAAAATTCTACTGTGTGTCCTCGTTTGAGGCTACACTTTTAGACGTACGCGTCACACCAAATCCTTTTGAGTTACAACGTGTTGTTTAGGAGATACAAGCTAATTTTGTAAGATGCGTTATTTCTTCTCGTAAAGTGTTTCCAATATGTACTTATTTGTCTTTACTCTGCAAAATTGTATTTCCTTATAACGTGGTATTCTTACATATTCTTTGGAGTGAAAACTCTCCAGTGCCTTCTCTTTTGAGGCTCCACGCTTACACATACACGCAACACCATAGCTTTTCAAGTTACAACATGTTGTTTAGGAAAAAGAAGATGATTTTGCACGATGCGGGATTTCCTTAAAATGTGGTTTTCTGAAAAATTTTGAATAAAGAAAATTCTCCTGTGGGTTCTCTTTTGAGGCTACACGTTTAGATGTACACGCCACACCAAATCCTTTCAAGTTACCACGTGTTGTTTAGGAGATACAAGCTAATTTTGTACGAAGCATTATTTCTTCTCATAAAGTGTTTCCAATACGTACTTATTTGTCTTTAATCTGCTAAACTGTATTTCCTTATAACATGGTATTCTTACATATTATTTCGAGGGAAAACTCTCCTGTGCATTCTCTTTTGAGGGGACACGCTTAGACAAACATGCAACGCCAAAGCTTTTCGAGTTACAATGTGTTGTTTAGGAAAAACAAGATAATTTAGCACGATGCGAGATTTCCATAAAACGTGGTTTCCTGAAAAATTTTGACGAAAGAAAGTTCTCCTGTGGGTTCTCTTTTGAGGCTACACGTGTAGAGGTACGAGCCACACCAAATCTTTTCGAATTACAACGTGTTGTTTAGGAGATATAAGCTAATTTTTTACGATGCGTTAATTCTTCTCGTAAAGTGTTTCCAATAAGTACATATTTGTCTTTACACTGCAGCATTATATTTCCTTATAACGTGGTATTCTTACATATTCCTTCGAGAGAAAACTATCCTGTGCGTTTCCTTTTGAGGCTACACACTTAGACATACAGGCAACACCAAAGCTTTTCGAGTTACAACGTGTTGTTTATGGAAAACAAGATAATTTTGTACGATGCGGGATTTCCTTAAAACGTGATTTTCTGACAAATTTTGACGAAAGAAAATTCTCCTGTGGTTTCTGTTTTGAGGCTACACGTTTAGACGTGCACGCCACACCAAATCCTTTCGAGTTACAACGTGTTGTTTAAGAGATACAAGCTAATTTTGTATGATGCGTTATTTCTTTTCGTAAAGTGGTTCCAATACATATGTATTTGTCTTTACTCTGCAACACTGTATTTCCTTATAACGTTGTATTCTTACATGTTCTTTCGAGAGAAAACTCTCCTGTGCATTCTCTTTAGAGGCTACATGCTCAGACATACACGCTACACCAAAGCTTTTCGAGTTACAACGTGTTGTTTAGGAAAAACAAGATAATTTTGCACGAAGCGGGATTTCCTTAAAACGTGGTTTTCTGACAAATTTTGACGAAAGAAAGTTCTCCTGTAGGTTTTCTTTTGAGGCTACACGTGTAGACGTACGAGCCACACCAAATATTTTTCAGTTACAACGTGTTGTTTAGGAGACACAAGCAAATATTGTACGATGCGTTATTTCTTCTCGTAAAGTGTTTCCAATACGTACGTATTTGTCTTTACTCTGCAACACTGTATTTCCTTATAACGTGGTATTCGTACATATTCTTTCGAGAGAAAACTCTCCTGTGTGTTGTCTTTTGAGGCTACACGATTAGACAAACACGCAACACCAAAGCTTTTCGAGTTACAACGTGTTGTTTAGGAAAAAGAAGATGATTTCGCATGATGCGGGATTTCCTAAAAACCTGGTTTTCTGAAAAATTTTGACGAAAGAAAATTCTCCTGTGGGTTCACTTTTGAGGCTACATATTTAGACGTACACGTCACACCAAATCTTTTCGAGTTACATTGTGTTGTTTAGGAGATACAAGCTAATTTTTTATAATGCGTTAATTCTCGTAAAGTGTTTCCAATACGTACGTATTTGTCTTTACTCTGCAACACTGTATTTCCTTATAACGTGGTATTCTTACATATTCTTTCGAGAGAAAACTATCCTGTGCATTCCCTTTTGAGGGTAAACACTTAGACATACAGGCAACACCAAAGCTTTTTGAGTTACAACGTGTTGTTTATAAAAAACAAGATACTTTCGCACGATGCCGGATTTCCTTAAAACATGGTTTTCTGACAAATTTTGACGAAAGAAAATTATTCTGTTTGTTCTCTTTTGAGGCTTCACGTTTCGACGTGCACGTCACACCTAATCCTTTCGAGTTACCACGTGTTGTTTAGGAGATACAAGCTAATTTTGTACGATGCTTTATTTCTTCTCGTAAAGTGTTTCCAATACGTACGTATTTGTCTTTACTCTGCAACACTGTATTTCATTATAACGTGGTATTCTTACACATTCTTTCGAGAGAAAACTATCCTGTGCGTTCCCTTTTGAGGCTACACACTTAGACATACAGGCAACACCAAAGCTTGTCAAGTTACAACGTGTTGTTTATGAAAAACAAGATAATTTCGCACGATGCGTGATTTCCTTAAAACTTGGTGTTCTGACAAATTTTGACGAAAGAAAATTCTCCTGTGGGTTCTCTATTGAGGCTACACGTTTAGACGTGCACGCCACACCATACCCTTTGGAATTACCACGTGTTGTTTAGGAGATACAAGCTAATATTGTACGATGCATTATTTATTCTCGTAAAGTGTTTCCAATATTTACGTATTTGTCTTTACTCTGCAACACTGTATTTCCTTTTAACATTGTATTCTTACATGTTCTTTCGAGAGAAAACTCTCCGGTGCGTTCTCTTTAGAGGCTACACGCTTAGACATACACGCAACACCAAAGGTTTTCGAGTTACAACGTGTTGTTTAGGAAAAACAGGATAATTTTGCACGATGCGGGATATCCTTAAAACGTGGTTTTCTGACAAATTTTGACGAAAGAAAGTTCTCCTGTGCGTTGTCTATTGAGGCTACAGGTTTAGACGTACACGCCACACCAAATCTTTTCGAGTTACAACTTGTTGTTTAGGAGATACAAGCAAATTTTGTTCGATGCGTTATTTCTTCTTGTAAAGTGTGTCCAATATGTACTTAATTGTCTTTACTCTGCAACACTGTATTTCCTTATAACGTGATATTCTTACATATTCTTTCGAGGGAAAACTCTCCTGTGCGTTCTCTTTTGGGCTACACGCTTAGACATACCCGCAACGCCAAAGCTTTTCGAGTTACAACGTTTTGTTTAGGAAAAACAAGATAATTTCGCACGATGCGAGATTTCCATAAAACGTGGTTTTCTGAAAAATTTTGACTGAAGAAAGTTCTCCTGTGGGTTCTCTTTTGAGGCTACATGTTTAGACGTACACGTCACACCAAATCTTTTCGAGTTACAACGTGTTGTTTAGGAGATACAAGCTAATTTAGTACGATGCGTTATTTCTTCTCGTAAAGTGTTTCCAATATGTACTTAATTGTCTTTACTCTGCAACACTGTATTTCCTTATAACGTGGTATTCTTACATATTCTTTCGAGGGAAAACTCTCCTGTGCGTTTTTTTTTTTTTTTGGGGGGCTACACGCTTAGACATACACGCAACGCCAAAGCTTTTCGAGTTACAGCGTGTTGTTTAGGAAAAACAAGATAATTTCGCACGATGCGAGATTCCATAAAACGTGGTTTTCTGAAAAATTTTGACTGAAGAAAGTTCTCCTGTGGGTTCTCTTTTGAGGCTACATGTTTAGACGTACACGTCACACCAAATCTTTTCGAGTTACAACGTGTTGTTTAGGAGATACAAGCTAATTTCGTACGATGCGTTATTTCTTCTCGTAAAGTGTTTCCAATATGTACTTAATTGTCTTTAGTCTGCAACACTGTATTTCCTTATAATGTGGTATTCTTACATATTCTTTCGAGGGAAAACTCTCCTGTGCGTTTTTTTTTTTTTTTGGGCTACACGCTTAGACATACACGTAATGCCAAAGCTTTTCGAGTTACAGCGTGTTGTGTAGGAAAAACAAGATAATTTCGCAAGATGCGAGATTTCCATACAACGTGGTTTTCTGACAAATTTTGATGAAAGATAATTCTACTGTGGGTTCTCTTTTGAGGCTACACGTTTAGACGTACACGTCACACCAAATCTTAATGAGTTACAACGTGTTGTTTACGAGATACAAGCTAATTTTGTATGATGCGTTATTTCTCCTCATAAAGTGTTTCCAATAAGTACTTATTTGTCTTTACTCTGCAAAATTATATTTCCTTATAACGTGGTATTCTTACATATTCTTTTGAGGGAAAACTCTCCTGTGTGTTCTCTTTTGAGCCTACATGCTTAGACATACACGCAACGACAAAGCTTTTCAAGTTACAACGTGTTGTTTAGGAAAAACAAGATAATTTTGCACGATGCGAGATTTCCTTAAAACGTGGTTTCTGATAAATTTTGATGAAAGAAAATTCTTCTGTGGGTTCTCTTTTGAGGCTACACGTTTAGACATACACGTCACACCAAATCTTTTCGAGTTACAACGTGTTGTTTAGGAGATACAAGTTAATTTTGTACGATGCGTTATTTCTTCTCGTAAAGTGTTTCCAATATGTACTTATTTGTCTTTACTCTGCAAAATTGTATTTCCTTATAACGTGGTATTCTTACATATTCTTTCGAGAGAAAACGCTCCTGTGCCTTCTCTTTTGAGGCTCCATGCTTACACATACACGCAACACCAAAGCTTTTCGAGTTACAATATGTTGTTTAGGAAAAAGAAGATGATTTCGCACGATGCGGGATTTCCTTAAAACGTGGTTTTCTGAAAAAATTTGACGAAAGAAAATTCTCCTGTGGGTTCTCTTTTGAGGCTACATGTTTAGACGTACACGCCACACCAAATCTTTTCGAGTTGCAAAGTGTGGTTTAGGAGATACAAGCTAATTTTGTAAGATGCGTCAATTCTTCTCATAAAGTGTTTCCAATACGTACGTATTTGTCTTTATTCTGCAACACTGTATTTCCTTATAACGTGGTATTCTTACATATTCTTTCGAGAGAAAAGTATCCTGTGCGTTCCCTTTTGAGGCTACACACTTAGACATACAGGCAACACCAAAGCTTTTCGAGTTTCAACGTTTTGTTTATGAAAAACAAGATTATTTCGCACGATGCGGGATTTCCTTAAAACATGGTTTTCTGACAAATTTTGACGAAAGTAAGTTCTCCTGTGAGTTCTCTTTTGAGACTCCACGTTTAGACGTACACGCCACACCAAATCCTTTCGAGTAACCATGTGTTGCTTAGGAGATACAAGCTAATTTAGTACGATGCATTATTTCTTCACTTAAAGTGTTTCCAATACATTCTTATTTGTCTTTACTCTGCTACACTGTATTTCCTTATAACGTGGTATTCTTACATATTCTTTCGAGAGAAAACTCTCCTGTGCATTCTCATTTGAGGCTACAAGATTAGACATACACGCAACACCAAAGCTTTTCGAGTTACAACGTGTTGTTTAGGAAAAACAAGATAATTTCGCACGATGCGAGATTTCCTTAAAACGTGGTTTCTGACAAATTTTGATGAAAGAAAATTCTCCTGTGGGTTCTCTTTTGAGGCTACACGTTTAGACATACACATAACACCAAATCTTTTCGAGTTACAACGTGTTGTTTAGGAGACACAAGTTAATTTTGTACGATGCGTTATTACTTCTCGTAAAGTGTTTCCAATATGTACTTATTTGTCTTTACTCTGCAAAATTGTATTTCCTTATACCATGGTATTATTACATATTCTTTCGAGGGAAAACTCTCCTGTGCCTTCTCTTTTGAGGCTCTATCCTTACACATACACGCAACACCAAAGCTTTTCGAGTTACAACATGTTGTTTAGGAAAACGGAGATGATTTTGCAAGATGCGGGATTTCCTTAAAACGTGGTTTTCTGACAAATTTTGACGAAAGAAAGTTCTCCTGTGGGTTCTCTTTTGAGGCTACACGTGTAGAGGTATGAGCCACACCAAATCTTTTCGAGTTACAACGTGTTGTTTAGGAGATACAAGCAAATTTTTTACGATGCGGTATTTCTTCTCCTAAAGTGTTTCCAATATGTACTTATTTGTCTTTACTCTGCAACACAGTATTTCCTTATAACGTGGTATACTTACATATTCTTTCGAGAGAAAACTCTCCTGTGCGTTCTCTTTTGAGGCTACACGCTTAGACAAACACTCAGCACCAAAGCTTTTCAAGTTACACTGTGTTGTTTAGGAAAAGCAAGATAATTTTGCACGATGCGAGATTTCCTTAAAACGTGTTTTCTGACAAATTTTGATGAAAGAAAATTCTCCTGTGAGTTCTCTTTTGAGGCTACACGTTTAGACGTACATGTCACACCAAATCTTCTCGAGTTACAACGTGTTGTTTAGGAGATACAAGCTAATTTTTTACGATGCGTAATTTCTTCTCGTAAAGTGTGTCCAATACGTACTTATTTGTCTTTACTCTGCAAAATTGTATTTCCTTATAACGTGATATTCTTACATATTCTTTCGAGAGAAAACTCCCCTGTGCATTCTCTTTTGAGGCTCCACGCTTACACATACACGCAACACCAAAGCTTTTCGAATTACAACATGTTGTTTAGGAAAAAGAAGATGATTTCGCACGATGCGGGATTTCCTTAAAACGTGGTTTTCTGAAATATTTTGACGAAAGAAAATTCTCCTGTGGGTTCTCTTTTGAGGCTACATGTTTAGATGTACACGCCACACCAAAACCTTTTGAGTTACAACGGGTTGTTTAGGAGATACAAACTAATTTTGTACGATGTGTTAATTCTTCTCATAAAGTGTTTCCAATACGTACGTATTTGTCTTTACTCTGCAACACTGTATTTCCTTATAACGTGGTATTCTTACATATTCTTTCGAGAGAAAACTATCCTCTGCGTTCCCTTTTGAATCTACACACTTAGACATACAGGCAACACCAAAGCTTTTCGAGTTACAACGTGTTGTTTCTGAAAAACAAGATTATTTCGCATGATGCGGGATTTCCTTAAAACGTGGTTTTCTGACAAATTTTGACGAAAGAAAATTATCCTGTGGGTCCTCTTTTGAGGCTCCACGTTTAGACGTACACGCCACACCAAATCCTTTCGAGTTACCACGTGTTGTTTAGGAGATACAAGCTAATTTTGTACGATGCGTTATTTTCTGACAAATTTTGACGAAAGAAAATTATCCTGTGGGTTCTCTTTTGAGGCTCCACGTTTAGAAGTACACGCCACACCAAATACTTTCGAGTTACAACGTGTTGTTTAGGAGATACAAGCTAATTTTGTACGATGCGTTATTTCTTCTCATAAAGTGTTTCCAATATTTACTTATTTGTCTTTACTCTGCAACACTGTATTTCCTTATAACGTTGTATTCTTACATGTTCTTTCGAGAGAAATCTCTCCTGTGCGTTCTCTTTAGAGGCTACAGGCTTAGACATACACGCAACACCAAAGCTTTTCGAGTTACAACATGTTGTTTAGGAAAAACAAGATAATTTTGCACGATGCGGGATTTTCTTAAAACGAGGTTTTCTGACAAATTTTGACGAAAGAAAGTTCTCCTGTGGGTTCTCTTTTGAGGCTACACATGCAGCCATTTGAGCCACACCAAAACTTTTCGAGTTACAACGTGTTGTTTAGGAGATACAAGCAAATTATTTAGGATGCGTTATTTCCTCTCGTAAAGTGTTTCCAATAAGTACTTATTTGTCTTTACTCTGCAACACTGTATTTCCTTCTAACGTGGTATTCTTACATATTCTTTCGAGAGAAAACTCTCTTGTGCGTTCTCTTTTTGAGGCTACACGCTTAGACAAACACTCAACACCAAAGCTTTTCGAGTTACAACGTGTTGTTTAGGAAAAACAAGATTATTTCGCACGATGTGAGATTTCCTTAAAACGTGTTTTCTGACAAATTTTGATGAAAGAAAATATTCGTGTGGGTTCTCTTTTGAGGCTACTCATTTATACGTACACGTCACACCAAATCTTTTCGAGTTACAACGTGTTGTTTAGGATGCGTTATTTCTTCTCGTAAAGTGTTTCTAATACGTACTTATTTGTCTTTACTCTGCAAAATTGTATTTCCTTATAACGTGGTATTCTTACATATTCTTTCGAGAGAAAACTCTCCTGTGCTTTCTCTTTTGAGTCTCCACGCTTACACATAAACGCAACACCAACGCTTTTCGAGTTACAACATGTTGTTTAGGAAAAAGAAGATGATTTCGCATGATGCGGGATTTCCTTAAAACGTGGTTTTCTGAAAAAATTTGACGAAAGAAAATTCTCCTGTGGGTTCTCTTTTGAGGCTCCATGTTTAGATGTACATGCCACACCAAATCTTTTCGAGTTACAACGTGTTGTTTAAGAGATGCAAGCTAATTTTGTACGATGCATTAATTCTTCTCATAAAGTGTTTCCAATACGTACGTATTTGTCTTTACTTTGCAACACTGTATTTCCTTATAACGTGGTATTCTTACATATTCTTTTGAGAGAAAACTATCCTGTGCATTCCCTTTTGAGGCTACACACTTAGACATACAGGCAACACCAAAGCTTTTCGAGTTAGAACGTGTTGTTTATGAAAAACAAGATAATTTCGCACGATGCGGGATTTCCTTAAAACGTGGTTTTCTGACAAATTTTGACGAAAGAAAATTCTCCTGTGGGTTCTCTTTTGAGGCTTCACGTTTAGACGTGCACGCCACACCAAATCCTTTCGAGTTACCACGTGTTGTTTAGGAGATACAAGCTAATTTTGTATGATGCGTTATTTCTTCTCGTAAAGTATTTTCAATAGGTACGTATTTGTCTTTATTCTGCAACACTGTATTTCCTTATAACGTGGTATTCTTACATATTCTGTCGAGAGAAAACTATCCTGTGCGTTCCCTTTTGAGGCTACACACTTAGACATACAGGCGACACCAAAGCTTTTCGAGTTACAACGTGTTGTTTATGAAAAACAAGATAATTTCGCACGATGCGGGATTTCCTTAAAACGTGGTGTTCTGACAAATTTTGACAAACGATAATTCTCCTGTTGGTTCTCTTTTGAGGCTACACGTTTAGAAGTGCATGCCACACCAAATCTTTTCGAGTTGCCACGTGTTGTTTAGGAGATACAAGCTAATTTTGTACGATGCGTTATTTCTTCTCGTAAAGTGTTTCCAATATGTACGTATTTGTCTTTACTCTGCAACACTGTATTTCCTTATAACGTTGTATTCTTACATGTTCTTTGGAGAGAAAAGTCTCCTGTGCGTTCTCTTTAGAGGCTACATGCATAGACATACACGCAACACAAAAGCTTTTCGATTTACAACGTGTTGTTTAGGAAAAACAAGATAATTTTGCACGATGCGGGATATACTTAAAACGTGGTTTTCTGAGAAATTTTGACGAAAGAAAGTTCTCCTGTGGGTTCTCTTTTGAGGCTACACGTTTAGATGTACGAGCCACACCAAATCTTTTCGAGTTGCAAGGTGTTGTTTACGAGATTCCAGCAAATTTTTTACGATTCGTTATTTCTTCTCGTAAAGTGTTTTCAATACGTACTTATTTGTCTTTATTCTGCAACACTGTATTTCCTTATAACGTGGTATTCTTACATATTCTTTCGAGAGAAAAATCTCCTGTGCATTCCCTTTTGAGGCTACACTCTTAGACAAAAACTCAACACCAAAGCTTTTCGGGTTACACCGTGTTGTTTAGGAAAAACAAGATAATTTTGCACGATGTGAGATTTCCTTAAAACGTGTTTTCTGACAATTTTGATGAAAGAAAATTCTCCTGTGGGTTCTCTTTTGAGGCTACATGTTTAGATGTACATGTCACACCAAATCTTTTCGAGTTACAACGAGTTGTTTAGGAGATACAAGCTAATTTTGTACGATGCGTTATTTCTTCTCATAAAGTGTTTCCAATATGTACTTATTTGTCTTTACTCTGCAATATTGTATTTCCTTATAACGTGGTATTCTTACATATTCTTTCGAGAGAAAACTCTCCTGTGCGTTCTCTTTTGAGGCTCCACGCTTACACATACACGCAACACCAAAGCTTTTCGAATTACAACATGTTGTTTAGGAAAAAGAAGATGATTTCGCATGATGCGGGATTTCCTTAAAACGTGGTTTTCTGAAAAATTTTGAAGAAAGAAAAATCTCCTGTTGGTTCTCTTTTGAGGCTACATGTTTAGATGTACACGCCACACCAAATCCTTTCGAGTTACAACGTGTTGTTTAGGAGATACAAGCTAATTTTGTACGATGCGTTAATTCTTCTCATAAAGTGTTTCCAATATGTACGTATTTGTCTTTACTCTGCAACACTGTATTTCCTGATAACATGGTATTCTTACATATTCTTTCGAGACAAAACTATCCTATGCGTTCCCTTTTGAGGCTACACACTTAGACATACAGGCAACACCAAAGCTTTTCGAGTTACAACCTGTTTTTTATGAGAAACAAGATTATTTCACATGATGCGGGATTTCCTTAAAACGTGATTTTCTGACAAATTTTGACGAAAGAAAACTCTCCTGTGGGTTCTCTTTTGAGGCTCCACGTTTAGACGTACACGCCACACCAAATCCTTTCGAGTTACCACGTGTTGCTTAGGAGATACAAGCTAATTTTGTACGAAGCGTTATTTCTTCTCGTAAAGTGTTTCCAATACTTACTTATTTGTCTTTACTCTGCAACACTGTATTTCCTTTTAACGTTGTATTCTTACATGTTCTTTCGAGAGAAAACTCTTTTGTGCGTTCTCTTTAGAGGCTACAGGCTTAGACACACAAGCAACACCAAAGCTTTTCTAGTTACAACGTGTTGTTTGGGAAAAACTAGATAATTTTGCACGATGCGGGATTTCCTTAAAACCTGGTTTTCTGACAAATTTTGACGAAAGAAAGTTCTCCTGTGGGTTCTCTTTTGAGGCTACACATGCAGACATACGAGCCACACGAAATCTTTTCGAGTTACAATGTGTTGTTTAGGAGATACAAGCAAATTTTTTACGATGCGTTATTTCTTCTCGTAAAATGTTTCCAATATGTACTTATTTTTCTTTACTCTGCAACACTGTATTTCCTTATAACGTGGTATTCTTACATATTCTTTCGAGAGAAAACTCTCCTGTGCGTTCTCTTTTGAGGCTACACGCTTAGACAAACACTCAGCACCAAAGCTTTTCGAGTTACAACGTGTTGTTAAGGAAAAACAAGATAATTTCGCACGATGTGAGATTTCCTTAAAACGTGTTTTCTGACAAATTTTGATGAAAGAAAATTCTTCTGTGGGTTCTCTTTTGAGGCTACACGTTTAGACGTACATGTCACACCAAATCTTTTCGTGTTACAATGTGTTGTTAAGGAGATACAAGCTAATATTTAAGGATGCGTTATTTCTTCTCATAAAGTGTTTCCAATATGTACTAATTTGTCTTTACTCTGCAAAATTGTATTTCCTTATAACGTGGTATTCTTACATATTCTTTCGAGAGAAATCTCTCCTGTGCCTTCTCTTTTGAGTCTCCACCCTTACACATACACGCAACACCAATGCTTTTCGAGTTACAACATGTTGTTTAGGAAAAAGAAGATGATTTCGCACGATGCGGGATTTCCTTAAAACGTGGTTTTCTGAAAAATTTTGAGGAAAGAAAATTCTCCTGTGGGTTCTCTTTTGAGGCTCCATGTTTACATGTACACGCCACACCAAATCTTTTCGAGTTATAACGTGTTGTTTAAGAGATACAAGCTAATTTTGTACGATGCGTTAATTCTTCTCATAAAGTGTTTCCAATACGTACATATTTGTCTTTACTCTGCAACACTGTATTTCCTTATACCGTGGTATTCTTACATATTCTTTCGAGAGAAAAGTATCCTGTGCGTTCCCTTTTGAGGCTACACACTTAGACATACAGGCAACACCAAAGCTTTTCGAGTTACAACGTGTTGTTAATGAAAAACAAGATTAATTCGCACGATGCGGGATTTCCTTAAAACGTGGTTTTCTGACAAATTTTGATGAATGAAAATTCTACTGTGGGTTCTCTTTTGAGGCTCCACGTTTAGACGTACACGCCACACCAAAACCTTCAGATTATCACGTGTTGCTTAGGAGATACAAGCTAATTTTTTATGATGCGTTATTTCTTCTCGTAAAGTGTTTCCAATACTTATGTATTTGTCTTTACTCTGCAACACTGTATTTCCTTATGACGTTGTATTCTTACATTTTCTTTTGAGAGAAAACTCTCCTGTGCGTTCTCTTTAGAGGCTACAGGCTTAGACATACACGCAACACCAAAGCTTTTCAAGTTACAACGTGTTGTTTAGGAAAAACAAGATAATATTGCACGATGCGGGATTTCCTTAAAACGTGGTTTTCTGACAAATTTTGACGAAAGGAAGTTCTCCTGTGGTTTCTCTTTTGAGGCTACACTTGTAGACGTACGAGCCACACCAAATCTTTTCAAGTTACAATGTGTTGTTTAGGAGATACAAACAAATTTTGTACGATGCGTTATTTCTTCTCGTAAAGTGTTTCCAATACGTACTTATTTGTCTTTAGTCTGCAACATTGTATTTCCTTATAACGTGTTATTCTTACATATTCTTTCGAGGGAAAACACTCCTGTGCGTTCTCTTTTGAGGCTACACGCTTAGACAAATAGGCAACGCCAAAGCTTTTCGAGTTACAACATGTGGTTTAGGAAAAACAAGATAATTTCGCACTATGCGAGATTTCCATAAAACGTGGTTTTCTGAAAAATTTTGATGAAAGAAAGTTCTCCTGTCGGTGCTCTTTTGAGGCTACACGTGTAGAGGTACGAGCCATACCAAATCTTTTCGTGTTACAACGTGTTGTTTAGGAGATACAAGCTAATTTTGTACGATGCCTTATTTCTTCTCTTAAAGTGTTTCCAATAGGTATGTATTTGTCTATACTCTGCAACAGTGTATTTCCTTATAACGTTGTATTCTTGCATATTCTTTCGAGAGAAAACTCTCCTGTGCGTTCTCTTTTGAGGCTACACGCTTAGACATACACGCAACACCAAAGCTTTTCTATTTACAACGTGTTGTTTAGGAAAAACAAGATAATTTCGCATGATGCGAGATTTCTTTAAACGTGGTTTCTGACAAATTTTGATGAAAGAAAATTCTCCTTTGGGTTCTCTTTTGAGGCTACACGTTTAGACATACACGTCACACCAAATCTTTTCGAGTTACAACGTGTTGCTTAGGAGATACAAGTTAATTTCGTACGAAGTGTTATTTCTTCTCCTAAAGTGTTTCCAATATGTACTTATTTTTCTATTCTCTGCAAAATTGTATTTCGTTGTAACGTGGTATTCTTACATATTCTTTCAAGAGAAAACTCTCTTGTGCATTCTCTTTTGAGGCTACACGCTTAGACATACACGCAACACCAAAGCTTTTCGAGTTACAACGTGTTGTTTAGGAAAAACAAGATAATTTCGCAGGATGCGAGATTTCCTTAAAACGTGGTTTCTGACAAATTTTGATGAAAGAAAATTCTCCTGTGGGTTCTCTTTTGAGGCTACACGTTTCGAGGTACACATCACACCAAATCTTTTCGAGTTACAAAATGTTGTTTAGGAGATACAAGCTAATTTTTTTCGATGCATTATTTCTTCTCATAAAGTGTTTCCAATATGTACTTATTTGTCTTTACTCTGCAAAATTGTATTTCCTTATAACGTGGTATTCTTACATATTCTTTCAAGAGAAAACGCTCCTGTGCCTTCTCTTTTGAGGCTCCACGCTTACACATACACGCAACACCAAAGCTTTTCAAGTTACAACATGTTGTTTAGGAAAAAGAAGATGATTTCGCATGATGCGGGATTTCCTTAAAACATGGTTTTCTGACAAATTTTTATGAAAGAAAATTCTCCTGTGGGTTCTCTTTTGAGGCTACATGTTTAAATGAACACGCCACACCAAATATTTTAGAGTTACAACGTGTTGTTTAAGAGATACAAGCTAATTTTGTACGATGCGTTAATTCTTCTCCTAAAGTGTTTCCAATATGTACTTATTTGTCGTTACTCTGCAAAATTGTATTTCCTTATAACGTGGTGTTCTTACATATTCTTTTGAGAGAAAACTCTCCTGTGCCTTCTCTTTTGAGGCTCCACGCTTACACATACACGCAACACCAAAGCTTTTCGAGTTACAACATGTTGTTTAGGAAAAAGAAGATGATTTCGCACGATGCGGGATTTCCTTAAAACGTGGTTTTCTGAAAAATTTTGACGAAAGAAAATTCTCCTGTGTGTTCTCTTTTGAGGCTACATGTTTAGATGTACACGCCACACCAAATCTTTTCGAGTTACAACGTGTTGTTTAGGAGATACAAGCTAATTTTGTAAGATGTGTTAATACTTCTCATAAAGTGTTTCCAATACGTACGTTTTAGTCTTTACTCTGCAACACTGTATTTCCTTATAACGTGGTAATCTTACATATTCTTTCGAGAGAAAACTATCCTGTGCGTTCCCTTTTGAGGCTACACACTTAGACATACAGGCAACACCAAAGCTTTTCGAGTTAGAACGTGTTGTTTATGAAAAACAAGATAATTTCGCACGATGCGGGATTTCCTTAAAACGTGGTGTTCTGACAAATTTTGACGAAAAAAAATTCTCCTGTGGGTTCTCTTTTGAGGCTACACGTTTAGACGTGCACGCCACCCCAAATCCTTTCGAGTTACCACGTGTTGTTTAGGAGGTACAAGCTAATTTTGTACGATGCGTTATTTCTTCTCTTAAAGTGTTTCCAATACGTACACATTTGTCTTTACTCTGCACCACTCTATTTCCTTATAACGTTGTATTCTTACATGTTCTTTCGAGAGAAAACTCTCCTGTGCATTCTCTTTAGAGGCTACATGCTTAGACATACATGCAACACCAAAGCTTTCCGAGTTTCAACGTGTTGTTTAGGAAATCAAGATAATGTTGCACGATGCGGGATTTCCTTAAAACGTGGTTTTCTGACAAATATTGACGAAAGAAACTTCTTCTGTGGGTTCTCTTTTGAGGCTACACGTTTAGACGTACGAGCCACACCAAATCTTTTCAAGTTACAACGTGTTGTTTAGGAGATACAAGCAAATTTTTTACGATGCGTTATTTCTTCTTGTAAAGTGTTTCCAATACGTACTTATTTGTCTTTACTCTGCAACACTGTATTTCCTTATAATGTGGTATTCTTACCTATTCTTTCGAGGGAAAACTCTCCTGTGTGTTCTCTTTTCAGGCTACACGCTCAGACATACACGCAACACCAAAGCTTTTCGAGTTACAGCGTGTTGTTTAGGAAAAACAAGATAATTTCGCACGATGCGAGATTTCCTTAAAACGTGGTTTCTGACAAATTTTGATGAATGAAAATTCTCCTGTGGGTTCTCTTTTGAGGCTACACGTTTAGACGTACACGTCACACCAAATCTTTTAGAGTTACAACATGTTGTTTAGGAGATACAAGCTAATTTTGTACGATGCATTAATTCCTCTGGTAAAATGTTTCCAATACTTATGTATTTGTCTTTACTCTGCAACACTCTATTTCCTTATAACGTTGTATTCTTACATATTCGTTCGAGAGAAAACTCTCCTGTGCGTTCTCTTTAGAGGCTACAGGCTTAAACATACACGCAACACCTAAGCTTTTCGAGTTACAACGTGCTGTTTAGGAAAAAGTAGATAATTTTGCACGATGCGGGATTTCCATAAAACGTTGTTTTCTGACAAATTTTGAAGAAAGAAAGTCCTCCTGTGGGCACTCTTTTGAGGCTGCACGTGTAGACATATGAGCCACACCAAATCTTTTCGAGTTACAACGTGTTGCTTAGGAAATACAAGCAAATTTTGTACGAAGCGTTATTTCTTCTCGTAAAGTGTTTCCAATATGTACTTATTTGTCTTTACTCTGCAACACTGTATTTCCTTATAACGTGGTATTCTTACATATTCTTTCGAGGGAAAACTCTCCTGTGCGTTCTCTTTTGAGGCTACATGCTTAGACAAACACGCAACGCCAAAGCTTTTCGAGATACAACGTGTTGTTTAGGAAAAACAAGATAATTTCGCACGATGCGAGATTTCCATAAAACGTGGTTTATTGAAAAATTTTGACTAAAGTAAGTTCTCCTGTAGGTTCTCTTTTGAGGCTACACGTCTAGAGGTATGAGCCACACCAAATATTTTCGAGTTACAACATTTTGTTTAGGAGATACAAGCTAATTTTGTACGATGCGTTATTTCTTCTCTTAAAGTGTTTCCAATATGTACGTATTTGTCTTTACTCTGCAACACTGTATTTCCTTATAAAGTGGTATTCTTACATATTCTTTCAAGAGAAATTTCTCCTATGCGTTCTCTTTTGAGGCTACATGCTTAGACATAAACGCAACCCCAAAGCTTTTCGAGTTACAACGTGTTGTTTAGGAAAAACAAGATAATTTCCCACGATGCGAGATTTCTTTAAAACGTGGTTTCTGACAAATTTGATGAAAGAAAATTCTCCTGTGGGTTCTCTTTTGAGGCTACACGTTTAGACATACACGTCACACCAAATCTTTTCGAGTTACAACGTGTTGTTTAGGAGATACAAGTAAATTTTTTACGATGCGTTATTTCTTCTCCTAAAGTGTTTCCAATATGTACTTATTTGTCTTTACTCTGCAAAATTGTATTTCCTTATAACGTGGTATTCTTACATATTCTTTCGAGAGAAAACTCTCCTGTGCCTTCTCTTTTGAGGCTCCATGCTTACACATACACGCAACACCAAAGCTTTTCGAGTTACAACATGTTGTTTAGGAAAAAGAAGATGATTTTGCACGATGCAGGATTTACTTAAAACGTGGTTTTCTGAAATATTTTGACGAAAGAAAATTCTCCTGTGGGTTCTCTTCTGAGGCTACAGGTTTAGAAGTACACGCCACGCCAAATCTTTTCGAGTTACAACGTGTTGTTTAGGAGATACAAGCTAATTTTGGACGTTGCCTTAATTCTTCTCGTAAAGTGTTTCCAATACGTACGTATTTGTCTTTAATCTGCAACACTGTATTTCCTTATAACGTGGTATTCTTACATATTCTTTCGAGAGAAAACTATCCTTTGCATTCCCTTTTGAGGTTACACACTTAGACATACAGGCAACACCAAAGCTTTTCGAATTACAATGTGTTGTTTATGAAAAACAAGATAATTTCGCACATTGCGGGATTTCCTTAAACCCTTGTGTTCTGACAAATTTTGACGAAAGAAAATTCTCCTGTGGGTTCTCTTTTGATGCTACACGTTTAGACATGCACTCCACACCAAATCCTTTCGAGTTACCACGTGTTGTTTAGAAGATACAAGCTAATTTTGTACGATGTGTTATTTCTTCTCGTAAAGTGTTTCCAATACGTACGTATTTGTCTTTGTCTGCAACACTGTATTTCCTTATAACGTGGTATTCTTACATATTCTTTCGAGCGAAAACTCTCCTGTGAGTTCTCTTTTGAGGCTACACGTTTAGACATACACACAACACCAAAGCTTTTCGAGTTACAACGTGTTGTTTAGGAAAAACTAGATAATTTCGCATGATGCGAGATTTCCATACACGTGGTTTTCTGAAAAATTTGACAAAAGAAAGTTCTCCTGTGGGTTCTTATTTGATGCGACACTTGTAGAGGTACGAGCCACACCAAATCTTTTCGAGTTACAAAGTGTTGTTTAGGAGATACAAGCTAATTTTTTATGATGCGTTATTTCTTCTCTTAAAGTTTTTCCAATACGTAAGTAGTTGTCTTTACTCTACAACACTGTATTTCCTTATAACGTGGTATTCCTACATATTCTTTCGAAAGAAAACTCTCCTGTGCGTTCTCTTTTGAGGCTACACGCTTAGACATACACGCAACACCAAAGCTTTTCGATTCACAACGTGTTGTTTAGGAAAAACAAGATAATTTCGCACGATGCGAGATTTCCGTAAACGTGGTTTCTGACAAATTTTGATGAAAGAAAATTATCCTGTGGGTTCTCTTTTGAGGATACACGTTTAGACGTACACGTCACACCAAATATTTTCGAGTTACAACGTGTTGTTTAGGAGATACAAGCTAATTTTTTACGATGCATTATTTCTTCTCGTAAAGTGTTTCCAATATGTACTTATTTATCTTTACTCTGCAAAATTGTATTTCCTTTTAAGGTGGTATTCTTACATATTCTTTAGAGAGAAAACTCTCCTGTGCCTTCTCTTTTGAGGCTCCACGCTTACACATACACGCAATACCAAAGCTTTTCGAGTTACAACATGTTGTTTAGGAAAAAGAAGATGATTTTGCATGATGCGGGATATCCTTAAAATTTTCTGAAAAAATTTGACGAAAGAAAATTCTCCTGTGGGTTCTCTTTTGATGCTACATGTTTAGACGTACACGCCACACCAAATCTGTTCGAGTTACAACATGTTGTTTAGGAGATACAAGCTACTTTTTTACAATGCGTTAATTCTTCTCATAAAGTGTTTCCAAGTAGTACGTGTTTGTCTTTACTCTCAACATTGTATTTCCTTATAACGTGGTCTTCTTACATATTCTTTCGATAGAAAACTGTCCTGTGCGTTCCCTTTTGTGGCTACACACTGAGATATACAGGCAACACCAAAGCTATTCAAGTTACAATATGTAGTTTAGGAAAAAGAAGATGATTTCGCAAGATGCGGGATTTCCTTAAAGCGTGGTTTTCTGAAAAATTTTGACGAAAGAAAATTCTCCTGTGGGTTCTCTGTTGTGGCTACACGTTTAGACGTACACGCCACACCAAAGCTTTTCGAGTTACAACGTGCTTCTTAGGAAATACAAGCTAATTTTGTACGATGCATTATTTCTTCTCGTAAAGTGTTTCAAATACGTATGTATCTATCTTTACTCTGCCACACTGTATTTCCTTATAACGTGGTATTCTTACTTATTCTTTCGAGAGAAAACTCTCCTGTGCGTTCTCTTTTGAGTCTACACACTTAGACATACACGCAGCACCAAAGCTTTTCGAGTTACAACGTGTTGTTTAGAAAAACAAGATAATTTCCAGGATGCGGGATTTCCATAAAACGTGGTATTCTGACAAATTTTGACGAAAGAAAATTCTCCTGTGAGTTCTCTTTTGAGGCTACAGATTTAGACGTACACGCCATATCAAATCTTTTCGAGTAACATCGTGTTGTTTAGGAGATACAAGCTAATTTTGTACGATGCGTTATTTCTTCTCGTAAAGTGTTTCCAATACATACGTATTTGTCTTTACTCTGCAACACTGTATTTCCTTAAAATGTGGTATTCATATATATTCTTTCGAGAGAAAACTCTCCTGTGCATTCTCTTTTGAGGCCACACGTTTAGACATACACGCAACACCAAAGCTTTTCGAGTTACAACGTGTTTTTTAGGAAAAGCAAGATAATTCCGCACAATGCGGGATTTCCTTAAAACGTGGTTTTCTGAAAAATTTTGAGGAAAGAAAATTCTCTTGAGGGTTCTCTTTTGAAGCTACACGTTTCAACTTACACATCACACCAAATCCTTCGAGTTACAACGTGTTGTTTAGGAAATACAAGCTAATTTTGTACGATGTATTATTCCTTCTCGTAAAGTGATTCCAATAAGTATGTATCTGTCTTTACTCTGCAACACTGTACTTCCTTATAACGTGGTATTCTTACATATTCTTTCGAGAGAATACTCTACTGTGCATTCTCTTTTGAGGCTACACGCTTAGACACACACGCAACACCAAAGCTTTTCGAGTTACTACGTGTTGTTTAGGAAAAACAAGATAATTTCGCACAATGCAGGACTTCCTTAAAACGTGGTTTTTTGAAAAAAATTTGACCAAAGAAAATTCTCCTGTGGGTTCTCTTTTGATGCTACACGTTTAGATGTAAACACCACACCAAATCTTTTCGAGTTACAACGTGTTGTTTACACCAAAGCTTTTCGAGTTACAACGTGTTGTTTAGGAAAAACAAGATAATTTCGCACGATGTGGGATTTCCTTAAAACGTGATTTTCTGACATATTTTGACGAAAGAAAATTCTCCTGTGGGTTCTCTTTTGAGGCTACACGTTTCAACGTACACGCCACACAAAATCTTTTCGCGTTACAACGTGTTGTTTAGGAAATACAAGCTAATTTTGTACGATGTATCATTCCTTCTCGAAAAGTGTTTCCAATATGTATGTATCTGTCTTTACTCTGCAACACTGTATGTCCTTATAACGTGGTATTCTTACATATTCTTTCGAGAGAATACTCTCTTGTGCGTTCTCTTTTGAGGCTACACGCTTAGACATACATGCAAAACCAAAGCTTTTCGAGTTACAACGTGTTGTTTAGGAAAAACCAGATAATTTCACACGATGCCGGATTTCCTTAAAACGTGGTTTTCTGAAAAAATTTTGACGAAAGAAAATTCTCCTGTGGGTTCTCTTTTGAGGCTACACCTTTAGATGTAAACACCACACCAAATCCTTTCGAGTTACTACGTGTTGTTTAGGAGATACAAGCTAATTTTTTCCCATGCATTATTTCTTCTCGTAAAGTGTTTCAAATACGTACATAATTGTCTTTACTCTGTAACACTGTTTTTCCATATAACGAAGTATTCCTACATATTCTTTCGAGAGAAAACTCTCCTGTGCGTTCTCTTTTGAGGCTACATTCTTAGACATACACCCAATACCAAAGCTTTTTGAGTTACAACGTGTTGTTTAGGAAAAACAAGATAATTTCGCACGATGTGGGATTTCCTTAAAACGTGGTTTTCTGACAAATTTTGACCAAAGAAAATTCTACTGTGGGTTCTCTTATAAGGCTACACTTTTAGACGTACACGCCACACCAAATCTTTTCGAGTTACGACGTGTTGTTTAGGAGAAACAAGCTAATTTTGTACGATGCGATATTTCGTCTGGTAAAGTGTTTCCAATACATATGTAATTGTCTTTATTCTGCAACACTGTATTTCCTTATAACTTGGTATTCTTACATATTCTTTCGAGAGAAAACTCTCCTGTGCATTCTCTTTTGAGGCTACACGTTTAGACATACACGCTACACCAAAGCTTTTCGAGTTACAACGTGTTGTTTAGGAAAAACAAGATAATTTCGCACGATGCGGGATTTCCTTAAAAAGTGGTTTTCTGACAAATTTTGACCAAAGAAAATTCTCCAGTGTATTCTCTTTAGATGCTACACGTTTAGAGGTACATGCCACACCAAATCTTTTCGAGTTACAACGTGCTTTTTAGTAAATACAAGCTAATTTTGTACGATGCATTATTTCTTCTCGTAAAGTGTTTCCAATATGTATGCATCTGTCTTTACTCTGCAACACTGTATTTCCTTATAACGTGGTATTCTTTCATATTCTTTCTAGAGAAAACTCTCCTGTGCGTTCTCTTTTGAGGCTACAGGCTTAGACATATACGCAGCACCAAAGCTATTTGAGTCACAACGTGTTGTTTAGGAAAAACAAGATAATTTCGCACGATGCGGGATTTCCTTAATACGTGGTTTTCTGACAAATTTTGACGAAAGAAAATTCTCCTGTGGGTTCTCTTTTGAGGCTACACGCCACACCAAATCT